>NW_024344437.1:1671773-1926770 GCF_902729225.1 Pteropus medius | reverse complement strand
AGAGCTCTAATAATGCTGATTCTTGGATGAAGAGGTAAAAGGGTATTAGAATGTTGACTGTAGTAATTGATTCTGATTATCAAGGTGATATATGGATGCCTTCATAGCCCCAAAATAACTTACTGAGATTTTAATTAGGATTGCATTGAACCTATAAATCGAGTTGAGAATTTCAAAAATACTGAGTATTTCTATCTATGAATATGGAATATCTTTCTGTTTATATAGCTTCTCTTTGATTTAATTCATCAGAATTTTGAAGTTTTCCACACAGAGATCTTCCTTTATAGATTTTGTTAGATTTATACTTAAGTGTTTAATTTTGGGGGTTCTAATATAAGTGGTATTCTGTTTTTAATTGCAAATGTGACTTGCTCATTGATAGGAAAGCAATGGAATTTTGTATATTAACTTTGTGTTTGGAAATTTAGCTGTAATTTTTAATTAGTTGCAGGAGTTTTTTTTTTTTTGGTTACTTTTCCCCCAGATTTTCTACCTATATGATGATGTGAACAAAACAGTTTTATTTTTTCCTTCCCAAATTGCATACTTCTTGTTTCCTTTTCTTGTCATGTTGCATTAACTAGTGCTTTCAGCATGAAGTTGAAAGGAGTGGGAGTGTACACTCTTACCTTATTTCTGACCTTAGTAGGAACACTTCAAGTTTCTCATCATTGAGTATGATGTTAGCTGTAGGTTTTTTGTACATATTCTTTATCAAGTTTAGGAAGTTCCTCTTTATCCCTAGTTTACTGAGAATTTCTTTCTTTCTTATAATTTTTTAAATTAAATTTATTGAGATGACATTGGTTAATAAAATTATATAGGTTTCAAGTCTACAATTCAATAATGCGTCATATGTAGGTTGCATTTTGTGTTTGAAGGAGTAAAAATGTCACTTTATGTAGATGACATGATTCTCAACATAAAACCCTGAAGACTCCACTAAAATATAATTAGAAACAACATAGAAATGAATAATAAGGATAGTATAACATCAAAACTTTTGGGACATGGCAAAAGTAGTCATAAGAGGAAAGTTCATATCATTACAGGCTTATTTCCAAAAACAAGAATGAGCCCAAATAAACCTAATGCTTCATCTTAAAAAAACTAGAAAAAGAAGAACAAATTAAGCCTAAAGTCAGCAGAAGAAAAGAAATAAAAATTAGAGGAGAAAGAAATGAAATTGAAAACAAAACAGAACAAAAAAACAGTAGAAAAAAATAAATGCAACAAAGAGTTGGTTCTTTGAGAAAGTTAATAAAATTGAGAAAGCTCTGACTAGACTCACTAAAGAAAAAAGAGAAAACACACAAAAACAAAATCAGGGATGAAAGAGGAGAAATTGTGACTGATATCGCAAAAAAACAAAGGATCATACAAGAATACTATGAAAAAGTATGTAACACCAAATTTAATAACCTATAAGAAATGGGCTAGCACATAGAAAAATACAACCTTCCTAGACTGAATAAAGAAGAATTGGGAAATCTAAGTAGACCAATCAGCAGTATGGAAATTGAAACAATCATCAAAAATCTACCAAAAAATGAAAGTCCAGGACCAAATGGCTTCACCAATGAATTCTACCGAACATTCAAAGAAGATTTAATACCTATTCTCCTCAAACTCTTCCAAAAAATCGAAGAGGAGGCAATACTTCCCAACACATTTTATCAGGACAATATCATCTTGATATCCAAACCTGGTAAAAATAACACAAAAAAGCAAACTACAGACCGATCTCTCTCATGAACACAGATGCAAAAATCCTAAATAAGATACTAGCAAACAGAATACAGCAACATATGAAAAAGATTATCACCACAATCAGGTGGACTTCATTCCAGGGGCACAGGGATGGTTCAACATATGCAAATTAATTAATGTGATACTCCACATAAATTAAAAAATAAGAATCATATGATCATATCAATAGATGCAGAAAAAGCCTTTGAGAAGATACAGCATTCATTTATGATCAAAACACTTAACAAAATCGGTATAGAAGGAAAGTATCTTAACATAATAAAGGCCATATATGACAAACTCTCAGCCAAGATAATACGGAATGGTAAAAAACTAAAAACCTTCCCTCTAAGATCAGGAACAAGGCAAGGCTGTCCACTATTGCCGCTGTTATTCAATATAACATTGGAGGTCCTAATGACTACAATCAGACAAGAGAAAGTTATAAAAGGCATCCAAATAGGAAATGAAAAAGTCAAACTGTCACTACTTGTGAATGACATGATTCTCTATATAGAAAACCCTAAAGACTCCACAAGAACACTACTGGAAACAATAAGCAAATACAATAAACTCTCTGGATACAAAAATTGATGTTCAAAAATCCATAGCATTCCTATACTCTAATAAGGAAGTGTCAGAAAAAGAAGTGAAAAAAATAATTTCTTTTGCAATTGCAAAAAAAGAATAAAATACCTAGGAATAAATGTAAAGAAACATGTGAAGGACCTATATAATGAAAACTACAAGACCCTAGTAAAAGAAATTGAAGATACAAAGAAATGGAAAGATATTCGTGTTCTTAGATTGGAAGAATCAACATACTTAAAATTACCATATTACCTAAAGCATTATGCAGATTTAATGCAATTCCCATCAAAATCTCATCGGCATTTTTTAAAGAAATAGAACAAAAAATCATCAGATTGTATGGAAGCGCAAAAGACCCTGAATTGCCAAAGCCATCCTGAGAAAGAAGAATGAAGCTGGAGATATCACTCTGCCCTACTTTAAATTATACTACAAAGTGACAGTAATCAAAATGGCATGGTATTGGCAGCAAAACAGAAACATGGACCAGTGGAACATAATAGAGAGTCCAGAAGTAAATCCATATTGATATGGGCAAATAATTTTTGACAAAAACGCCAAAAATATACAGTGGGGAAAGGAAAGCCTCTTCAATAAGTGGTGCTGGGAAAACTGGAAGGCCACCTGCTTAAGAATGAAACTAGACTGTTGTCTATCACCACACACCAAAATTAACTTAAAATGGATTAAGGAGCTGAATATAAGACCTGAAACAATAAAATGCATAGAAGACAACATAAGAACAAAACTCAAAGACCTTGGACTTAAAGAGGATTTTATGAATTTGACCTCAAAGGCAAGGGAAGTAAAAGCAAAAATAAATGAATTGGACTACATCAAACTAAAAAGCTTCTGCTCAGCAAAAGAAACCATCGACAAGGTAAAGAGACAACCATCCGAATGGGAAAATATATTTGCAAGCAACGCCTCCGATAGAGGCCTACTATCCAAAATATACAAAGAACTCATACAACTCAATAACAACAAAAAACATAAAACAATCCAATCAAAAAATGGGCAGAGGATCTGAACAGATACTTCTCTCTAGAGGACACACAAATGGCCTACAAACATATAAAACGATGTTCAACATCGCTAGCTATTAGGGAGATGCGAATCAAAACCACAATGAGATATCATCTCACATCTGGCAGAATCCTATAATCAACAGGAAGAGTAACGACAAAGGTTGGAGAGGATGTGGAGAAATAGGAACTGTCATACACTGTTGGTGGGACTGCAAATTGGTACAGCCACTATGGAAAACAGTATGGAGGTTCCTCAAAAAACTAAGAATTGATCTATCATATCATCCAGCAATCCTTTACTGGGTATTTACCCCAAAGACTTGAAAACCCATATCCAAAAAGATATTTGCACACTGATGTTCATAGCAGCATTATTCATAGTGACCAGGACATGAATGAAACCAAAGTGCTCTACAATTGATGATTGACTAAAGAAGCTGTGGTACATATATACAATGGAATATTATTCAGCCATAAGAAGAGATGAAATACTGCCATTTGCGACAACATTGATGGACCTCAAGATAATCATGCTAAGTGAAATAAGCCAAACTGAAAAAAGTAGAAAATCACATGATATCACTTATATGTGAGATATAAACCTAAAAACAACAAATGAGCAGGACAAACAAACAGAGACTCATGGATATGAATTATAGACTAGTGGTTACCAGAGGACTATAGACTAGTGGTTACTAGTGGGGTGAGGGAGGAGGAAGGAGGTAGAGGGGGTAAAGGGGATCAAATATATAGTAGCTGAAGGAAACTGGACTTTGGGTGGTAAACATACAAGAGAATGTACAGATGTCAAATGATAATATACACCTGAAAATTATATAATTGTATTAACCTATGTTACTCCAATAAACTTAATTTAAAAAAAAATTAGAAACAATAAACACATACAGTAAAGTTGCAGGATACAAAATCAACATACAAAAATTCATAGCATTCCTGTACACTAACAATGAACTTTCAAAAGGAGAAATGAAAATAACAATTCCTTTTTTGCAATTGCAACAAAAAGAATAAAATATCTAAGGAATAAACATAATGAAGCATGTGAAGGACCTATACACTGAAAACTGTAAGACATTATTAAAAGAAAATCAAAAAGACACAAGGAAATGGAAATATATTTTGCATTTATGTATTGGAAGAATTAACATAGTTAATTGCCTTATTACCCAAAGCAATATACAGATTTAATGCAATCCCCATCAAAATACCAATGGAATCTTTTAAAAAAATAGAACAAAAATCACCTTATTTGTATGGAATTATGAAAGACCCCCAAATAGCCAAAGCAATCCTGAGAAAAAACAAGGCCAAAGGTAACACTCTGCCAGACTTCAAATTATACTACAAAGTGACAGTAATCAAAACAGCATGGTTTTGGCAGAAAACAGACACAGAGACCAATGGAACAAAACAGTCCAGAAATAAACCCACGTATACAGGGACAAATAATTCAACGAAGTATCCAAAAACATAACATCTGGTGAAAGGAAAGCCTTACACACAATTCTAGTGGACTTATAAACTGATACAACCCCTTTAGAAAATAGTTTGTCATTGAAGATATAGATATTCTATGACCCAGTAATTCCACCCATACAAATATGTCCCATAGAAATGTATGCACCAGAACATGTCCAAGGATGTTCCTAATAACATTATTCACAATAGTAAAAACTATAAAACAACTTAAATGTTTATTGACAATAGAATGGATAAAGAAATTGAAATCTATTCATGCAATAAAATAATGTTTAAGTAAAAATTAACAAATGGTAGCTACACAAAACAACATGGACGAATCTCACAAAATAACATAAGCAAAAGAAGCCAAACGCAAAAGAATAACTATCATACAATTTCATTTATATAAAATTGAAAAACGGGCAAGACTAGAGACTTGGTGTTTATTAATGCACATTAGGTGGCAAAAAAACGTAGAGCAAAGCAGAGAGGTGATTATCACTATCGATATAATGGTTACTTACGTAATAAGAAAGAGATGTGTGAGTAGATGAGGTAGTCACAATACTCCATCTTGACCTGGCTGATTGTTACACAAAGATTTGCTTTAAAATGTACACTTGTGTGCACTTTTCCATTTATGCAAAATGTTTTCCAAAATTACTTAATTTTATAAAACAATACAAATTCGTTATTTAATAGTTCTGGACTCCAGTGTTTAAAACTGATTGGTAGATTTTATGTTCCTTGTGGAGGCTCTAGGGGAAAATTTGTATGTTTGCCTCTTTAAGTTTCTGTCAGCCACTTGCATTCCTTGGCTTGTGGCCTCACATCACTCTGGCCTCTCCTTTTGTCTTCACATCTCCCTTTCTGACACCGACCCTCCTGTTACTTATAAACACCTATGTGATTACATTGGGCTCACCCAGATAATTCATGATAATCTTCCAATTTCAAGATGCTTAACCTAATCATATCTGCAAAGTCCCTTTTGCCATGTAAGGTAACATATTCACAGGTTCTGGGGATTAGACATGGACATCTTTTGGGAGCCATTATTCAGCATACCACATCTTCTTTGGCTCACTGACCTTGCTATATACTCAAGAAGATTTGACTTCTGCCAAAAATAGTGAATGAAATGAAAAATCTATCATCAATAATTACTTTTTTTCTGTATTAGTTTTAAAACAAACATTTTCTTGAACTGTACTGCTAAAATATTTTGGAAATCTGTCTGGACAATTATTAGTGACCTTAATTTCTGGGCCATCTGGGTCAATAGTACATAGGTGACAATACAAATTTTGGAATAATTTGTACTTATACAGGCTTCAGTTTGGAATATTTTGTACTTATACAGGCTTCTGTTCTTTTTTGAACATTCTGGGTTTGTTTAGTCATTATAATCGTTTTCTGGGAACTTTGGTATCTTTGTGTCTAACTAAAAGAAAATGATAGATTTTATTCATGGAAACTCATTTATTTATAAATAATCAATTTGTCCACTTGAGCTTCAAAATACAGCTATATTTTTATGTGCTTCCTAGTGGTGAAAGGGTACAACACCTACCTTTTGATCTAGAGTTAAATACCCAAGTGGCCAATTGCAAGCCTGACATTTTATTGTGATCTCATATTTGAATTCTAAAAATGTTTGCATTGTTCTATATTATATTAAAATTTAAAATACAATAATACCATATAAAACTATTTATAAATTATATTACACAATTTATACCCTTTTCTAAGAATTTAAATATAATTAAAATTTTAGAAAGATAAATTACACTTAAACTATGGATTTTTGTATCACCTGTTATAACACTGAGAATACCAAATTTTTATGTGCGTGTGCTTTTTTTTTCACCTGAGGTTGAAAAACTCAAGTGGAAAAGTATGAGATTTGAATTCAGAAGACCCGAGTGCTGTATAAGCTTGGTGAAATCATTTGCTATGGTCTGAATGTTTGTGTAATCCCTATATTCATATGTTGAAATCCAATGTCTGATATGGTTTGAGGTGGGGCCTTTGGGAGAAGATTAGGACATGAGGGCTCTGCCTTCATGAATGGGATTGGTGCCTTTATAAAAGAGGACCCAGAGAGTTTATTAGCCTCCTTTCCCTCATGTGATGATACAACAAGAAGTCTGCAACCTGGTAGAGGGCCTTCACTCCATCATGATAGTGCTCTGATCTTAGACTTCCAGCCACCAGAACTTTGAAAAATAATTTTTCTATTGTTTATAAGCCTCCCAGTGGTACTTCTTATAGCAGAAAGTAATCTTTTCTTATAGCAGCCTGAATGGACTAAGACACCATTTAATCTCATCTGTAAAATGGAAATTATAGTAACATGTCACAGAGTTGTTATGATAATGAATGTAGAAAAGGTGCTTTGTTATTTGTAGTGGCTCTGATTTTTTATTCACCATTGTTCCTGAGACTGGAGTCTGATTATTAAGGATTTTTCTAGGGTCAATAGATAGAAAATGCAATCCAAACTGGCTTTATATAAAGGGGGAGCTTATTGGCTCACACGACTCAAAATTCCAGAGAAACATCTAATTCAGGAGCAGTTTGATCAAGGGGCTGAAATGTTGTCATCAGGACCTATTATCTCTTCAGCCTGCTCCATTGCATAGTGGCTTCATTTTACTTTCATGTAGTATCAGTATGGCTGTCAATAACGTTAGACCTACAGCCTCCTAGGCTCAACTCCAGTGAGGAAAAGCTTTTCCAGAGTTTCTGCACAAACCCTAGGATTTACTCTAAATTGGACCAATTTGAGAGACAGTTCCATCCCTGACATGGCCTGATTTGATCATGAGGCTAGAGGGACTGAATCAACATGAATCACATGGTCCACCCCTAAACTGGATACGACCCCTAAACTATAAGTCCCAGGAGTGGCAAAGAGTTTGGGGTATTACAATCAAAAGGAGAGTGGTTTCTAGTTGATGAAAAGTCCATTTCAGGATACTTAATGTTTCTGGGAGGATGTCATTTTATCCTTAGTTTGCCCTACTTAGGAGAGAGAGTTTTCATGGAAGAAACATTGCCTTTTGTTTTAAAATATTCTTCCTCCCTTTGTTTATCTGAAGCTCATAATTATAACATGCTGTATGTCTTTCCTTTCTTTCTGGCAGTCGATTTTCGCCCATGTGTTTTTTATTGAATGATGTATGGGAAAGCCACATTTTCCTAGCTGGGAAAGCTTGATGAACTGTTTTCTATGTCTTTGTGCATTCTATTTAACCCATTCCTCTTTTTAGATTTTTGGGAAGATTTATACATATGATTGGTAGCCAGTATTAGCTCTTAAAACTCTTCCTTAGATAATTTAAAGTTTCATTTATTCTTGAGCACTTTTCCATGGTTACTTAGGATATAGTGCTATTTAATATTTTATTAACATAATATGATGAGTTTGTAGTTTTCTCTACCTATTTCTATTTACATTTACTTATTTTATACTAATGTTAAGTGCAGACAAGTAAAACTTAAATAACATTTTTTTCCTGAATAAGGCTGAAATTGATCTTAAGTAGCCTCTAAAATCCTGAGGTATTGGTTTTACCAGGGAAAAAGAAAAAGTAATTCACCTTTAAAGATTGGACACTATTATATAGCATATCATTATACTCTAAAGTTTCAAATGATAAAGCTGAAGAATTCAATTATAGAAAGAAGCAATTAGAATCTTCAAACTCTATCATACATTGTTATTGCTGGTAAATTTTACTGAAAGATAGCAACATAATTAGGTTATCAATAATAATACTTTTCTTCTAGTGCATTTCCAAATCCTTACATGGATAAGTTTTTGGTATTTTTGGCTAATTAGTATTTTGATTTGATAATCTCACTCAGTAATTAATACTCTTTTGGTTATATTAAGTATTTGTAAATAAATGCATAAATAGATCAGTTGATCAACATAATTTCAATTTTTATAGAAATGTAATCTTAATATTTTTTACTTCATTGAGTTGCATTAATTCAGTTGTCTCTTCAAGATCAAGTTAATAAAGCAGGCCCTTTGGCTTAATTTCCTTTTGCTTGCCTATTTTTAGCACATGTAAATGAATATATTGCAACTGCCTAGATAAGTTATTATGTTCGTAGGAGATAACACATGAGATGAAAACTCTATTTAGTCTCCCTCAGACCACTGTGTTAGAATCTTTGGTAAAATTGTAGAAGAAAAAAACTTGAAAACTGTTCTAGAATTTCCCTTATCTAAACATACTAGTTAAAAGTCAGGTTCTGTGTGTTGCTTCTGTACTGTTGATTTAATATACTTTGTTTATAATCCTAGGTCCACCAATTCCTATCATGTGGCCTTGTGAAATTACTTACTTTTTCTGTCCTAATTTTTTCCATTTCTAAATAAGAATTATAGTATTACAACACCCTAGTGCTATTGTACCTTATAAGTATGACTTTATATGGTACTGAGATAAGTACCTGAAGAGTACTGAGAAGAGATAGTAAGTATTCTGTAAATGTTGACCATTATTATGGAATGGAGTATGGCATGGAAGATAAGAGCCAAGGGTTTGGGGTCAAATTTGCTTGATCTTTTTCTGGTTCTGCCTTTGGGCAAGATATTTAATCTCACTGAACCATAATTCTCTCATTTGTAAAATTGGTATAATGGTAGTACCAAAGTCATAGGATTATTGTGAGTTTAAATAGAATAATATACATAAAACACTTAGAATAATGCCTGGAGTACATAAACACTCAACAAATATAGCCTATTATTATTATTAGCAGCAGCATCTGTGTTGGATTATAAACTCCACAAGTACATATAGAAGACATTTACTTAATTTAACTTGCATAGATTCTAAAAGAAAAACTGTGCATAAATACTTCCAAATAATTTAGTCTTAAATTTGGTTCAGCTGTGTTTTATATTTTTCATTCCATCACTTAGTATTCTGGTAATCCGTTACATTCTTCTAACAAAGATAAGTAAATACATATGTACTAAATATGTATTTAGCCTGTGTTAGAAAGACTAAGCTCAGATCCAAAGGAAAGTAGGATCCTGAATCATATAAATATTTACATCAGGAGGCTGGAAATAATCAAAGAGGAATGAGCTTTATGGAATAAAGAAGTGGAAGGGAATCTCAGAGAAATCCCTTATTACATACAACAGTATATTTACCTAAGAGTCACTCCCTCTGCAGCAGCATAGCATAGTAGATGGTCAAAAATATTCAAAAAATTTGTATTAGTCCTAACTTCTGTAGTTCCTGGGTTGTGCATATCGGTGCAAAAGTGCCCAGAAAGAGAAAAAAGAAATACCAGCATAAAAGTAATATACAGATGAACTGCATATAGATGAAAACTAGACTCATACTTTGTTACTTGAACTTTGAGCAACTGTAGACAGTAACTCTTTTTTTTTTGCAATTGATATACCAGCATTGGTATCAAGAAAATAACCCACCCAGTAGGAATTAGCATGGGGAAAACAAACCTCTCCCCAAACCAAAAAGTTGACGTAGGCAGGAAACTTTGGGATCACATAAGATGAGCAATATCAGAACCATGGCAGTAATCTGACCCAAATTATTTGTGATCAAATGCTTTATAATCTACAGTGGGTACTGTGCCAAATGTTTTAGACATATGATTTTATTTAATCTTCAACCTTTTAGATATAATTTTTATCGGTCTCATTTTATAGTGAAGAAATTTTTTCAATATTGTTTCAAGGTTAGGAATGGTAGGGCTGGGTTGAAAATTCAGGCATTCTGAATCTAAAATACATATTTTAACAGTTGCTTCATACTCCATATTAATCCATTAGAGAAAAGAAATTTCCAATTTTAAAAAACACATGGTAGTAATAGCCATGCTTAAGTTAATTGCTAGCAAGTTACTTAGAATTAATTTCACAATGCAGATTAAGTTCTTCTTAAATGAATTCCTTTATGGTTATTATAAAGTCCTGAGTTAAAAACACTGCTACTCAAGTGAACAGGGAGAACCACAACTTTGCTAGCCTGAAGTGGTTGTCCCATTTGGGGTAAACAGTGAACTAGTGGACAAAATGGGGTTTTAACAGAGATTTCCAGGAAGTGAACTAGGGTTTGATAAGCTCTCCACACGTTCCAGGTTAACCAGAGGCTGTGTGCATATGGAGACAGAAATGAGCCCAAGCCACCTACACATACATAGAATTCCACATGCATAGAAAAGACTCAAGAGAGCTTGGTGGAAAGTAAAAGCTGCGGCTGGCATGAAAGTGATCTGAATCTTGAATGTGGTCTCTAGGTCACATACAAATCTAGCAGAAGAACAGAGAGCCTCCCTGGCTTGAGGTCTTTGAGCAAAATCTGTGAAAAATCTTTGAATGAACACTAAGCTATGTGAATATATCTGTGATTCTTGGGAAACCAGGCTTAAAAATAAAATTAAGAAAAAAAAAAAAGAATGAGTAGAGACATGAGTAAGACACATTTCACAGATTTAGTCCAGGCTAGCTATTAAATGATTAACAAAAACCCTCAGAGAGTAAAATAACAATTCTGAGTTGCTATAATATATTATTTAAAATTTCCAGTATTTAATAAGAAATTATAGGACATGCAAGAAAACAAGAAAGTATGACCCGTACTCAGGAAAAGAAGTAGTCAGGTGAAACTCTGAATTTCCCAAGATTTTGCATTTAGCTTACAAAAGACTTAAGCAACTCTGATGGCAATAATCAAAGAACTAAACAAATTATTTTTATAGAATGAAAGTAAAGAATGATTAAACAAAATATGAGGACATAAAAATTATAAAAAAGAACCATATGGAAATCCTGAATTTGAAAAGTACAAGAAGTGAATTGAAATTTTTACTAATGGGGTTCAGTAACAGATTTGATATGGCAGAAAAAAATAATCAGTGAACTTGAAGATAGATCAGTGGAAACCATCCATTCTGAGGAATCGAGAGAAAAATAATTGAAGAAAAGGAACAGAGCTTCAGAGAATTGTGGGACAACATGAAGCATGTATATAATGGGACTCCCAGAAAAAGAGGAGATAAAGAGGTAGAAATAACATTTGAAAAAATAATGATTGGGAAATTTTCATATTTGATGAAAATGGTTAATATACAGACCCAAGAAGTGCAACAAAACCCAAGAAAAATGAAAACAAAGAGTTATAGGCCTAGACACATCATAGTCAAGCTATTGAGAAACAAAGAGAAAATTTTGAAAGAACCAGAGAAAAATTTCTCATCATGTACGGGGTACCAACTAAAAAAATAATGGTGTACTTTACAATAAAAACAGTGAAAATCAGACATTTTGAAAGAACCAAGAGAAAAAATTTTCATCACATACAGGATAAAAACTAAAAAAATAATGGTGTACTTTACATTAAAAACAATGGAAGTCAGAAGGCAGTGAGATGCCCTGTGAGTGCTGAAGAAAAAAAAACTCAAAATAATTTTATACATAGCAATATTATTCTTCAAAAATAAGGGCACAATAACAAAACAAAATAAAAAAAGACGAAGAAAATTTAGGTGCCATCAAATATGTCTTGTAAGAAATACCGAAGAAAGTCTTTTTGTTTGAAACCAAGTGACACCAGACAGTAACTCAATTGCATTGAAGAAATGAGGAGTGATGTAAATAGCAAATGTGTGGAAAATAGGAAATATCCTATTAATATATTTATCTCATTTATTTTTAAAACCTCTTCAAAAACAAAATTGTTTAAAGCAATTGTTATAACTGTGCTGTTAAATTTATAACATATGTAGAGATGATAGATGTGATAACTTTTATATAAAGGGGGAAAGAAGAAATAGAAGTATTAGAGCAAAGTTTGTATATTTTAACAGAATTAAGTTAGTACTATTTTGAAGTAGACTGTGATAAGTTAAAATGCATAGAGCAATCACTGAGAAAATAACTAAAAATATGGTAAAAATGAACGGAGGTATTAAAATGGTATACACACATTAAAAAAATTAGATACTAAACAAAAAATGTTGAATAAAAAAAACAAAACAAAAACCATGAGACATACAGCAAACAAAGAGAAAAATGCAGAGATATATCCCAACATATTCATATTATATTAAATGTGGATGGACAATCAGATTGTCAGACTGAATAAAAATGTAAGACACAACTATAAACTGTCAATAAGAGACACATCTTAGATTCAATTATATGAATACCATGAAAACAGTAACTATAAGAGAGTGAAAGTTATTATATTGATAATTCTAATAAATAGACTTTATGATGAGAAATATTACTAAAGACAAAGAACATTTCATAATGACAAAAGAAACAATGCAACCAGGAAAATATAACAATTATAGATGTATATGCACTTCACAGTAGAGCCCTAAATACATAAAGCAAAATGTGACAGAATTGAAAAGAGAAAGAGGCATTTAAACAACAATAATCAAAGATTTAAACACTTTCAATAATTAATAGGACAACTAGACTGTAAATTACCAAGATTAAAGGAGATTTGAACAACACTATCAAGCAACTCAACCTAGGTGATGAATACATCCAATAACTACAGAATACACATTCTTTTCAAGTGCATATGTAACAGTCTCCAGGATAGACCATATGATGGACTACAAAACAAGTCTAAGATTAAAAAATACTGAAATCATAAGTATGTTCTCTGACCACTGTGGAATTTCATTAGATCTTTATAATAGAAAAATCTGAGAAACCCATACATATTTCAAAATTAAACAACACACTTACTTATAACCTTGGGTGAAAGATAAAATAGCAATGAAAATTAAAAAGTACTTTTAAATGAATGGAAACAACAGTACAACATTTTAAAATTTGTAAGATGCATTTAAAGCAATGTTTAGAGGAAAATTAAAATTTCAAATACCCATATCAGAGAAGAAGAAAGATCTTAAATCAATAATTTAAGTTTTCACTTTAATCTTAAGATATGCAAATAAATATAGAAATGCAGAACATAGAAAAATAATATGGAATATATATAGAAATAGAAAAATATAATATAGAAATACAGAAAAAAAACTAACACTAAGCAAACAGAAGGAACAAAATAATACAGATTAGTGTGGAAATCAGTGAAATAGAAAACAGAACAATAGAGAAAAATAAATGAAATCAAAATTTTGTTCTTTGAAAGGAAAACAAAATTTCAATAAATGGTGCTGGGAAAAATCACATGGAAAAAAATAAAACCAATCTGCTGTCTTTCACCATACACCAAAATTAACTCAAAATATAAAACCAGAAACAGTAAATTGCATAGAAGAAAACTATAAGTACTAAACTCATAAACCTTGGATTTAGAGAAGATTTTGTGAATTTGGCCTCAAAACAAGGGAAGTAAAAGGAAAAATAAATGAATGGAATTATGTCAAACTGAAAAGCTTCTGTACAACAAAGAAACCATCAGCAAGACAAAGAGGCAACTAACTAAATGGAAGATATTTGCAAACAGTGCCTCCGATAAGGGGCTAATATCCAAAATACATAAATAACTCATACAACTCAACAACAACAAAAAATCCAATTTAAAAATGGGCAGAGGATCTGAACAGACACTTCTCTCTAGAATACATACAAATGGCCAATAGACATATGAAAAGATGCTTAACTTCACTAGCTATTAGGGAAATGCAAATCAAAAATGCAATGAGATACTGCCTCACACTTGGTAGAATGGCTATCATTAACAGGACAAGTAAATAACAAATGATGGAGAGGTAGCAGGGAAAAAAGAACCCTCATACACTACTGATGGGAATGTAAATTGGTACAGCCACTATGGAAAAGAGTATGGAGGTTCCTCAAAAAATTAAGAATAGAATTACCATATGACCCAGCAATCTCTCTTCTGGGTATTTACTCCCCAAATTTGAAAACATTTATTTGTAAAGATATATACACTCTGATGTTTATTGCATCATTATTCACAGGGGCCAAGACATGAAAACAACCCAAGTGTTTTTTGATAAATGATTGGGTTAAGAAGATGTGGTACATATATACAATGGAATATTAATCATAAGAAAATATGAAATACTGTCATTGGTAACAACATGGATGGATCTTGAGATTATTTTGCTAAGCAAAATAAGTCAGACAGAAAAAGCTGAGAAGCATATGATTCCATTCATATGTGGGATATGAAACTGAAAGCAGCAAATGAACAAGACAAACAAAACTCATAGACACAGACAACAGTTTAGTGGTTACCAGAGGGAAAGGGAGGAGAAGGAGATTAGATAAGGATAAAGGGGGTCAAATATATGGTGATAGAAGATTTGACTTTGGGTGGTGAACACACAATGCAATATACCAGTGATGTATTATTGAATTTGTACACTTAAAACTATAATTTTATTAACCAATGTCACCCCAATAAATTTAATAAAAAATAGCCTTAGTTAGAATGAAAAAGAAATGAGAAAGCTCGAAATACCCAAAGCATAAATGAAAGATATAGCATCACTACTGATTTTACAGAAATTTAAAAGAATTATAAAGGAATATTATAGAAAAACAATATACCAACAAATTAGCTTAGATAAAACACAAATTTTTAAAAATATACGAATTACCAAAATGCACTTAAAAAGAAAATCTGCATAAATCTATAAGTATGAATATTGAATTAGTTATTGAAAATCTTTCCATAAAGAAATGTCTAGGTCCAGATTGGCTTCATTAGTCAATTCTATCAAATATTTAAATAAAGCATAATAACAAATACAAACTTTCAGAAAATAGTGATAGAATGAAAAATTCTCAAGTCATTCTCAAGTCAGTATTATCCTGATACCAGAACGAAACAAGGCAGCACAAGAAAAGAAAACTACATATGAATATCTTTCATGAACATAGAAACAAAAATTCTTAAGAAGATATTAATTAACTAAACATATAAAGGAATACACCTGGATTATATTCTAAGATTTATCCCATTACTGAAAAATTGTCTTAATATTTGAGTATCAATTAAAGAAAAAATCCTACACGATTATCTCAATAGACATGGAAAAAGCACTTCACAAAATGTGACATTAGTCATGATCAAAAATAAAAAAAAACAATCAAACAAAAACTAATAATCTGGATATAGAAGAAAAATTTCTTTATCTGTTTGTTAAAAGCACGTACGAAAAACCTAATGCCAGAGCCAGCTGCATGGACATGGACCTGTGCAGTAACACAGAGTCCTGTGTTAGGGCTCTGAAGTAAACTACTTGAAATTATTAATAATTTTATCTTTGAGCCTGTTTTGTAAGTTAAGTCTAATGGGATAATGGAACATACATGTGAGCGGATCTTGTGCAATGTGCACATCCACCATACTGGCTGCTCAATTCACATATAATTTGTGTGATGCCCCAACGAACATAGAATTTTTTGTGGATTCACAGTGGGTGGCAGGCAGGTCAGTGAGACTCTAAGCAAATACAAGATAAATGTATTCTTATTATATTCATGACCAATGTAAGTAGGGATGCTGACAGCCCTGAGGGGCCACACTTTGCATTTGAACCAGAACTTGCTTCAAAAACAGAAAAATGTCAATGCCGGTCTAAGAAACATGAAGGACCAAGGAACTATATTATGTCTTTTTCTTTCTCATGTTACTGCCAAACACTTATGCTGAAAATGGTGACATAGAAGGAAATTTAGAAGAAAACACTGAAGCAAATCTTTGTGACCTTGGATTAGGCAAAGATTTCTTAGATATGAGACCAAAAGTTTGAGCCATAAAATAAAAATTGATAAATTGGATTCCATCAAAACGAAAACTTTAGTTCTTCCAAATATACCATTGGGACAATGGAGAAAAAAAAAACATAGACTGGGAGAAAATATGTGCAACTCATATATTTGATAAAAGACTATATACAGAATATATGAAGAACTCTTATAACTCAAGAATAAGAAGACAAACAGCCAAATTTTAAGAATGGGCAAAGACTTGAATAAACATTTCACCAAAGAATACACATGAATAGCTGAGAAGCACATGAAAATGTGCTCAATGTCATTAGTTGTTAGGGAAATGCAAATGAAGGTCACAATGAGGTACCACTACATACCTAATAGAATGGCTATAATAAAAAAAGATCGATGATACCAACTGTTAGGAAATTGTGGAAAAATAGGAATCCTCATATGTTGTTGGTAGAATTATAAGATGCTATAGCCTTTTTGGAAGTTTATCAGTTTCTTGAATAGTTAAAAACTTATCATGTGACCTGGAAATTTTATTTCATCTCCATACTCAAGAGAAATGAATACCTATATTAAAACAAAGACTCATATGCAAAAGTTTATATATCATTAGTTATAAAAAAATTGGAAACAATACAAATGTCTATCAAACAGTGACTGGGTTAAAGAAATGTGTTTTATGCCTCCAACAGATGGCTATTTATCAATTAAAAGGACTGAAATACTTCCACATGCTACAGCATAGATAAACTTCAATAACATTATACCAACAAATTGGCTTAGTTATGCTAAGGAGAAGGCAGATGCAAAATACTGCATATTGTATGATTCCATTTATTTGAGATGTGCAGGAAAAAAGAAAATCTATAGTCATTGAAAGCAGGTCAGTGGTTGCCTGGGCTTGGGGTGGGTGCACAAATTAACTGTAAATGGACTTTAGAAAAAAAATTTTAGCAATGAAATTGTTCTAGAACTGAATTGTTTTATTGGTTGTACAACTCCATAAATTTCCTAAAAAAATTTCTAAAAATTACTGAATTCTGTACTTACAATGAATAAACTACATATGCAAATTATTTCTCATTAAAGCTATAAAAACAATGCCACCAACACAAAATGCCAATATTATTCATACGACTCCAGTGTTTACTATTTTATGATCCAATTAGGAAGATACAGAAAACATTTTGAGAGACTATAATAATAAAAATTAATGAATCTCTTTATTAATTACTTTAAAAAATCTTTATTTCTCACTTACAGTTGACACTTGATATTATTTTATATTGTTTAAGTTGTAGAGCATAGTGGTTATACACACACACACACACACACACACATACACATATATTAGCTATAATTTACAAAGTGATCACCCTGATTAGTCTGGTACCCACCTGGCACTAACATAGTTATTACAATATTATTGACTATATTCCCTATGATGTACAGCACATCCCACTACTATTTTGTAACTACCAATTTGTACTTCTTAATCTCTTCCCCTTTTACACCCAGCCTTCCAAACTGGTAGTCACCAGTTTGTTCTCTGTATCTATGAGGCAGTTTTGTTTTATTTGTTCATTTATTTTGTTTCTTAGATTCCATATATAAGTGAAATCATATGGTATTTGCCTTTCTCTTTCTGACTTATTGAACTTAGCATAATATCCTCTAGGTCCATCCATATCATTGCAAACAGTAAGATTTCACTTTTTTATGTCTGAGTAATATTCCACTGTACATATATATGGACCACTTCTTTTTTACTTAACTTTCCTCCATATTTTGGCTATTGTGAAGGTTGTTT
Source organism: Pteropus medius (assembly GCF_902729225.1). Taxonomy (NCBI): domain Eukaryota; kingdom Metazoa; phylum Chordata; class Mammalia; order Chiroptera; family Pteropodidae; genus Pteropus; species Pteropus medius. The sequence goes on along the minus strand of NW_024344437.1, from coordinate 1,908,361 downwards.
CCATGTCTTGGCTGTTTTAAATAGTGCTGCTATGAACCTACAGGTGCATAAACCTTTTTGAATTAATATTTTGGTTTTCTTTAGATAAATATCCAGAATTACAATAACTGGATCATAAGATAGTTTTATTTCTAATTTAAGGACCCTCCAAACTGTTTTTCATTGTGGCTATAGCATTTTGCAATGCCAACAGTGCAGAAAAGTTCTATTTTTTTCTCCACATCTTTACCAACACTTGTTTTTTGATTTATGGATTATAGCAATTCTGACAGGTATGAGGCGATATCCTATTATGGTTTTAAATTGCAATTCTCTAATGATTAGTGACCTCAAACATCTTTTCATATATCTATTGTTTACCTGTACATCTTCTTTGGAGAAATTCCTATTTAGGTCCTCTGTCCAATTTTTAATTAAAAAATTTTTTTTGGTGTTGAGTTATATGAGTTCTTCATAAATTTGGATATTAACCTCTTATCAGATACATCATTGGCAAATATCTTTTCTCATTAAGTAAGATGTCTTATCATTTCATTGATGGATTCCTTTGCTATGCAAAACATTTTTAGTTTAAAGTAGTCCTATTTATTTTTCTTTTGTTTTGCTTGCTAGAGAAGATATATCAGAAAAAATATTACTAAGAGTAATGTCAGAGAGTTTACTGCCTATGTTTTTCTTCTAGGAGTTTTATGGTTTTGGGTTTTACATTTAAGCCTTTAATCTATTTGAGCTTATTCTTGTATATAATCTAAGAAGGTGGTCCAGATTCATTTCTTTTTGCGTGTATCTCTCCAGTTCTCTCAACACCATTTATTGAATAGACTGCCTTTACCCTATTGTATATTTTTGTGTCTTTTGTCATAGGTTCAATAACTGTACAGGTCTGGGTTTATTTCTGGGTTCTCTATTCTGTTTCATTAATCTATGTATCTGTTTTTATGCCAGTACCATGCTGTTTTGATTACTATAGCCTTGTAGTTTAGTTTGATATCAGGTAGTGTGGTACCTCCAACTTTGTTCTTTTCAATTTCTCAGGATTGCTGTGGCTATTTGAGGTCTTTTATGATTCCACATAAATTTTAGGATTATTTGTTCTGGTTGTGTGAGAAATGCCATTGGTATTTTGATAGGGATCACATTGAATCTATAGATTCTTTTGGGTAGCATAGACATTCTTATAATGTTAATTCTTCCTATCCATGGGTGCATTATATGCTTCCATTTATTTGAATCTCTTTTTTTAAATTTGTATCTTTTTTGATTTTTTTCTTCAGTGACATAATTTCTTGAGTACAAGTCTTTTACCTCCTTGGTTAAATTGATTGCTATGTATTTTATTATTTTTTTTTGATGCAATTGTAAATAAAATTGTTTTCTTAATTTCTCTTTCTGATAGTCCATTATTGGTGTAAAAAAATTTAACTAACTTTTGAATGTTAATTTTGTATCCTGTACTTACAATGGATAAATTGGAAAATTGTATGTTTCTAGAAATTTATCCATTTTTTTTAAGTTTGTCCAATTTGTTGGCATACAGTAGTTTGTAGTGCTTCTTATAATCCTTTGTATTTATGTGGAGTTAGTTGTCATGTTTCCTCTTTCATTTCTGATTTTGTTTATTTGAGTCCATTCTTTTTCTTGATGAGTCTGGTTAAAGGTTTATTAATAGCATTTATGTTTTGAGAGAATTGGCTCTTGGTTTTACTGATATTTTGTATTTTTTAAATTCTATTTTATTTACTTCCACTTCGATCTTTATTGTTTCCTTCCTTCCACTCACTATGGGCTTTGTTTCCTATTCTTTTTCTTGTTCCTTAGGTGTGAGGCTATATAGTTTATTTAAGATTTTGTCTGTTTGTTTCTTAAAGTAAGCCTTATTGCTATGAATTTTCCTCATAGAACAGTTTTTGCTGTGTTCCACAGATTTTTAAGCCGTCATATTTTCATTTTTCTCAAGGTATCTTTTAATTTCTTCCTTGATCTCATTGTTAACCCATTCATTGTTTAGTAACATGTTATTTAGCTTCTATGTGTTTGTGTACTCTTTAGTTTTTTTTTTGTAATCAATTTCTAGTTTTATATGATTTTGATCATGCTTGGTATGATTTCAATCTTCAGTCATTATTTTTTTAAAATAAGTTATCAATTCCTTGCTTTCTCTCTTCTCTTACAGGTACCTCTATGATGCAAATGTTGGCATGGTTGATATTGTCCCAGAGGCCTCTTAAACTATCCTCATTATTTTTATTTTTTCTTTTTGCTCTTCTGGTTGGTTGTTTTCTTCTACCTTGCCTTCCAAATTACTGATTTTTTTTTTGTGGTTTATTTTCTTTTTAATGCTTACCATTTATTTGTTGATCATCTATTAGTCCCATAAGTTCATTTAGCATTCTTATAACCATTGTTTTCAACTCTGTATCTGCTAGGTTGCTTGCCTCTATTTTATTTAGTTCTTTTTGTAGAGTTTTTGCCTCTGCTTATATTTGGATCATGTTGGTTTTTTTTTTCTCATTCGGCTCCCTCTTTGTTTGTTTCTATGTATTAAGAAGATCTGCTACATCTCCCAGTCTTAGCCAGATGATCTTATGTAGTAGGTGTCCAGTGTGATCCAGTGGCACAACATCCCTGATCACCTGCACTGCGTACTCCAGTAGTGTTCCTTGTGTGCTTTGTGGTTTGTAAGCTCCCCTATTGTAGTTAAGGCTTGATTGCTCTTGGCATGTCAGTGGGTGGAATGACTCGCAGTATGACTGGCAATGAGGATCGGCCATACCCATAGCACATGAGTTGCTGTGCGGGGACTGACTCCATGGAGTGGGATATGCCCCTGTGGGCTTGTGAGCCTGTTGAGACTATCCTTTGGGTATGCCACTTTGGGGCTAATCAGTTGGTGCTCCATTGTGATTTGATGCCAGCCTCCTGGTATATTGGTTCTGGGGCTCCTTGAGAGGGGCTCTTGTGTAGACAAAGGTCAGCCTCTGCCTGTGATTATCCAAGGGCTACAAGGTAGGAGCTAAAAAGCCTTTGGGGGTTGGTGTCTGCCTGTCCTGGACCTAGAGGCGTGTGGGAAAGGCCACACTGCAAACTGAGGCCAGTTGCCATTAGTACTGAGCCTGGAGTAGCTCAGTAAGATGCCCAGAGTATTCTAAGGTCTGGGTGCCTGCTGGCTGCCTATAAAGCTCAGCAGCTCAAATAGCCTAAGGCAATACAGAAGTTGGATGAGGCCAGATCCCAAGGAGTCACCAGGGTGGGGCAAGTAGTGTTCCCCAGGTTAGTGCAGATTTAAATTTGGTGACAGTGCTGAGCCTGTGGCCACTTGCAAAAGTGTCATATCACACAACAGGCAGCTGCTGCCTGCCTTGAGCCTGTAGCCCCATTAGATTTGTTCAAGAAATACTGCAGCTTGAGCTGGGGCTAGTTATCAGCCACTGAAAGTGACTCTGAAGGTGAGCCAGCAGAAGTCTGTTTATTGCTGCTGTAGGAGCTTCCTGTCAAGAACTTGGGGTGGTGCTGGTTGCCTAGCCATGAAAATGCCTTCTGCAATGCTCAAGTTTGGTTTAGCAGGGTCTTAGGGAGTGACCATGGTGGAATGAGTGGAGTTCACCAGCCCAGAGCAGATTCAGATTTCTCTGTGTCAGGAGAGAGCTTAACACAGGCAAGATGGTGCCCACTTGCAGGCTGCACAGGAGAAGGGCTCAACACAAAAATAATGGCAACTGTTCCAGCCCTCTCTCTGAAGCCACACAACTCAGTCTTTCCCTATATGGCTTTGGCACTTCCTGAGCTGCTGTCCCTTTACCAAGGCCCAGGGTAAGTGAGTGTGAGAGAGTGAGTCTGTGTATAGGCCCTTTAAGGGGATGTCTGGCTTTCTAGCAGCCCTCCATCTCACCAGTGTAGTGTGACATTCCTCCCAATGCTAAAATACCAAGTGTGGGTGTGGAATCAGCCCATTTTGTATTTTCTCCTTTCCTACCAGTCTTGGTGTGGCTTCTTCTTTATATTTTTAGTTATAGGAGTTTTATTCAGCTTGTCTTCATATAGTTCTCCAGGCAGATTATTTTATAATTTAGTTGTAATTTTAATGTGGTCATAGGAGAAGGCAAGCACAGTGTTTACCTACTCCACCATTTTAAATGGAACATTTTTATTAATTATTCTTAATTCTTATTAATGAATCATCTTGAGTAGGTAATATTTTAATTTTTCTAACTTTGAATATATTATAGTTTCTACTTTGATACTCAAATGATATTTATACCTGCGATGAAGTTCATGCTACTGGAAAATTTAAGTCTCTTAGTATGCCTTTAGAAGTTGATACATATGGATAATGGGTGCATATGAATAAACATATATTCACTCAGTAAATATTTATCGAGTGCTCACTATCTGCTAAGCTCTGGAGGGATATAAACCATAGATTAAGAAAGCTTAGCAAGGTTCAGAAAATCTTCAGTCATATCTGAAATTTATAGTTCATGAGGTGTGTATGGTTGAAACAAGAACAGCAGGATATCTTGTTTAAATTATGACTTTGTAATGCAATGAGTGGGTGTATGAATTAGGTTTTCTAATATTTAAATAGACTATTCATGCTATTGTCATCATTTAAAGAGAAAACTTAAAAAAACACATGCGTGCTTTTCCCGAAAATATCTTTAAACTTCAATGTTAAATCATAAGTTTCAACAAAAAAATATTCTTAGAGGTATTTATATAAGGTATTCTTAGAGGTATTAAAATAAGAAAATCAGAAGTACTGCATTATTTATGAATTATGATGGAGCGTAATGTTGATTACTACAAGACAATTAATTTATATAATTTTATGCTTTGACAGTTCATTCTGAAGATAATACAGTATTGTAAACTTATTGTTCCCAGAAGAATTTAGATGGAAAATTCTGCCAAATGTCTGATGTATATACTTGAAATGTTTCATAATTCAAATATTAAGTGCTTAGAAACAATTAAAAATTAGGAAAAGCTATATATTAGTCATACACCGGTTCTGGCCAAATAAATGATTACTGCTTGAATATCTTTCTTTTATGCATAATTTTTTTTTTTGCACTAGCTATTATTATTATTATTATTATTATTTTACAATAATTTTTTAACTTTTCAATTATACTTGACATGTATTGCATTAATTTTGGGTGTACAACATAGTGATTAGACATTTTTATAACTTATGAAGTGACCACCCCATTCAATCTAGTACCCATCTGACACCATACATAATTATTACAATATTATTTTACTATATTCCTCATGCTATATTTTACATCCCTGTGAGTATTTTCTAAGTACCAATTTGTACATCTTAGTCCTGTCTCCTTTTTCATACACCCCTTCAACCCTCTTCCCAGATGGGAACCATCAAAATGTTTTCTGTATCTATGAGTTTGTTTCTGTTTTATTTATTTTGTTAGATTTCAAATGTAAGTGAAATCATACAGTATTTACCTTTTTCTGTTTGACTTACTCCACTAAGCATAGTACCCTCTAGGTCCATTCATGTTGTTGTAGATGTCAAGATTTCATTTTTTTATTATGGCTGAGTAATATTTCCTTGTGTATATGTGCTACTTCTTTGCTCTCTTCATCCATTCATTGATAGACATCATAATTTCTTCTTTATGTAATTGCAATCATTTTACACAAGTGATAAACAGCTTCTGTAAATTAGTCATAATTGCTTTTCATGTCATCATGTAGACTTCCTAAGCCATCTGTAAAATAGTTGGGTAATCATTGAGTGCATATTTCATAGTTTCCTTAACTATTTTTGTACCTCTGATCATTTAGACAGTTTTTGAACTTGTACATATACTATACATAAGTCTTTGCTGATATTAACATTATTTCATTGAGATAAATTTATAATGTTAGTGAATATTTTATTGTTTTGATACATGTTGCCAAATCACTTTGCACAAGATAGTATTTTCTACTACCATTAATGTATATAGTTCATTTTCTCTTTTGCAAGTTTTTTGTTCATGTACTTTTACAGTTAGACTTTTAGGATTTTAATAAATTCTCTCATCAATTTATAGGTCATTTATATGATTAAACTATAAATACTTGCTACAAATACATTTCTTAATCTATTGTTTATCTTATAATTCTGGTAGTATTTTTTATTTTGTCAGAGAAATGTTACCATTTCTATATAGTAAAATCTTCCAATTTGTTTTCTTCTTTTTTCTAGGTACCTTTCTCCCCCAGTAACTCATGAATTTCTTGCTATTGGAGAACTCTTTAAGGAAGATTGATTACTATTGTGCGTCTTGATTTTTCTGTGATTGAGTTTAGAACATACTCTCTATAGTACTGCATGGTGTTAAGTTGAAGGAATATTTTTCCATTTGATTACTAGCCCATTAATAGCCAAGACCATCTTCTTTATAATTTTTTCTCCTCTGTGAATTTCTGATGACATCCTTGTCATTTGCAAAATATTCACATGTAAAATAATTTGTTTGTGTTACTTATTACTTTTTATTATCATATCTGTCTTTCTATTCTTATATTGGTATAAAAATATTTCTAAAGTGTATCTGGAAAAACGAATGGGTGGAAACAAGAGGAAAAAAATCCCTAGGAATTGTGTTTATCTGTCCTTTAACTCATTCTGTTTATGCCTAGAACATCATCTTGCACAAGATAGGTACTCAGTAAATACTGGTTAGTAATTGAATAAATGAAAAATAAGTTCAATGGAATGGGATTAATTTAGCATGATTTTGGTTCTATCAAGATGATGGGCTAGGTAAAAGCAAGGTTTGCCTCCTTTCATAACCTCAAGAAATTACAACTAAATTATAAAACAAATAACTTGGAGTACCATGTAAAGTCTAGATGATCATAACACATACATCTGAAAATATTTTTAAAAAGCCACATTGAGATAGTAGAAGGGAGAAAGAAAATAGAGAAATGCAAAGCAGGCTGGCCCCACATCCCTGTGTAGCAGTTGAGCAGCAGGAAGGATAGTGTGGCTGCAGAGGCCACTCCCATGAAGGAACAAGGGACTCCCAGCTGAGGGTTCCAGTCTTGGGTAGAGGAGATTTCACAAAATATAATAGAAAAACAAATGGGGACTCTGGCCATCTGGGTGAGATGGAAAATACCTGAAAACTCAGATGTCCCATTAAAGAGCCTGCACACAGACTCACTAACTCGCAGACACTGGCCCTGGGCTCCAGCGGAGAGATGGAAGCTCCAGAAGTGCTAGAGACATATGGAGGAAGATTGAGGTATGTGGACCTGGGGTGAGGGCTGGAGGGACAGCCATCATTGTTCTTTTATCAAGCTCCCCTCAGGGGCAGTCTACAGGTGAGTGCCATCTTGACTGTGTTGAACCCTCTCCTTGCATGGCCAATTCTAAAGTGGCAATGGCTGGGTGAGATCAGCCCACTCCACCCCATGTCTCTCAGATGCTGGCCCACCCAGCCCTCAAATTGCCTGCTGCAACCCATTGCCAGGAAGCCAACTGCACCCAGTGGCTTCTCTGGGCCAAATATTTATGGTCAGGCAGAGCAACCCTCAGGTCATGTGGTTTATACATGGACTAAACATTTCAAGGTAAACTTTTGGTGGTAAGCCACTGGTGCCAGCCCATGCTAAAAAATCTTTTGAGTAGATAACAGGGGTCTGAGGGCCTGAGGAGGAGAGTGGCTGGCTTTGCTGTGATCTGAGGCTTTTACAGGAAGTTGAAGATTCAGCACTGGCATGAAACTTGACTCTGTATTGGCCAGGTGAAATTTGTTCGCCTTACCCCAGTGACTCCCTGAGTCTTTACTCCACCCAATTTGCATACCACTCAAAGGGTCTTCTAGCTACAGAGACTTACAGGCAGCTGTCAGGCAGCCCCAGTCCCTGAGGTGCACTGGTCCTTTTGCTAAGCCACCCTAGGCCAGGTGCTGAGGATAACTAACCTTGGCTCACAGCGTAGTCTCTCCTACATGCCTCTGGATCCAGCATAGGCAGCAACCATCACTTCCTACCAGGTAGCCTTGAGAAATCAAAGGCAGTGGCATAACGTAGCCTACAGGTGAGTCCCTTCCAAGGGACCACAGAACCAACACATTGGAAGGCTGGTGTCAGACCACAACAGAGCACAACCTGACTAGCTACATAAGTAATATGCCTAAAGAGTGGTCTCAACAGGTACACAAGACTCCTGGGGTGAATCCTGCTTTGTGGGGTCAGCCCCACACATTAACTCATGCCCTGTGGATGTGACCAATTCCCATAGCCCATAGTATGAGAAACAATCCTATCCACTGATGTACTAATAGCAATCAAGGCTTAGCTACAACAGGAGAACACATACAATGACACGAGGAAGATGCCCAGAGCTCCCAGGCTAGTGATCAGGGAGACTACATCACTGGGCCACACAGGCCACATGGCCAAGGCTGGGAAACTTAATAAGTCTTTTTAATACATAAGAATAAACACAAAGAGGCAACTAAAGTGAGAAAATGGAAAAAAAAAGATGCCACAAATGAAACAACAGGAGAAAACTACAGAAAAACAAACAAACAAACTAAATGAAATAAAGGCAACAATCTACCAGAGACAGAGTTCACAACGCTGGTTATAAGGATGCTCAATGAACTTAAGGTGAGAATAAATGATCTTCGTGGAGACTTCAATAGAGATATAGTAAGTATTAAAAAGGACATAGAAACTACAAATAAAAACCAGTCAGAAATGAAGACTACAATAACTGCAGTGAAGGATATACTAGAAGGAATCAATAGTAGATTAGATGAAGCAGAGGATCAAACCAGCAAATTGGAAGACAAGGTAGCAGAATACACCCAATTGGAACAACAAAAAGAAGAAAGAAAAATAAATGAGGAAAGTTTAAGAGACCTCTTGGACAACATCAAATGTACCAACATCTGCATCATAGGAGTACTAGAAGGAGAAGAGAGAGAGAAAGGGATTGAGAACGTGTTTGAAGAAATAATGATGGAAAAATTTTCTAACCTGGCAAAGGAAATAGACATACAAGTCCAGGAAGCACAGAGAGTCCCAGACAAGAAGAACCCAAACAGACCCACACCAAGAACACATTATCATTAAAATGCCAAAAGTTTAAAACAAAGAGAAAGTCTTAAAAGCCTCAAGAGAAAGGCAGCTTGTTTCTTAGAGCGTACTCCCATCAGAATGTCAGCTGATTTTTCAATAGAAACTCATAAATATAAACAATAAAATGGCGATAACTATGCGCCTATTAATAATCACTTTAAATATAAGTGGATTAAATGCTCTAATCAAAAGACATAGGGTAGCTGAATGGATAAGAAAACAAGACACATTCATATATTGTCTACAAGGGACCCACTTCACATCAATTGATACACATAGACTGAAAGTAAAGGGATCAAAAAAGGTTTTTATGCAAATGGATTTTTAAAAAGTTGAAGTAGCAACACTTATATCAGACAAAATAGACTTTAAAACAAAGGCCATAACAACAGACAAAGATGGACATCATATAATAATAAAAGAATCAATCCAACAGAGGATGTAACCCTAGTAAACATATATACAACCAACAGAGGAGCACCTACATATAACACTAATATTGACAGACATAAAGGGAGAGATTGACAGTAATGCACTCATAGTTGGAGACTTTAACCCCCACTGACACTGATGAACTGATCTTCCAGACAGAAAATCAACAAGGAAACAGCAGTCTTAAATGACACACTAGATCAAATGGATTTAATTGATATTTTCAGAGTGTTTCACCCCAAAGCAGAATAAACATTTTCTCAGGTGCACATGGAACATTTTCTAGGATAGACCACATGTCAGGGCACAAAACAAGTCTCAATAAATTTAAGAAGATTAAAATCATATAAAGTGTCTTCTTTGACCACAATGGTATGAAACTAGATATCGACTGCAAGGAAAAAAACGGAAAATACACAAACACATGGAGGTTAAACAACATGCTACTAAACAATGAATAGGTTAACAATAAGATCAAGGAAGAAATCAAAAGATACCTAGACACAAACAAAAATGAAAACATAACTCCTCAAAGTCTATGGGACACAATGAAAGCAGTCCTAAGAGGGAAATTCATAACAACATAGACCTATCTGAAGAAATAAGAAAAATCTCAAATAAACTATCTAACCTGACACTTAAAAAAAAAAAAAACTAGATAGAGAACAGCAAACAAAACCCAAAGTGAGTAGAAGGAAGGAGATAATAAAGATTAGAGTGGAAATAAATGAAATAGAGTCTAGAAGAACACTACAAAAGATCAATGAAACCAAGGACAGATTCTTTGAAAGGAGAAACAAAATTGACAAACTTTTAACCATACTCATCAAGAAAAAAAGAAAGAGAGCCTAAATAAATAAAATGAGAAATGAAACAGGAGAAGTAACTATGAAATCCATAGAAATATAGAGAATTATAAGAAAATACTATGAGCAGTTCAATTATATGCCAACAAATTAGGTAATCTAAAGAAATGGATACATTCCTATAAGCATACAATCCCCCAAGACTGAGTTAAGAGGAAACAGAAAATCTGAACCGATAAAATTCCAAATACCATCAGTGAAATCAAATTAGTAATCAAAAAACTTCCAAAGAAACAACAGTCCTGGAATGGATAGGTGAATTTTACCAAACATTCAAAGAAGAGTTGACACCTATTCTCAAACTATTCCAAAAAATTCAAGAGGAGGGAAGCCTTCCTCACTCTTTTTATGAAACCATAATTACCCTGATACCAAAACCAAAGACAGTACAAAAAAAGACAACTGTAGACTGATATTCCTGATGAACGTTGATGCGAAAATTCTCAACAAAATATCAGCAAACCGAATTCAGTGATACATTAAAAATGTCATACACTATAATTAAATTGGATTTATTCCTGGGATGCAAGGTTGAATTTATATCCACAAATAAATTAGTGTTATATACCATGTTAACAGATTAAAAGATAAAAATTATATGATCATATCAATAGATGCAGAAAAGACATTTGGCAAAATTTAACATCCTTTATGGTAAAAACTCTCGGTAAAGTGGGAATAGAGGGAACATATCTCAACATAATAAAGGCCATATATGACAACCTAAAGCTAATATTATACTCAATGGGGAAAGGCTAAAAGTGTTTTCCTTAAGATCAGGAATAAGACAAGGATGCCCACTTTTACCATTTTTATTCAATATAATATTTGAAGTCCTAGCTGCAGCAATTAGACAAGAAAGAGAAATGAAAAGCATGCAGATGAGAACAAAAGAAAACTGTCATTATTTGCGGATGACATTAGACGATATAGAGAGAACCCGAAAGATTCCGGCAAAAAAATGTTAGAACTGATAAATAAATTCAGCAAAGTATCAAGATACGAAATTAATATTCAAAAGTCAGTTACATTTTTTATATACCAATAATAAATTATCAGGAAAAAATTAAGAAAACTATCCTATTTACGATTGCACAAAAAACAGTAAAATACCTACGAATAAAAATAACGACGGAGGTAAAAGATCTGTTCTTGGGAAATTATGTCATTGAAAAAAGAAATTGAAGAAGTTACAAATAAATGAAAGCATATATCATGCTCATGGATAGAAACAAAGAACATTGTTAAAATGGCCATATTACACAAAGCACTCTATAGATTCAATGCAATTCTTATCAAAATACCAATGGCATTTTTCAGAGAACTACAATAAATAATTTTAAAATTTATATGGAACCATAAAAGATCTCAAATAGCCATGGCAATCTTGAGAAAAAAGAAAGAATTTATAAGTATTACACTACCTGGTATCAAACTATATACAACAAGGCTATAGCAATCAAAACAGCATGGTGCTGGCATAGAAACAGACATATAGATCAATGGAATAGAAAAGAAAGCCCAGGAATAAATCCCCATTTACATGATCATTTAATCTATGCAATCTATAGTCATACAGTGAGGTAAAGATAATCTCTTCAACAAATAGCGTTGGGAAAACTGGAACAATACATGCAAAAATAAGAAACTGGACCACTTTCTTACACCATATAAAATAACAAACTCAAAAGAAATTAAAAACTTAAATGTGAGACCCTATAAAACTTCTAGAAGAAAATATAGGCAGTAAACTCTCTGATATTGCTATTAGTAATTTGTTTTCTGATATATCTCTTTGGACATGGGAAACAGAAGAAAAAATAAACAAATGGGACTACATCAAACTAAAAAGATTTTGCACAACATAAGAAACCAAAAACAAAAAACAAGAAGACAACAGACTGAATGGGAGAAGGTATTTACCTATGATACATCTAAAAAAGGGTCAATAGCCAACATTTATTAAAAACTCATACGACTCAACAACAGAAAAACCAACAATCCATTTAAAAATTGGGCAGAAAGCTGAATAGGTATTTCTCCAAAGAGGACATCAGATGACCAATAGACATGAAAAGATACTCAAGGTTACTAATAATCACAGAAACGCAAATTAAAACCACAATGAGGTATCGCCTCACACCTGTCATATTGGCTATCATCAATTAGTCAAAAAACAAGAAATGTTGGTGAGGATGTGAAGAAAAGCAAACCCTCATACATTGTTGGTAAGATTGAAAATTGGTACAGATACTATGGAAAACAGTTGAAGGTTGCTCAAGAAATTAAAAATATAACTACCTTTGACCCAGCAATTGCACTTCTGGGTATTTATCTAAAGAAAATCAAAACACTGGTTCTTAAAAATCATTGCATCCCTATGTTCACAGGAGCACTATTCACAATAGCCAAGATATGAAAGCAACCTAAGTGCCCATCAATTGATGATTGGATAAAGTAGTTATGGTAAATATATGCAATGGAATATTGCTCAGCTATTTTTTAAAAAATGAAATCTTTCCATTTGCAACGACATGGATAAGACCTAGAGGGTATCATGCTAAGTGAAATAAGGCTTATTCCACTTAGATGCCAAATCTAATGAACAACAACAACAAAATGAACAAACTAAATGAGAACAGACTCACAAATACAGAGATCAATCTGGAGATTTCCATAGGGGAGTGGGGTTGGGGGCTGTGTGAAAAAGGTAAAGGTATGAAGATATACAAATTAGTACTTACAAAATAGTCATGGAGATTTAGATTATAGCATAAGATATATAGTCAATATTATTGTAATGGTTGTGGGTAATGCAAAATGGGTTCTAAAATAATCGGGGGCATTAGTTTATGGATTGTATAAATGTCTACTTTTTTAAAATTTAAAATAAAAAACAGAACACTATTAAAATCTTTAGAATGGATATACATCAACAGAGTTTTCTCTATATATCTCTCGACTGATTTCTCAATAACTTATATATAGAGATTGAATTCTCAGGAGAATCTGGGTGATAACAATCTGTGATTATTGGCTGACAGTGGACTTCTTGTGGATAGGGACAAATTTATCATTTTTTTGGCATGATTTGAGGGAGTTTAATCTGTATTCTTGATTAGTGGAGGGCCATTTATCTTTACAAAAAGGTGTGGGTAGCAGGAATACTTGAAATTGTGGTATATCTATCTGTGAAAATTGTCATGAGTTTCCCTAAAAAATGTTTCATCAAACATGTTTCATCAAACATGTTTCATACAACATTTCACTGCAGTATTTGGTATATCTAAGACATGGGACAAATTCACAGTTAAAAATTCAAGCAAGAGAAAATATGGGTCGAAGAAGGATCTATATTAAGAACTTTAATTAAAAGAAAATCCTATGAGTCCAAGCAGTAAGTTTATTGGATTGAGGATGTGAAAGGATTCTTCGCAGATATTCACTGATTGCACTCCTTGTCCTCAAAGTGATCAAGACCCTTGAAGATCATTGATCTAGTAATAGTTTCTGCAGGTGAAGAAAGAAGACTCAGCAGTTGTCATTACATACCGAGAAACATGGCGCAGTGAGAGATGTCCCAAGATCTCCCTTTGAAACAACAATAAGCTGAACATCTAAAACTCAACAAAAACCAACCAAACTGCACACCAGCATGTGCGAGCGTGGGATCTGCACATAAGAGCTACCACAGGTCAGAACCTGGAAGTTGGGCCATATACTGGGAGAAACAAAGAAGCTGCCTCTCACAGCCGGAGCTCCCTATAGGAGGAGGGGGAGGGGAGAAGGCATGGCGAGTTCCTCGAACAGCACTGCCTGGGAGAGCTGTGAGCTCTATGCAGCTGGAGGCAGGGCACAGTCATCAGGGGAAAAAGCAGAGAGGCAGGGATGGCAGAGAAGCGGGCATGGCAGAGAAACAACTGTTGATTTTTACCAGCTGTGGATGTAAAACCAAGGCTAAGCCACAGGCCCCATCCCCCAACACAGAAGGCCCTTCCCCACATATTCTCCGAGACCAAACATTGAGGAGCCCCAGAGGAATCTGAGTAAAAGTTACCAAAACTGTCACTAAGAATGACAGAGACTGAGACGGAAAATAGCGAGCATGACAAAACATCTACAAGAAAAAAAAAAAAAGCATTATTAAGGCATTATATAAAGCAGGGATCCAAGAGGCTTAGTCGCCACTTACTGGAAATGAAAAGAAAAACTCATATTTTGCAACGGGCTAAAGAGAGAGATCTTTATATAATAAATCTTCTTCCTGGAAAAAAAGCAGAATAGACTTCCATTAATGCCCAGGCAGAGAAATAGTCCATTAAACACCATGAACAACCAAGATGACAAGGCAGCTCAGAAAGAAAGACAAAAATCTCCAGAAAGCAAACTTACAGACATAGAAATATGCGACTTAAATGACAGAGAATTCAAAATGGTACTTCTGAAAAACCTCAGTGAGTTCCGAAACGTTTCATATCAACGATTTCAGGAATTGAAAAAACAACTAGATGAGAGAATGAGTTTTTTAGCAAGGAGACTGAAACCCTCCAAAAGAACAGAATAGATCTTCTGGGGGTTAAAAAAACACACTGCAGGAGTTGAAAAATGAAATAGCAAGCTTGGGAAATAGAGTCGAGCAAATGGAGGAAAGGATCAGTGATATCGAAGACAGAAATCTAGAAATAAATCAGAAGGAAGAAGAGAGAAACTGAGGAATGAAAAATAATGAAAGAGAAATTCGAAAACTAGCAAATATCATCAGGAGAGGAAACATAAGCATAATGGGGATTATCTAAGGTGAGGAAAAAGAGCAGGAATTAGAAAGCATTTTCAGACAAATAGTTGATGAGAATTTTTCAAATCTAAGGAATAAGCTGGAGCTTGGAATTCAAGAAATCAGTAGAACACTCAATTATCTCAAACCAAAAAAGCCTTCTCCAGGACACATTGTATTAAAATTATCAACAATCAATGACAAAGATTTCTCAGAGCAGCCAGGGAAAAGAATATGGTAACATATAAAGGAAAACTCATTAGATTCTCGTCGGACTTAGCACAAACCTTACAAGCCAGAAAGGAGTGGAATCCAATATTCAAACTATTAAGTGAAAGGACCTACCAGTCAAGAATAATGTATCCAATATATCCAGCTAAGCTTTCCTTTAGACATGAAGGAGAAATAAAGACCTTTCTAGACATACAAAAATACGAGGCCTGTGCTACAGGAAATATTAAAAGTGGTCAGCTCACCTAAAACAAAATGACAAAAAAAAAAATACATAACTAGATGTAAGGCCACTAGCAGGCTGATAGAAGTATAAGAGTGCAACCCTTACTAAGAACAGGGCATTATAAACTTAAACAATAAGAAGAGAATTACTATAGCAAGATAGTAATGAACGTACAGCAAACATAGGGACAAATTGAGGCAATAATGACTGAAAAGGGAAGGATTTAAAGATCCAAATTTGCAAAGCGGAATGGAGATAAGGTAAGCGCAGAAGAAAATGGAAGACTGTATATATATTACTATCCTTTACATATTCATAATGGTAACCACACGTCAAAGATTCAGAACTGAAGTATATAACTCACAAAACCCAACTAAAATAAAGAAAACATAAACACAAAGACAAGAAAACAATGGAAACACCGAGCTACCAGAAAGCAAAAGATAAAATCGTTATAAGAAGACCTCATATTTCAATAATCGACCTAAATGTAAATGGACTAAACTCACCAATAAAAAGGCACAGAGTTGCAGATTGTATAAAAAATCCCCACAAAACACAAACATATGCTGCCTCCAGGAGACACATCTCAGTTCCAAAGACAAATTTAGACGCAAAGTGAAAGGGTGGAAAATGCTATTTCAAGCTAATGGCATTCAGAGAAAAGTGGGAGTAGCGGTACTAGTATTGGACAAAATAGACTTCAAAATAAGAAAGGTAAAGAAAGATACTAAGGGACACTTCATAATGATAAAGGGAATCATGCACAAAGAAGACATAACACTTATTAAAATCTATGCTCCCAATCAGGGAGCCCTGAAATATATAAAGCAATTACTAACAGAACTAAAGGGAGAAACAGATCAAAATAGTATCATAGTCAAAGCATACATGGAACATTTACAGGTCAGAACACATTTTGGGCCACAAAAATGTCTTAACAAATTTAAGAAGATTGCAATCGTATCAAGCATACTCTCAGATCACAATGGTATGAAATGAGAACTCAATTACAAGAAGAAAACTAAATAACACAAAAGCACATGGTGGGCTCAACAGTGTGCTTCTAAACAATAAATAGATTAACCTCAAGATCAAGGAAGCAATCAACATACTTTGAGACAAGGGAAAGTGAAAATGAAAATACAATGACTGAAATTCAGGGAACACAATTCTAAGAGAGAACAAAATTCTCTCTTAGAGCCAACAAAATTCTAAGAGAGAAATTTATAGCAATACAGGCCTACCTCAAGAAACAAGAAAAATTTCAAATAAACAATCTAAACTTACAACTTATAGGAACAACAAAAAAATAAACAAAGCCCAAAGTGATTAGAAAGAAGAAAATAATAAAGATCAGAACAATACAAAAGATCAATTAAACCAAGAGCTGGTTCATTGAAAAGATAAACAGAATCAAATATTTAAGAAGATTCATCAAGAGAAAAGGAGAGAGGACCCCAATAAATATTAGAAATGAAAGAGAAATGACAACTGACATTCCAGAAATACAAAGGATTATGAGAAAATACTAAGAACAGTTATATGCCAATGAATTTGACAATCTGGAAGAAATGGATAAATTTCTAGAAATAGAAAGTCTTTAAGACTGACTCAAGAAGAATAAAAAATTGGGAATAGACTTATTACTATTAATGAAATTGAATCAGTAATCTTAAAACTCCCAACAAACAGAAGTCCTGGAAGGGGCAACTTTACAAGTGGATTTTACCAAACATTCAAAAAAGAATGAACACCTACTCTTCTCTAACTATTCCAAAACATTTAAGAGAATGGAAGACTGTCAAGCTCATTTTACAAGGCCAGCATTACTCTGATATCAAAACCAGACAGCAATATTACAATATTAGAAAATTATAGGTGAATATTCCTGATGAACATAGATGAAAAATCCTCTACAAAATATTAGCAAACCAAATTAAGCAATACATTAAAAAGAAAATAAAGAATAAAAATCATATGATCATATCAATAGATGCAAAAAAAAATCATTTGAGAAAATCCAGCATCCATTTATGATAAAAAAATCTTTCAGCACAGTGAGAATAGAGGGAACATATGCCAGCATAATAAAAGTCATATATGACAAACCCACAGCTACCATCGTACTCAATAGAAAAAGCTAAAAGTGTTTTCCTTAAGATCAGGAACAATGCAAAGATGTCCACCCTCACCACTTTTATTCAACATGGTATTGTAAGTCCTAGTTGCCAAAATCACACAAGATTAAAAAAAAGGCATCTAAATTGAAAAAGAAGTAAAGCCGTCATTATGTGCAGATAGTATGATACTATGCAGAGAGAACCCTAAAAATTCCACCAAAAAATTGGTAAAGCAGATAAATGAATAATGTATAGTAGCAGGCTACAAAATTAATATTCAGAAATTGGTTGAAATTTTATACACCAATAATAAAGTATTGGAAAGATAAATTAAGAAAACAATCCTATTTACAATTGCATCAAAAAAACCTAAAAATAAATTTAACCAAAGAAGTGAAAGACCTGTATTTGAAACATTGTAAGACATTAAAGAGAGAAACTGAGAAATATAGAAATAAATGGAAGGCTGTACCATGCTCATAGATAAGAAGAATTTACATCTTTAAAATGTTCATAACCCAACCTAATCTACAGATTCTATTCAATCCCTATAAAAATAGCAATGGCGTTTTTCACAGAAATAGAGCAAATCAACCTAAAATACATAAGGAACAACAAAACACCTCAAATAGCCACAGCAATCTTGAGAAAGAACAAAGTTGGAAGTATCATACTACCTTATATCAAATTATATTACATATCTATAGAAATCAAATCAACATGTTACTGGTATAAAAACATACACATAGATCAATGAAACAGAATAGAGAGCCCAGAAATAAACCCATGCCTATATGGTCAACTAATCTATGACGAATGAAAGAAGAATATACAGTGAGGTAAAGATAACTAACGGTGTTGAGAAAACAGGATAGATACTTGCAAAGATAAAACAAGACCACTTTCTTACACTGTATACAAGAATAAACTCAACATGGATTAAAGACTTACATTTAAGATCTCAAACCATAAAACTCCTAGAGAAAACATAGGTAGTAAACTCTTTGACATTGCTCTTCACAATATTTTTCGGATATGGCTCCTTGTGCAAAAACAAAACAAAACAAAACAAAAAAAAAACAAAGAAAAAATAAACAAGTAGAACTACATCAAACTAAAATTTTTGCACAATAAAAGAAACCATCAAAAAACCCAAAAAGACAACTTACTGAATGGGAGAAGATATTTGCCAATTACATATTTGATAAGGGGTTAATAACCAAAATTTATGAAGAACTCATACAACTCAACATCAAAAAAATAAATAATCCAATTAAAAAATGAGTGAAGGACCTGAATAGGCATTTTTCAAAAGAGGACATGCAGATTGCCAATAGACATATGAAAAGATGCTCAGTTATTAATCATCAGAGAAATGCAAATTAAAATCACAGTAAGACATCGCCTCATACCTATCAGAATGGTTATCATTAATATCAAAAAACACTCTATGATTTCCTCCCCACAATGAGAGAAGTAGTTTTATGTATATATGTATGTATGTATGTATGTATTTTTTTAATTAAATTTATTGGGATGACATTGGTTAATAAAATTATCTAGGTTTCAAATGTACAATTCAATAATACATTACATGTATACGGCATTGTGTGTTCACAATCCAAAGTTAAATTTTTATGATTGGATCAGCATTAACAAAAGTATATAGAAAGAAGTATGAAAGACATAGTAATAAATAAATTACAATACAATACAATAAAACCATAATAATTGAATTACTGACTGTACCTTTAGCTCTAAAATCTGAGACTAAATAGGAAAATATGATGAATTATATTGAGTAAATAGGAAAATATGATGAATTATGAACTTTCTCTTATCATGTCAAGGAAAGCATATTAGTTCTTGAAGAGATACTCTTCATGCTTTCAGTTAAAATATTTATGGGTCTATAGTCACAATGAATCATATAAAAATGTTGAATCATATACAAATGTCAAAGAGCCACATACCTGTTTTCTAGAAGTAACGAACAGTTAAAAATAGCCATATCTCTTTTTGCTTCTCTCTCTCTCTACATATATTAAATTTTATTTTATTATTAGTTTCAAGTATACAGCACATTGGTTAGACACATTTATATAGTTTATAAAACGATTCTTCTAATTGTTCTTTATCTCCTCTGGCTCTCCACCTAGCCATTACATTAATGCTAACTGCATTCTCTATGCCATGATCCCCATCCCCATGCCCATCTATAAACTACTAAGTTGTACTTCTTTAACCGTTCACCCCATTATCCCAGATCCCCAACTCTCTCCCCTCTGAAATGGCCATATCTTTTAACTCTTGACAAAAGATCAGCATGTGAAATGAAAATGTAATTCAGTAAAGACATTTCACAGAGTGCTCTATTGATCCAAGCCTGAGATAAAGTGATAATTCTCTTCTATAACAATGAAATTTTTTAAATATATTAATGTGAACAGTATGTTGCTTGTGTATTGTTACAAAATTCATGTGATACAAAGCAAAATCATTCAAAAATACTTAATTTTAAAACAAAAATAAATAAATAAACAATAAACAAACAGTAAGTGTTGGTGAGGATGTGGAGAAAAATGGAACGTCCTTATATTATTGGTAAGACTGCAAATTGGTACAGCCACTACGGAAAACAGTTTGGAGGTTTATAAAAATAACAAAAATAGAACTACATTATGACCCAGCAATTGCATTTGTGAGTATTTATCCAAAGATATTCAAAACACTAATATGAAAATATATGCATCCCTATGTCCATTGCAGCATTAGTTACAATAGCCAATATATGGAAGAAACCTAAGTGTCTGTCAACAGACAATTGGATGAAGTCATACACATATAGAATGTAACATTACTTGGCCCTAGAAAAAAATAAAATCTTACTATTTGTGACAACACGGGTATTATGCTAAGTCAAATAAGTCAGACATTGAAAGAAAAATACCATATGATTTTATTTATATGTGGAATCTTAAAAAACAAAATAAATGAACAACCAGAACCGAGACTCAGATATAGAGAACAAACTTATGGTTGCCACATGGGAGGGAGTTGGGAGCTAGGTGAAGGGATTAAGAAGTACAAATCAGCAGTTACAGAATGATCATGAGATGTAAAGTATAGTGTAGGGAATATAGTCGATAATATTATAAAAAATGTACTTGGTGCCATTTGGGTACTAGACTTATCTGGGGGAATCACCTTATACATTATATAAATGCCTAAACACTATGCTGGCACCTGAAACTGTAAAAATAAATTTCCAGCATATTTCTTAGCAGGTCTCCTTTTTTACTTTTTAATATTTTCCTTAAGAGTTCTAGGTCATATTTCTGTATGTCAATGATAAAGAGGTTCTTTAATTAATCTGCAGTGACTGAAAGTAACCTCATATAGTAATCAGACTATCAATTTCTAACTGAGCAGGTCATAGTGGATAGTAGTGCCTCAGACTTCTAACTTTCTTTTATTAAAAATTATTGGGGGTGACATTGATTAATAAAATCAAATAAGTTTCAACTGTATAATCCAATAGTATGTTGTACACATATTTCATTGTGTGTACACCATCCAAAGTTAGATTTCCTTCTGTCTCCAAATATTCAGCCTCCTATGTCTTTATTTACTGCTCCCTTCTCCCTTCCCTCTGGTATATTTGCCCTAAACAAGCCCTGTCCATGGTTTTTGTTCATCCAGGTTAATACATCTTTAAAATGCGAGAAATAATTCTGTTTTTCAGACACTTTGGAGGTATAACCATCCTCAAGGGAGTACATAATCTTGTTAACTATCCCTTAACCAAATCATAGGAATTTCCCTGCTTTGTTTTCTTCATGTAATCCTCCTTATGTTCCCTCTTTAATTCCAAATGTATAAAAACTGCAAAACTGTCATTCTCCAATGTATTAAAATCTTGCTTCCTGGTATGTTGTTAATGTGGCTCAAATAAATTAATAAAATTTCTCTACAGGTTAGGCTGTTCTTAAGTTAACAAGTAGGTGACCACTAAATTCATATCTCTAGGTTTGATCTGTATCAGTTTAAATTTTTACATTTCCTGTCCAGTATTGGCCAAGAATGAGCAATTCCTTTTATTTCCAAGGCTTTTTAAAAATTGATGTTTAAAAGTCTTGTTTTCAAGAGATAAAGAATGACTCAGTCATCCCACTTCTGGGTATTTATCTGAAGAAACTCAAAACACTACCTTGAAGGGACATGCGAATCCATATATTCATTGCAGAATTATTTACAGTAACCAAGATATGGAGGCAACCTGGGTGTCCATCAATGAATGAGTGGATTAAAAAGAGATGGTATGTATATACAATGAAGCATTACTCAGACATTAAAAAGAATGAAATCTTACCATCTGCAACAACATAGATGGATCTAGATAGAGGGTATTGTGCTGAGTGGGGTAAGTCAGACAGAAAGACAAATGTCATGTGTGGAATCTAGAGAACAGAATAAACAAACAAGCAACAGAAATAAGCTCATAGATACAGAGAGCATTTTGATGGTTGTCAGATTGGGAGATAGAGAGATGCACGAAGGGGATTTGGGATTAAGAAGTACAAATTGGTAGTTACTAAATAGTCATGGAGATGTAGGGTATAGCATGGAAAATACAGTCAGTAGTATTGTAATAACTATGTATGGTGTCAGAGGGGTACTGGACTTATTGGGGTGATCACTTCGTAAGTTATATAAATGTCTAATCACTGTGTTGTACACCTGAAACTAATATAATATTGTATGTCAACTATAATGGAAAAAAATCTTGTTGTCTATCATTTTTTAAAATAACAGTTTTGAAGTATCTAAAAAGAATTTTTACTTCAAAATTTATATGTATACAGGAAAAAATAACTGGTCTAGAGCTTTTAATATCTATACACGAAACCATAAATCTTAAAAATGTTTTAGTAAGTGTCATCTAGAACAAACTGAAATGTATCATTTAATCTTCAGAAAGAAAATGTAAAATGGCTGCATATTTCGACATATGGCTCAGGCATTTAGGCTATTCTCATTACTCATGGGATTTTCTGCATATCTGAGTTGGTGTTGGAATTTTAAAATGTACTAGACAACAGTAATATGATATTTCAGAGTCTCATTCGTTTTTATAAATTTCATGTTTTATTTTTAGTTATCCACATAAATACTGTAACTTTCCTTTCTACAGGGCTAAAGCAAGGATAAGTTCCTTTAAAATACCTCTAAAATAAAAATTTAAAACAACATTTTAAAACGTAAAAATACTTTTCTTTGAGAAGTAATATGCCTAAAACACAGTGCTCTTTGAAACATTATAACAGCAAAGAACTGTGTGGAGGCTGAGATTTTATTCTCTAAATAGTCTTAAAACGTTTAATACACTGAATTATTGACAAATTAGTCAGAGTATCACGTAACTCTCTGAACTCCAGAGTTTCCATTCTTATAGATGACACATACATTTGGTTTTCTTTACATAGATCTTTACTCCATTTATTCCACTGTACTTGAGTCCATCTAATGAGCTTCTGGTTATCCCCAAGAGCAGTGCTTTGAGTGGCTTGCCAAGTTCTTACTGAATGCTTAGGTGTTTGCTGAGCCCAGTCTGACAGCTGCTGTTCTCATTTAATAATTTTGCCAGGAACTCAGTAACTCACTTTGCCATTGGCTTTAGTTTGCATGTATTCTTACTTATAATTTTCTAAGAATAAATAAAAGCCCTCCTATTCCAAGTGAAACCAAAGGAAGGGAAACCTTACTCAAAGGAAATTTGCCAGAATTATTGTTATATCTATGAAATGTGAGAATCTTTAGAAATGGGGATTAAAAAAAAAATCTATCAAATGGCATTTGGGTAGAGATAAGGCTTAAATTTGGATTTATTTTTCTCCTTTTCTCCTATAATCTCGTTATTAGAGAAATTGACTAAAAGAATGATGACCCAATTCCAAGCCATTTCTTCATGGAGATAAAAACCTTTACATTTTCTTTATAAGTATGGGGTTAGAACTGAATAGATTGTTTTTGATGCATGCAAGCTAAGTATGGTAGACTTATTGAACTGGTTATTTACTTTTATGACTTTTAGGAAACAATTCTCTATAGATCTCTCTCCTATGTCAGCACATTTGTGAGCAGAGGCACTTAACTGCCATTTTGTTTCACATTAGATTTTCAAAGATATTTGTATAGAAGAATAGCTTTAAAAGATAAAGATAATGTCTCCCTCTCTAGTGGACAGCAGGTGAGCTTATTTTTTGGTGTAATAAAGAAAATGTCTCCTTCAAGGGCAAAGATCAGGCAGGTTTGCTTACTGCCTATTATAAAGTATCTGGGTTACCTAAGTTCAGTGTTCTTTAGCTATGATACTAACCCACTGTGTATGTAGTATCTACCTGGCCCACTCTGTATCATCCTCATGGGAGTGGGGGGCAAGGAGGATAGACACAACCATAAAGCTCAGTTTCCATGAGTGAAATGACTTATTTCTCTGACCCAGAGTCTTTCCTCAGATCAATTAATTGTTAGCTCTTTAGACTAACTTTCAAGGAAACTTCACTTCTCCTATTTTTAAGGTTTCAGGGGGCCATTCATAATTGTTCTCTTTACTTTTCATAGTACTCAACACAGATTATTAATAGGGTTTTTAAATCAAAAAACACCAATATTATTCCTTATTCATTTTATTAGGCTATTTAGACTGTGATAACAAATTAACTCCCAAGTCTCAGTGGATGAACACAACCAAGATTTATTCTAGTTCACACAACATTTAATGACAATTGGATGACTCTTTGGGGCACCTTAATTCTTCATTCTCCACATGATGATTGATTCATGCTGTTCTCATTTTGGGTGTTGTCATCTGAATTTGTATACTCTTGATGGCAAAACAGGAATGATAGTAAGTGGAGAACTCCCACCCACTCAGTATGCCTCAAATTCCAACACTGCTTGCTGAATGACTGTAGTCACATGGGTCCATCAAGATGCAAGATTGAGAATTACAGGGGAAACCACAGACATTCAGTAAACTGTAATGTTTCTGTCACTTTCATAGATATCTTTGCAAATATTTTTAAAAAGTAGGTTAACTTACCTACTTAGTCTCATGCTAACACTCATTTAAAAAATTCTCGTAGTCTCATAACAACTTTCAATAACTGTTATATGTGAATCCTACTTCCTTTAAAAAAATCTTTATTATTTTTGTATAATTATTCTTCCAGATAAAACACAAAATCCCTTTTAGGTATTAAAATTCTTTAATTTTTTTTGGCATTCTTATTAGAAAAAATTAAAAATATAAAGTAATTTAGGAAGAACTGTTATTTTTTAACATTAATCTTTCAATGCAGAAATAGGACTATAATTCTCATAGCAATAAAGATTTATAATTTCCTTCATAAGATTCAAATGAATTTCTAAAATAATTATTTGTAGGAAATTTTAGGTTTTTAATTGTTTCTTATGAATGGTATTTCTTTCATCCTATTACCTCATATATTTAATTATGAGAACTGAAAAAGTTTCCTTGAAAAGACTGATAAGCTAATAAACCTATGGAAAAAGTTTCTTTGAAAAGACTGATAAGCTTATCCAGAAAAAGTTGATGAAAGAAAAACAAAATGTAAATAATTATACACATACATATGAATAATTTAAAAATCAAAAACCTAAATGATCATTTAAAAACTATATAAATGTCTAATCAATGTACTGTATACTTGAAACTAGTAATAACATAAAATTAAAAAAATCCAACAAAATGATGTGGTTACATTTCTGGAAAAACTATACAATGCTAAAGTTAGTTCCTAGTCAAAGAGAAATATAAGCAGAAAAAAAATCAAAAACTTGAAAAGATAATGACAATAAAATAAATAAAAGTGTTAATCAAAACCATTCTGTTTATAAAAGCACCAGATTAGTTCTACTCAACTTTCAAGTAACATATAGCCAATATTATTTTATTTTAGGTTGTCTAAGAAAATAGTAAAACAGGTAAAAATTGCGTGATAATTTTTATGGAGCTAGTATAACTTAGACATCAGATAATAAAATCTCGATGACAGAAAAAAAGAAACATTGTAGGTCAATTTCATTTAAGATTAGTGATGAAAAACATAATAGACGTATCATAGTAACTGAATAAGCTAAACATACAGCTTCGGCAGTTTGACAAGTGATTTAATGCATGTAGTAAGATAAATTTAATGGTAAAAGTAGATTGGAATTGCTAATATCCTAATTCCCCAACCCTTTCCACCTATGTAGAATTAACCAGGTGTCTCTAAATGAAAGAATAATAAGAATAATGGGTATAGTTAATATTAATGTGATAATACTCAGAAAATGAGAATGTGAATGACTACTCTTTGTGTGGCAAATCCTTCTGAAATCAGCTGGTTTCTTTGTTTTCAACAGTATTGAGGAAAGATCTAAATGAGGTTCCATCTGATTGATCATGAAAAATAATTTTTGATTTTAGATCACTATATGGCTTTGGTGAAGCACAAAGAATTGCATGACATTTGCTAAACAAATAAACTTCTCCATTATCATATATTTAGGTGACTGAAGTTTCTTAGCGCTTATACCTATAAAAGCAGAAAATAGAAATAGAATTAATGCTGACCATTATCTCATTCTAGCAGTAATTAATATTTTACCAAAGATACATTAAGTAATTGGGAAACAAAAAATACTCTCACCTTTTAATTAAGAGGTGCACTTCCTATAAAATTTGCTTTTATGTTTAAAAGAGATTTATGAAAATTCATAATATTGTTTTGATAAATTGTGCATTAATAATAACACTATTAACAAATCAATTCAAAAGAATGTTTTAAACTCAGATTTGTTCTCTATAAGCTCCACGTGTTGCTGAAACTGGAGATCTGGGACCACACTTTGAGAAGCAGATCCTTATATGCTTGGGAAGCTTGTAGCTCAATGGAAAAGCCCTGTCCGACAGAACAAGGACAATAAGGGCATCTTGGCCCTGTGTGTTACAACTAATTGAAGCACTAAAAAATCATTCAGAAGAAAAGGAAATCATAAAAACTGAAGGTTAAGTCAGACTCCATTGTGCAGTCAGGGTGACATGACTTTGACATGATCGGAAATAGAATTTAACCTTCTGTAATCAATATCTCACGACTAAAACCTTGAAATGAGGTAAATTATTACATTTTCACACCCAACTAATTTTTCTCTTTGTTTTCTAAAATCTTTTTTTGAAGTACAATCTTATCGTCTGCTCTTAAAGCTGGGTCAAAAACTTGCTGTATTTAGTGATACCCTAAATGTAAGATTATTGAGTGGTTTGGCTCAAAGCTTTTAATTATGATGAAAGTCTGAGTACACATTTAAAATCTCATTACTTTGTACAAAAAATTCACTGAATACATGTCAAATTGAATTATTAGGTTTGTGAAATTGGGTTATAAACAAAAATTTTATTTAAAAATGAACCGGGACTATAGTTAGTAAAGAATAAAGCATATTTGCTAAATTATGTCAATGATGATCCAAAACAATTTGTATCTTGAAAATATTTACTTGTGATGTCCCCAGACTGGAAGGAATCCTGGAAAAGCTATCCCTGCCTTCAGACAATCTATACTTAACTAGTTCCTGTGAGACATTTAGCATTTGTCTATTTCTGTGGGGCAAATTAAACTTTTGACATTTTTACTCCCATGTTGGAATTTTTGCTAAATTACTAGACATAGCAGAAATTTGTTCCACCTGCTTCATAAGGATAGTCTCATTGTGAAATGTGTAATATCAGTTTGAAAATTACATTATTCATTCATGATGTGGTCAAGAGTGCATCCTCCAAGTCAGACTGCTAGTGTTTAAATTCTAGCTCTATCATTAAATAGTTGTTTAATCTAGGCAAGTTCCTTAACTTCTCACACCTTCTATTTTTCTCATCAGGAATAATAATTAGGTTAATTAAAATAACACATGATACACTTAACATAGTGGATGTCTTACGTAAATTAGCCAATAAATGTTAGCTATCGTTGTTATTGTATGCAGTCATCTATTTATTTATTTATTCAACCTATATTTATTGCAGGACCAGATGTGAGGTGCATGGAAATCAGAGAGATAAAGACTTTGCCCCAGTCATCAATGAACTCACTATCCAGTTGGAAAGAGAGACAAATAAATGAATACAATTCAGTATCATAAGTGGCAAAACAGTGAATATTATGAGCCATTCAACTTGGGTGGAAATGGGGTGGAAAATTATTTGAAGAAGGTGATATCTAGGTAGGTTTAAAGGTTGGGTGAGATTTACTAGGGTGGTAGGTAATAGTGTTATTAGGGCAGAGGTAATAAGGTTGGTGACTGAAAATATATCTGAATATGACTCATCCATGTAACACCTTGTTTTAAAGTTTATTGATAGCATTTGAATTTTTTTAAATTTTAACTTCTGTCTTTTTCTCTCCTACTTTTAATTTGAATCCTACCAGACCATGAGTTCCTTGAGAAGAGATGGTACCTCAGTGACTAATAAAATGGTTGGCATGCAGTAGGAGATAATAATGTTTATTGAATTTAATGGAATGAAATTAAATCTAAAGAGGGGAAGTCTTTTAGAATTAAAAATATAAACCAGAATTTCTAATCCTAGGAATGATTAGCAAGGGAGATATTAATCACAAATGTGTAGTGTGTTGTAGTAGATAGGCAACTCAAATTCAGGTCTGAAGAGCCAGTAACTTTCTCTTTTTGAGGCAAGGCAATCAAAATACACGTTGGGAATATCAGATAACTTTAATTATTACACATAAGAGATTTTAAGGTAATTCAAAGTATTTTCAGTATTTCACTTGCTTCTGTTTATTAGTATAAATAATTGAGAAATATGTATAGTTATATATTTGATATCAAAAATAAATATCGGAGCCTGGTTTAAAACATGTAAAAGAATATCTAAGTGTTAAATGACAGCCACATTTAGGAATAATAATCTGAGAAGCCTTAAAAACTCTTTGTTTTTGAACAAAAATACTTGATCACTGAGGAATAGTTTTTAATGTCTATATACATTCTGAACACTGTAGAGTTTAAATAGATAAATCTCAAGTTTTCCCAACTGAGAAATTGGGAGTATTTGGATGTATTAAATATGAAGTCTAAAATGGTAAGTTGATCTTCAAAGGAAATTTTTAGACTTTGATTTTTCTTACTTCAGGAAATTTGTACTTCTCTTTTTATTTATGTGGTGTTACCTATATCCGTATAATTGTACCAATAGCTGAAACTATTCATTTAATTATTTTTGTGGCCTTGATGATCAATCAGTTGTATATCAAATTATACAAAGTAAGCTAAGCAAAGAGTTAGAATAAGAATTTGGCTGCCTGCATTTCATATACTGTCATAGCTGGTGGCAGGTAAGATGACTAAGTCAAGCTTATTGCTACCTCAAAACTTGACCAGATTTTAGGCAGGTTTTTTCTGACTCTAGGACTCTGAGCTTCTTTTTCTTAGACTACTTACTTTGGAAAATTTGTATTGTCAATTCTTTCTCTGCCCCTTTGAGATGTGTGTAAATCTTTTTAAAAACCTCTTGCCAGTTTTATAATCCAGGACTGTCTTTTTCAAGAACCTTGGCGCTCTCATCTATGGCCTGTTAAGAGAAGAATACATAAATTCTTATTTAAGATAGTGAAGTAAAGCCAGATTTTAAAATCTTTCCCCTCCAAAATCTAATGGTATAAATGAAAATCATTAGGAAAAGAAAAGAATCTGGCAAAAAAAAAGTGCCAGTATGAATTAATGCAAAAAAAGGGCTTGTGGTTAATGAAAGAACAAGCAACATTTCCAAGAGTTAGCACACATTGCTTGGAGCAGCTCAACAGCTTCTAACTTTCTCATAGAGAAGTATTGGCAGTGCAAGTCAGGGTGGAGATAGAAGTGAGGAAAGGGCTGTGGATAAACACAGTCCTGAAAAATCCAGTACCTCATGTAGTAGTGGCAGAAGGAGAGACCGAGAGAAGATTTAGGCAGCAATGGGAGACGTGGAAAACACTGGAAATTCTTGACTTATCTATGTGGAGTTACCTATATCCCTTGATTTCTGTCTGCCCTTCAGTGTCAAGGAAAATGAGTTTACTATATTTGGAGCCTTCTGTTACGATGAAAGAGGAAGAAAGAAGACAAAAGGATTATAAAACTACTAAATACCCATTAATACAGAAATAAACAGAAATTAGAAGAACAGGAAGAAGAAGAAATCTAAGACTAGATCTTCTGAGGGAGGAAGGGAAAGAGATGAAAAGTTCCCTTCACCAAACTGTGGGCTCTTAACATAGGGGCCAAGAAACAACCTCCCCCGCCCTCCCCCCAAAGAAACCCCACTTTCCTCTCTTCTTCTTTTGTATAAAAGAAATGGCTGGTGGAAAAGGAAAGGTAAAATGTGGTTGGGAAAAATTCAAGCTGACCTTAATGGAGCTAAATCTCCATGGACTTACATTGAATTGGAGGAATTATTTGAATTTCAAATTATTCACACTGTATTAAGGCAAAATCAGGATTAAAGGCACATATTTAACAAAATCCCAGAGGACAAAAAAAGCCCAATCTTTCTAACGAAGATTGCCCTAGCTAAAACTTCTTTTCCAAACACAAATTATAAGGCCTGAGGCTGCAGTAAATAGAACTATGAAGGTGCAGTGTGGAAATGGAGTCAAGAAGAGTTCATCCAATTCTATCAGATCAAACAACAGATGTTGACTCTGTTGTTAGTCACTTCACTGAATGAGCAACATACAAATGAAACAAACAAACAAAAAAACAGTGTGTTAGCACAGGGTTTATATAAATAATATATGTAGATATATTAGGAAAAATCTTGGAGAGAAAGAAAGAAGAAAATAATTGCAGGCAAAATGCAGATTAAAAAAAATATTCTAAAAGTAAATCTAACCTGGGGAAAAGAAGAAACATCTCCATGAAATCATCTCATCATTAAAGAATTTACAAAGAATATGAGTTTAACAAGATAACGTCAAAGATAAGAAATAGAAATCAATAAGAATGAAAAAAGAAAAAAATTGTCTAGAAGACACTTTGAAGACAAAGATTCACTATTGCAGAACTAATAAAAAATTACAAATAGAAAAGATATGACAAAGTTTATTTTCACAATAAAATATTTAAGATATAACATAAAGATAAAGGAAACAACATGAAGATTAAGGCAATTAAAGAGAGCTTAGTAGATACAGAGAAGAGATAAATTAAGGGGAAAATCACTGAGGGGAAAATCACCAATGAATTATTAAATTATCAGCTAATATTTGATATATAGATATGGTGACTATATTTTCTGGATCCAAACTAAAATGCTGGCTCTCATATATATGTTCACATTATTTTTGCCATTCTTTTTGGTCTTTAAATGTTGTTAATCAACCATTTTAGAAAGGAATTTATCTAAAAGTTGAGGAGCTGTGTTAATTAGAAACTCAAAGACAAGTAAATTATTGACCGATTTAGTCATTCAAAAATCCTTTGGTTGGTGCTTACTATGTACAAGACTTTGTGTCAGAATCTCTTCCACTAGGAATCTTATAATTTAATATGGGAGGCAAATCAAGAGGCAAGTATAATGCTATGTAATAAGTAGCACAGTATGCTATGAGAGCATAGCTCTAGTAGTCCAGGATATGCTTTCTCCTAGAGAAGTTGACTTCTAAGTCGAATATTATTCAGGATACTCTTTCCTTTATACCACCTTGCCTCCTTTAAAAACTAACTTTAAAAGGATATCTATTGGGTTAACATTTAACTGAGGGATTAACTTTCTAAAACAATGAATTTTTGTATAACCAAAAAATAATAGATTTCCACTTATTTTACAAATAAACTAATATAGATTTTTTTTATATGTAAGAAAAATCTTTCTTTTCCTTTATCACTTAAAGGCATACAATTAAAAATTAATTTAATTATGGAGTAGTTACTGATGATAACCCTACTAGTCCTTGAGAACATATTGCTCCTTTCTTAGTGTTTTTACAGTATTTCGTTCATTATTCTTCTATAGCACTTATAGGTTGTATTTAATTATTTATGAACATATCTTGATTCATCTCCAGTACCTTCATCCATCAAAGACTGTGAGTGCTTCCAAGGAAAGGAAGATATCATATTTAATACTGTATTTTATTTCATTGTAGAGAGCCTACCACAAAATTAGTTCTCAATATTGTTTGCTAATCAACTATTGAAAGCTTGAATGGAGAGTAACGGAATGTTAAAACTGAAGTTTCAATTGAGGCAGATATCAAAGTGAGTGTGAGCCATACCACTCTGAAGGAATCTTCAAAGTTGATTATTCAAGGACCAGTTTCCTGACTCTTAAACTCCATTATTCACTTTGAGAATATAAAAGAGCAGAGTGAGAAAGTGGATGTAACTACAGTACTATCAACAGCAGAGCAAGAAGGGCAGGGAAGCTGCCTCAGAAGACCACCTAGGAGACTTCACACTCGAGAGCTGATATGGGGAAAATGGCCAATGGAAAGAGAAGTACAGCCTATGTCAGGGGAACCGTGGTCAGAGGGACCCACCAGAGCTCACAGAGGAGCCCATAGGAGAGAGAGTAAATTTTTGAAACATCACAGGCCCGGAGTGTACAGATTAATTCTAAGACCATCTACTTTCTAAGTAGGAACTTATACTAAACAGATTATATACCAATAATACATTTAAGTGACCATAGAATTATTTTATATGTAAAGTGTAAAGACTAGTGAATTTTTATCCAGTGGCTGGGAAAATGTTTCCCCATTGGAGTGGAAGACCAAGAAAGTTGTGTTTTCATTATATTTCAAGTTGTTCTTATTCAATGTAACATAATTATTATCACTTATCTCTTGGTAAATTTTCTGTTCTCCTTTCCCTCCTCTCAATTTGGTCAAAGCTTCTTGAGGAGACTGTATAGATCTGATCCTGTTTCTATTGAGAAGAGAAATGATAACCACTGTGTTATCATTCAGTTGTGTTGTTTTGAGCTTGTAGAAAACGCAATGGGTATATCTGTGTGATCAGATATAGTAACAGAAGGCCAATTTTCCTAAATGCAGGGCAGAGGGAGGAGGAAGAAGCTTTTTATGCATCTAGCATACGTTTTTGTGTAGTTAGCTCCCTGAGTCCTAGAAAGACTGTAATAAACTCCTAATCTCAAGTTTGGAAAATAGCTTCAACAACACTTTTGAAATTAAGATTAAAGACTAGTAGGCAGAGGGGGGTCCTGTCAAGATGGTGGAGAAGGTAGACACTATGCTCTCTTTCTCTCATGACCACACCAAAATTACAATGAAACTACTGAACAACCATCACTGGGAGTCACCTGAGGTCTGGCTGAACAAAAGTCCTACTACTGGGAACATACATAAGAGGTCACCTCAAGACTGGTAAGAGGGATGAAGCTGCAAAATGGGATGGTCCCATAACTGCGTGTAGTGGTCGAGACTCGGGAGGGTTATCTTCCTGCAGAGCGTCACCTCCCCACCTGAATCTAGGGGTCCTGGCACCACACTGGGCTAACCATCGCAGGGTTCCAGTTCCAGGAAGAGAAGTCCCCACAATCTCTGGCTGTGAAAACTAGTGGAGATTGTGGCTGAGTGAGACAGAGGTCTGCGGGAGTCACAGACCTTTGTCTTAAAGGACGTGTGCATGAACTTGGTGATAGACTCATTCACTCTGAGCTCTCGCGCTGGGGAAGCAGCTCAAAGAGTGCCAGGGACACATGAAGAATAACTGAATTGCATGGCTTCAGGGTGAGAACTGGAGGGGCAGCTTTCTCCCAGACAAAAATGCTGGCAGTGTCCATTGATCATTTTGTAGCCCTCCCTAATCCTGGTGGTAGATGCAGGCAGCCACCTTATCTGAGTCTCCACCAACCTGGTTAACACAGATTGCTCTGCCCAGGTGATTCCCAGTGACTCTGCCTCTACCAATTTGTGGGCCCACCCAAGCTTCCTCCAGTGGTTTATTGCATTCAAATGGCCTGTCTGGCTCATGCTGCAGACTTTCCTAAACCCTCTCAAAGGCTCACAAAACCCAAAGCAACAGTATTTGCTCTTGGTGTGCTCTATACCTCTTGCTGAGTGGCCCCAAGCCCAGTACTGAGCAGCCCCAAGTGGTAGCGAGCCTCAGCTCATGGCTTAGCCTCTCAAAGCACCTATAAGCCGGCACGAGTGGCAGTCATCTGTGGATTGCTTGGTGACTCTTATCAGGTGGCCCCAGAAGTCCACAGGTTGTGGCTGAACTTGACCTGCAGCTGGGCCCCTCCTAGGAGGCCCTTGAATTGGCACAACCAATGACCTGCTTTGACAGGTGCAAGAGCCGGAGCATTACCCAGGGGAGCATTTGAGGAGGATACATCCAAAGTGAATTCTGCTCCATAAGATCAGCCCCTCACTGGTCGTTCCATACAAACTATCAGCCCAAGAGTCAATTTCTCCTATCAATGAGCAAACAGCAACCAAGGCTCAACTACAGCAGGATGGCACATACAACCCACACAAGGGACACACCTGGAGCACCTGGCTCAGGTGACCAGAGAGACTGGGCCACTGGGCCCAAGAGGATACATACTGCATTTGGCTGATATAATAAGACTTGGAGACATAGAAGTCCTACCTAATACATAAAAACAAATATAAGGAGGTAGCCAAAATGAGGAGACAAAGAAACATGTACCACATAAAAGAATAGAACAAAGCTCCAGAAAAAAGAACTAAACAAAATGGAGACAAGCAATCTACCAGATGCAGAGTTCAAAACACTGGTTATAAAGATACTCAATGAACTTAGGGGAAGAGTAGATGAACTCAGTGAGAACTTTAACAAAGAGATAGAAAACATAAAAATGGAGATGGGAAACATAAAAGGGAACCATTCAGAAGTGAAAAACAATATCTGAGACGAAGAGTACATTAGAGGGAATCAATAGATTGTATGAAGTGAAGAATCAAATCAGCAGTTTGAATGATGGGGTACTGGAGGATACACAATTGGAAGAGCAACAAGAGAAAAAGAATCAAAAAAATGAGGAAAGTTTAAGAGACCTCTGGGAAAACATCAAACTTACTAACATTTGCATCATAGGGGTACCAGAAGAGGAGAGAGAGCAAGAAATTGAAAACATATTTGAAGAAATAATAATGGAAAACTTCCCTAACCTGGTAAAGGAAATAGATATACAACTCTAGGAAGCTCAGAGAGTCTCAAACAGGATGAACCCAAAGAGGCCCACACCAAGACACATCATAATTAAAATGCCAAAGATTAAAGACAAAGAGAGAGTCTTAAAAGCAGCAAGAAAAAAGCAATTAGTTATCTACAAGGGCGGTCCCAGAAGACTGCCTGCCACCTTCTCAACAGAAACTTTGCAGGCCAGAAGGGATGGCACAAAATATTCAAAGTGTTGAAAAAGCAAGAACCTACAACCAAGATTATTCTATCCAGCAAAGCTATCATTTAGAATTGAAGGACAGGTAAAGAGCTTCACAGACAAGAAAAAGCTAAAGGAATTCATCACCACCAGCCAATATTATAGGAAATGTTAGAGGGACTTCTTTAAGAAGAAGAATAAAATATGAATAATAAAATGGCAGTAACTGCTGTGTCCTCTTTCTACCCTACTGCGTGACAAGGTCCGGAGATGGGGACAGAGGCTTCAAGGAATGCATCGTCAAGAATGAGGATGTGGCATGTGTTTAGGGATAATTGGTTTCTTAGAAACGATCCTATTTACAGGGGGAATTTGGGTAGCACAAATTCTAGTAAGTGTAGACACTATACCAATGGATTTCCTCAAAATTGGCTCTGAGGAAAACATAGTAAATTCTCTGCATATGGAATCAGCTCTAGTCACCCTGACGTGTCCAGAATGCGTAAACCCTTTATTTGAACAATTATTAAGAGAAATTCCTTTTGACACGCCTCTTAAAGATGTTATGAATAAATTATAACAAGCTGAATTACTAGAACCAGTTTATACTCCTGTTCCCACGCAGTTAGTAGAAAAATTAGTAAAGGATAAGAAATTTACTCATAAGCCTGTGCCTACAATGGAAGGGCCTCCTTTTGTGGCCTAGTGGATAAATAGAAAACTCTGGTATCCACCTAGAGGGGCTAATAATATGAAAAGATTACCTGATCTTCCTTTGCCTTATACAGGAGCTTATAATAAAGATAGTATACATATAGTGAATAAAGATGGAATTCATGTGCCTTATAGTAGTTTAAGTTTCATAGAAAGGCTGGCTAGGTCAGGACCTCCTTGGTGCTTAAAAAACAAAAGAACAGAAACTTAGCTTATGAAAGCAGCTTTGTAAAACTGATTTTTATAAATATTTTCCTCATTACTGCACCAAGGAAACTTTCGAACAGCTATGAGAAAGGTTTAGCTTGAACTTTAGATATAGCATAAATCAAATAGCATTTAAAAGATTTCTTCAGGCAGAAAGAAGAACAATGTCTGCCCACAAGCCAATGCTTGCTGTTATGAATACATCTATCTATCACCTTTACTTAAATCAAACTGTATCTTACGTAATAGATATAAGAATTAAAAGTTTAGATTGTTCCATCAGGTAGTTCTGTTCTAATGATTGAGAGAAAAATGTACTAGTTAATCATGAATATTAATAATAATATACTCTATAAGATTTTCTGCTTCGCCTAACCACAGAAATTTAACTCCCTGGTACCTTAACCACAAAGTATAATCAAATGCCAAAATAAAAAGTATAAAAGTTGTACTCAAGTCACAATAAAATGGAACAGTGTCACACCATCTCTGAGTTGTGTAGTCAACTGTCTCCTGCGCTGACGCCTTGCCCACCTTCGGGGCCCCCTGGATCCTGTCATGGCTGGACCACGGCAAGTAACTATATATTTGTCAACAAGTACTTCAAATAAAAAAAGAATTAAATGCTCCAATAAAAAGATAGGGTGACTGAATGAATAAGAAAACAAGATTAAAACATTAGCTGCTTATAAGAGACTCACTTATAGGCACAGATCGAAAGACATACACACAGATTGAAAGTAAAGGGATAGAAAAAGATATTCCATGAAAATGGAAATGAAAAAAAAAATCTCTGTTAGCAATACTTATACCAGACAAAATAGACTTTAAATCAAAGGCTATAATAACAGACAAAAAAGAATCCAGTAATACCAATTCTGGGTATTTATTTGAAGAAACTCAAAACACTATTTTGATGGGTCATGTGCATCCATAAGTTCATTGCCTCATTATTTACAATAACCAAGATATGGAAGCAACCTGGGTGTCCATCAATGGATGAATGGATAAAGAAGAGTTGGTACATATATACAATGAAATATCACTCAGCTATAATAAACAAACAAATAAAAGAATGAAATATTTATATCTATAACAGCATGGATAAACCTAGAGGGTGTTGGGCTGCGTGGAGTAAGTCAGATAGAGGAAGACAAATGCCATACGATTTCACTTACATGTGGAATCTAAAGAGCAAAATAAACAAATAGGACAGAAACAAACTCATAGATACAAGAAACATTTTGCGAGGTACCTGATGGGAGGGGGTTGGAGGAGTAGACGAAAAAGGGGAAGAGATTAAGAAGTATGAATTGGTAGTTATATAAAAGTTATGGGATGTAAAGTATATCATATGTAATATCACCAATAATATTGTAACAACTATGTATGATGTCACAGTGGTATTAGATTTATCACTTTGTGAGTTTTATAGATGTCTAATCAGTATGTTCTACACCTAAAATTAATATAATATTACATACCAAGTATAATTGAAAATAAAAAATATTAAAAAACAAAGCAAAAAACAACGA
Source organism: Pteropus medius (assembly GCF_902729225.1). NCBI lineage: Eukaryota > Metazoa > Chordata > Mammalia > Chiroptera > Pteropodidae > Pteropus > Pteropus medius. Next base: position 1,870,702 of record NW_024344437.1, on the reverse strand, counting down.
TAAAAAATAAAGACTAGGCAGGCAGAGTACTGGATAATTAAATTATTCCTCAGGCTGTTTATTTATTTATTTTTGGAACTTTAGTTTAATTTGTAGACAAACTGTCTTATCCAAAATTAAAATAGCAAAATTTCTGTTGAAAAAGCATTTGTATACTAAACTAATGGTAAGATAGAGCACATGTTGCCCTGGGAATGCCAGTGCGCTCATGTTCTATCAGCTGCATGAGTACTTTGGCGATTTTATCTCATGCCAACTTCTGACCAATATCTCGCAGACTTGGAAATGTGGTTTTAGCAGCACCAAGATCAGATCCATTTCACGGAGAAAATTCTCAGAAATAAAGTTTAAACACTAATATCTAAAACTAAAATGATAACAATAGTTCACAATGAGAATAAAAATCTCATAAGGCATGGAATACTTTACTGATATCAATGGTCTTTCTCCCTATGATCGGACAATCTGGGTAATAAAATCATAAGCAAAAGTTGCATGATGAGAAGGAATTAGCATGAAGGGATATTGATTGGGGGCTTCTGCAGCCCCACCATTGCTGGAAAAAGGTGGTTATGAGGGTTTTCTTTTCTGTTTGTTAGTCGTACAATTGTTGTATGCATTTTTCTGTATGCCTAACATTTCACAAAAACAAATATTAAAAAAGGAAGAGTATGTAATATTTCAAATTGTAAAAGGTAGTGTTATATATGGAAAAAACTGTAAGGAAATATATTAACTAACTGCAGAAGACAGCAGCCCAGGTCAACCTTGAGAAGGCTCAGGAACACTAAACTTTCTCAGTTTTCTTTTTCTGGTTTTCAGAATAAAGATCTATATCTATGCTGAGCATTTATATTTTTTGTCAGCTCAAAAAAAAAATAAAAGAATTAGAAGAATCGTTGCTTTAACGAAGGGAGAGGGAGATGGGATAAACTTCCCATCAATACCTCTTTTTTCTTTTTCCTTTCTTTTTCTCCTTGACATCTTTTGATTCTTTGTATCTTTCATGCCCTTCTTTACTCTGGGCCTGTTCTCTGTTGAGAACCAAGGTTAATCCAGAGAAAACTGAGTTAAGTAGGAGGAGAGTTCCCCAACTAGTCAGACTCCTATGGAGACCAGCTGGTGCTACTGTTTGTCTGAGGGGTTCACAGCAGGTGGGGAGTCTGTTGTCTATCTAACCTAGATGCCACAAAGCAGATTTCTCTGGGTTCTGTCTCCATTATTAATATTCATAGTATTCCTTGTGACATTTAATCACTCTTTGTGTACGCATACACACACACACACACACACACACTCTCCACACCACACATTACACATAGTTTTCTTGGCTTCTGCTTTTATTTCCACCACATTTCGGGGCATCATCCTGTATGCACATGTCCATGGTCTGTACTAGCCATTCTGTTTTCTCTGAGAGTTTTACTCCATGTAGGAAACTGGGGAGATGCTCAATGACTGGGGAAGCAGAAACACAGATTATGAAACTGTGTATTTCCTGACCATAAACTAACAGCATGATCACCTTGCTTGGGGTTGGGAAGAGAAGATTTGGGTGGAGTGATGACACAGGAGAGAGGACACATTTGAGGAGGTCAAGTAGGGAAAACAGGCATTCAGGAAAAGGGCATGAACTAAGGCCAGGAAACGTTAAGAGTTTGTCCTGTAAGGATGATAAGTTGAACTGTGTTACCTTCAAAAAGACATATTGGAGTTCTAACATCCAGTGCTTCAAAATATGACCTTATTTGGATATAGGGTTTTTATAGAGATAATTAAGTTAAAATGTTATCTTTAGGGTGGACCCCAGTCCAATATGATTAGTGTCCTTATAAAAAGGGAAATTTGGACACAGACAGATACACATGAAGAGACACAGAAAAAGCATTATGTGAAGATGAGGGCAGAGAATGGAGTTATGCTGCCATGAACCAAGAAATATCTGGGGCTATGAGAAGCTAGAAGAGGCAAGGAAGGAGATTTCCCAAGCACCTTCAGAGGGAGCAGGTCCCTGATGAACCTTGACTTATGACTTCTAGTTTCCAGATCTATGACAAAATTTATTTCTGTTGCTTTAATTCACTCAATTTGTGTTACTCTGTTGAGCAACCCTAGGAAGCTAATGCAGATGCTATAGGTGGTATTCTGTTGTTAGAGTATAAGACATGGAGGGTCAAAGTCTTAAGAGCTTTGAATGCCATGCTATATTTTACTCTATAGGCAAAAACTGGATGGGAAAAAACTAAAGCAAATGTTGAACTATTAAAGGTATTAAAGAGAAGAATAGCATGGTCAGATGTGTCCAAAGAGCTATATTTGAAGGTGTTCTGGAAATGATATATTGCATAATGTTGACGTTATCATCACAGACCTTCTGGCAGCAGATAGTGATTCAGAAAGGGCATGTAACGGTGAAACACAGCCTAGTTAAGAAGCTTTTGCCACAATTCATGAGGAAGTGGCTTGGTACTAAGGCCATATGCCTCTACCACATCTTAGGGAACCAGGCCAGGCAAGAGGAAGGCTATCTAAGAGACCGAGTATGAATGTTCAAAGGAACAGTGTAAGTGTTCAGATTGGACTAACTTTAAACTGGACTGGACATTTGTTTCATCCTCCCATGTTCTTTCTTTGCCTAGCCTCTAATCAGAGGGTTTAAAATAACCATGAGGAAGATCACATGATCTAAGGACAAAATTAAGAAGTTAAATTTTCTGATCATATGTGAGTTGTACTTGGTAATATTTAATTTATTAATTGTGCTTATCGAATTTGCATTTCCTTCATTAATAGTGTGTCTAATTGTCTCTTTCCAGTGATTTCCCTTGTATTCTCTTTTATGCATTGCTTTTATTCATGTATAAGCAATGCTCTTTTTTCTGTCGACTCCTGCCTTTTTCTTGCTGGATTAAAAGATTCTTTTGCATATTTGAATACAAATCCCACATCAGTTTAGATGTCACAAATATTTTTTCCTAACTAGTATGTTAAATTTTCTTTGATGACCTTTATTTAATACACATCTTTAAGGTATGACTTTTATCTTTCAATTTGTTAATGTGGTATATCACATTAATTGATTTGCAAATATTAATTCAACCTTGCATCCTAGGAATAAATCTAAGTTGATCATGGTATATAATATTTTTAATGTATTGCTGAATTCAGTTTGTTGATATTTTGTTGAAGTCAGGTGGTGCTTTGTTGTGGTCTGATGCCAGCTTTTTGGTGTGTTCGTTCTGTGGCTCCTTGGGAAGAGCTCCCTTGTAGGCCACATTAAGCTGCTATCTTTGATTGCTTGGGGCTACCTGGTAGGAACTACAAAGCAATCTTGATGGTTGCTGTCTATGCTGGATCTGGAGGCAAGTGATAGAGACCATATCATGAGCTGAGGTTGGTTATCCCCTAGTGCAAGGCCTTGGGTGGCTTAGCCAAAGGACTAGTACACCTCAAGGCCTAAGGCTGCCTGCCAGCTGCCTGTATGGCTCTGCAGATGGAAGAGACTTTGTGAGTTGGGTGAGGAGGGGACCTAGAGAATCACTGGGGTAGAGTGAATGAATTTCACCTGTCCAATTCTGTATCAGGTTTTATGCCAGTGCTGAATCTGCAGCCTCCTGTAAGAGTCTCAAATCGCTGCAAGGCCAGCCACTGACCTCCTCAGGCCCTCAGATCCCTGTGATCTACCTAAGAGATACTGTAAGCTAGCGCTGGCACCAGTGGCTTACCACTAAAAATCTCCCCCCAAGTGTGTGTGAGTCCATGGGCCATATGTGCTGAGGGCTGCTGCCTGTCAATAAATGTGTGGCTAGAGTAAGGTTTAGGGTAGGGCTGGCTGCCTGGCAACAGGCTGCAGCAGGCAATTTGTGGGCTGGGTTGGGTTGGGCCTGAGGGAGACGTAGGGTGGAGTGGGCTTTCCAGGCCAATGCAACTTCAGAATTGGCTGCTTGGGGAGAGGGTTCAACACAGGCAAGATGGCACCTACCCGTTGACTGCCCCAGAAAAGGGTCTGACAAAGGAACAATGGTGGCTGTCCCTCAAGCCCTTGCTCCAGTGCCATGCAACTCAGTATTGCCCTATATGTCTCTTGTACCTCCTGAGCTGCTGACCCTCCACATGGAGCCCAGGGTGAGTGTCTGCAAGTGAGTGAGTCTATGCGCATGTCCTTTAATGGGTCCTCTGGGTTTTCAAGTATTTCCAGTCTCACCTACACTGCTAGAATCCCCACTGGTTTTAACAATCAAATTTTGTGGGAACTACTATTCCTGGGACTGGTACCCTGCTCTGGGAGCCCCTCTGTGGGGCTAGAGACCTTTGTTCCTTTGGGGGCCTCTGCAGTTGCACACTCCCTCCTGTTGTTCAACTGCCACGTGCAGGTGTGAGAGCAGCCTACTTCATGTCTCCTACTCCTCTTGATGTGCCTTTTTCTTTATATCCTCAGATATATGTGTTGTAATCAGCTAGACCAGGTAGTTCTCCAAGTTGTTTTATAATTTGATTGTAATTTATTGTGGTCATGAAAGAAAGGAAACCCTGCTTTTACCTAGCTCCCCTTCTTCACCAGAACTCCCACACCTACAGTCTTTATGCACATGTTGCTATGTTCTTAGTCTGTTTGGACTCCTATAACAAATACCATAAACTGGGTGGCATATAAACAAAGTGTATTTCTCTCAGTTCTGGCGGTTGAAAGCCTGAGATCAGGGTGCCAGTATAATTGAGTGAGGACCCTCTTCTGGGTCCTACACTTCTCATTGTATCTTCACATGGTAGAATCTTTTTCTTTTTTTTTTATAATAAGGTAGTAATCCCATTCATCAAGGCTGTGCTCTCATGACTTAATCACCTTCCAAAGGCTTCACCTCCAAATGCTATTACATTGGGGATTAGATTTCAATATACAAATTCCCTGAGAATCTTCTGTCTCTACCCTCCTCACCAGTGGTCTCTGCTAAATTCTACCAGACATGGGTACCTAATGCTATAAAGTTTGCAGCTGTAAGATTTCCAAGAGTCAAATGTCATATTTGGCTTTTAGTAAATGACAGTCTAATAAAATCCATCAATGGAAAAGTTTGAATTTTTACCTGTAGAGTGAGACTTGATGAGCAACTATGCAGAAAGAAGAATTAGAATCTTTCTTGCATGTCAAATTAAACTGAAGTGATTAAAGAATGGATTGAAATCTAAAATCAGCCAGGTTCAGTTCCCAAAGGTTCATCAGATCTGCAGGACAGTGGAAGTGAAAATTATAGGACAGCATCCCAGGAGCTAGATTAATATCATTAAATAAGTGAGAAGAAAACCAAAAATAAAGGCAACGAACAGAGTCCCATGGTCAGGTTTGGAGCTCAGGGTGGGAAGCACTTTTTTTTGCCTTCTCTTTAGGTCTCGTTAACGTGAGTAACTATAGGCAGACTTAGCCAATAAGTGGTGGCTGCCTTCTAGGCTGAGACAGGTTTCTTTCTACAGGTGCTCATGACAGTGCCTTCAACAGCAGACAAGCCATTGAATACTCTGGGGAGTCTGTCTTGCTCCAAATCCTGTGCACTTTCTCCTGGACCAGATTATGGGAAAATATTTCAAAAATAATTCTGATAACTTTTCACATCCTAGGTGCTGAGGGTTTAGAGACAACTGATCCCTTATTCAGTGGATGATATAGTTCTTTGGTTTTCATAAGCATGAAATATTTATGGAATATTGCTAACAGTTCTGGAATATTAGTGGTGACTCTCAACTTAAATACTAGATGACATCATTATAATTTACTGAACGTATCTTATGTGATAAGCATGGTTTTAAATTCTTAATCCTGGAACAGAGCCTGTGAAGTTGGTACTATTTTTGATCCTCACTCTACAAATTTTAAAACTGAAACATAGAGAGATTATGCAATTTGCTCATGGGCACACAGCTGAAAAGCGGCAGATTAGAAGAGCACCCAAAACATCTCCAGAGCCTCCTATCTCAACTCTCTTGCTTTCTTGAGGGCAGCATCTTAGTATTCATGCCTATGTTGGCTTTCAAGTTTAGGAGACATAGCTTCTTCGACCATACAATTAGATGCTGAGGGAGTATCCTCAATAGTTGTTGAAGCTTAGCCTCCATCTAGCTCTCCTCGAAAAATAACTTGGTGAGGTATTTGTGAAAGTAAGAGGAAGTTCCTTCTCAAATGGTAACAATTTGGCTATCTGACTAGGACTGTACTACTGGATCTCTACATTTGAATAGTGGCTATGGCAGCAATTCTTCTCTTGGTCACTTACCATCATCTCTCAAGGCAACACTCAATTCTTTTTTATATGTATAAATAACTTATAAATTTAATATAATCTTTGCTATAAATATTTTTTAAATTTATTTTTTATGGTGAAATTAGTTAATTAATCCAGTGTTTCAGGTATACAATTTAACAGTAAGACATCTATGTATATTGCATTATGTGTTCATCTCTCACAGTTAGATTTCTTTCTTTCTTTCACCCTATATTTGACCCTTTTTACCCCTTTACCTCCCTCTTCCCTTATCCACCCCCCACCCTTGGTAACCACTAGTCTATTGTCCATGTCCATGATTCTCTGTTTGTTTGTCCTGCTCGTTTGTTGCTTTTAGGTTTATATCCCACATATAAGTGATATCATGTGGTTTTAACTTTTTCTGTCTGGCTTATTTCATTTAGCATGATTATTGCGAGGTCTATCCATGTTGTAACAAGTGGCAGTATTTCATCTCTTCTTATGAGTAATATTCCATTGTATATATGTACCACAGTTTCTTTAGCCAATCATCTATTGTAGGACACTTCAGTTGCTTCCGTGTCCTGGCCACCATGATTAATGCTACTATGAGCATCAATGTGCAAATATCTTTTCAGATATATGTTTTCAAGTCTTTGGGATAAATACTCAGTAGAGAGATTGCTGGATCATATGATAGGCAATTTTTAGTTTTTTGAGGAACTTCTATACTGCTTTCCATAGCGGCTGTACAAATCGGCAGTCCCACCAGCAGTGTATGAGGGTTCCTATTTCTCCACATCCTCTCCATTTGTTATTACTTGTCTTGTTGATTATAGCTATTCTGACAGGTGTGAGATGGTATCTCATTGTGATTTTGATTTGCATTTCCCTAATAGTTAGCAATGATGAGCATCTTTACATATGTTTGTTGGCCATTTGTAGGTCTTGTCAGAGTGTCTGTTCGGATCCTCTGCCCATTTTTTGATTGGATTGTTTTTTGTTGTTGTTATTTGAGTTGTATGAGTTCTTTGTATATTTTGGATAGTAGGCTCTTATCGGAGGCATTGCTTGCAAATATATATTCCCATTCGAATGGCTGTCTCTTTACCTTGTTGACGATTTCTTTTGCTGAGCAGAAGCTTTTTAGTTTGATGTAGCCCCATTCATTTATTTTAGCTTTTACTTCCCTTACCTTTGAGGTCAAATTCATAAAATCCTCTTTAAGTCCAAGGTCCTTCAGTTTAGGTCCTATGTTTTCTTCTATGCATTTTATTGTTTCAGGTCTTATATTCATTTCCTTAATCCATTTGAAGTTAACTTTGATATGCGGTGATAGACAATAGTCTAGTTTTATTCCTTTGCATGTGGCTTTTCAGTTCTCCCAACACCATTTATTGAAGAGGCTTTCCTTTCTCCACTGTATGTCTTTGGCTTTTCTTGTTGAAAAAAATAAATATAAATATGGTTTTATTCTGAATTCTTAATTCTGTTCCACTGGTCTATGTGTTTGTTTTTCTGCCAATACCACCCTGTTTTGATTATTGCCGCTTTGTAGTATAATTTGAAGTCAGGCAGAGTGATATCTCCAGCTTTGCTCTTTCTCTGAAGATGGCTTTGGCAATTCGGGTCTTTTGTGCTTACATATAAATCTGACGATTTTTTGTTTTATTTCTTTAAAAAATGCTGATGAGATTTTGATGGGGATTGCATTAAATCTGTATAATGCTTTAGGTAATAAGGTCATTTTAACTATGTTGATTATTACAATTCAAGAATATGGAGTATCTTTCCATTTTTTTGTATCTTCTTTGATTTATTTTGATATGGTGTTGTAGTTTTCATTATATAGGTCCCTCACATGTTTTGTTAAATTTATTCCTAGGTATTTTATTCTTTCTGTTGCAGTTGCACAAGGAATTATTTTTTTCACTTCTTTTTCTGACAATTCATTATTAGAGTATAGGAACACTATAGATTTTTGAACATTAATTTCGTATCCAGAGACGTTACTTATTTGCTTATTTCTAGTAATGTTCTTGTGGAGTCTTTAGGGTTTTCTGTATAGAGAATCATGTCATCAGCAAAGAGTAACAGTTTGACTTCTTCATTTTCTATTTGGATGTCTTTTATATCTTTCTCTTGCCTGATTGCACTCGCTAGGACCTGCAATGTTACATTTAATAACAGTGGTGATAGTAGACAGACTTGCCTTATTCCTGATCTTAGTTTTTCACCATTCAGTATAATGTTGGCCGAGGGTTTGTCATATATCGCCTTTATTATGTTGAGGTACTTTCCTTCTATATCGATTTTGTTAAGTGTTTTGATCATAAATGGATGCTGTATCTTGTCGAAGACTTTTTCTGCATCTATTGATATGATCATATGATTCTTATTTTTTAATTTGTTTATGTAGTGTATCACATTAATCGATTTGCATATGTTGAACCATCTCTGTGCCTCTGGGATGAAGCCCACTCGATTGTGGTGTATAATTTTTTAAAATATGTTGCTGTATTCAGTTTGCTAATATCTTATTTAGGATTTTTGCTTCTGTGTTCATGAGAGATATTGGTCTGTAGTTTTCTTTTTTAGTGTTATCTTTACTAGGTTTGGGTATCAAGGTAATATTGGCCTCATAAAATGAGTTGGGAAGTATTGCCTCCTCTTCAATTTTTTTGAAAGAGTTTGAGGAGGATAGGTATTAAATCTTCTTTGAATGATTGGTAGAATTCACTGGTGAAGCCATCTGGTCCTGTACTTTTACTTTTTGGTAGGTTTTTGATGATTGTTTCAATTTCCATACTGCTGATCGGTCTACTTAGATTTCCCAATTCTTCCTTATTCAGTCTAGGAAGGTTGTATTTTTCTAAGTACTGGTCCATTTCTTATAGGTTATTAAATTTGGTGTTTTACACTTTTTAATAGTTTTCTTGTATAATGCTTTGTATTTTTGTGTTGTGGTGTCTGTAGTCATTTCTCTTCTTCATCCCTGATTTTGTTTTCTATTTTTCTATTTTTTCTTTAATGAGTCTAGCCAGGTGTTTGTCAATTTTATTAACCTTCTCAAAGACCGCAGCTTTTTGTTGCATTTATTTTTTATTTTTCTTTTTTGTTTTCAATTTCATTTATTTCTGCTCTCATTTTGATGATTTCTTTCCTTATGCTGACTGTAGGCTTGTTTGTTCTTCCTTTTCTAGTTTTTTAGGATGAAGCATTAGGTTGGTTATTTGGACTCATTCTTGGTTTTGGAGGTAGGCCTGTAATGATATGAACTTTCCTCTTATGACTGTTCTTGCCATGTCTCAAAAGTTTTGATATGTTGTACCAGCACTATCATTTGTTTCTATGTATCTTTTGATCTCTCTTTTTATTTCTCTCTGACCCAGTTATTCTTCAGTAGCATGTTGTTTAATCTCCATGTATTTGTGGTTTTTCCTGCTTTCTTTTTATAGTTGATCTCCAGCTTCAAAGCATTATGATCAGAGAACATGGTTGATATAATTTCAACTCTCTTATATTTGCTGAGGCTCTCCCTGTGTCCCAGTATGTGGTCAAACCTTGAGACTGTTCTATGTGCACTAGAGAAGAATATATAAGGAGCTGTTTTGGGATGAAAGGCTCTGTAAATGTCAATTATGTCCAATTGGTCTAATGTGTCATTTAAAGATGTTATTTCCTTATTGATTTTCTGTTTGGATAATCTGTCCATATCTGACAGTGGGGTATTTAGGTCTCCTACTATGATGTGTTTTGTTTCTCCCATTAGTTTTGTTAGTAATTGCTTTGTATATTTTGGGGAATCCTGATTGGAAGCATAGATTTTAATAAATGTTATGTTTTCTTTGTGCATGATTTCCTTTATCATTATTAAGTGTTCCTCAGTATCTTTCTTTACTTTTTTTATTTCGAAGTCTATTTTGTCCAGTATTAGTATCACTACTCCCATTTTTCTCTGAATGCCATTTGTTTTAAGTATCATTTTTCACCCTTTCACTTTGAGTCTATATTTGTCTTTGGAACTGAGATGTGTTTCCTGGAGGCAGCATATGGTTGTGTTTTGTTTTTTGATCCATTCTGCAACACTTGCCTTTTTATTGATGAGTTCAGTCCATTTCCATTTAGAGTGATTATTGAAATACGACTTTTTCCTATAGCCATTTTATCTTTTGCTTTCTGGTAACTTAGTGTTTTTATTGCTTCCTTGTCTTTGTGTGTCTTTTTTTTTTTGGTGGGTTTTGTGGGTTTTCCCTCTGTCCCTTCTTGTTTTGTATTTTATACTTCAGTTCTGAATCTTTGGTGTGTCATTACCATTCTGAATATATAGAGGATAGTTTTATATATATATATATAGTAGTGATTTTCTTCTGCGTGTGCCTTATCTCCATTCCCCTTTGCAAATTTGGATTTTTAAATCTCCCCTTTTTGTCATTGTTGTCTCAATTTGTTCCTATGTATGATGAATGTTCATTACTATCTTGTTATCGCAAATCTCTTCTTATTGTTAATGCTTATAATGCCCTCTTCTCCTTCTATCTGCCTGCTAGTCGTGTTACTCTTAGTTATGTATTTTTTTTTGCCATTTTATTTTAGATGCGCTGACCCCTTTCAGTATTTCCTGTAGTGCAGGTCTCGTAGTGGAGAATTCCCTCAATTTTTGTATGTCTGGAAAGGTCTTTATTTCTCCTTCGTATCTAAAGGAGAGCCTAGCTGAATACATTACTCTTGGCTGGTAGCTCCTTTCATTTAATAGTTTGAATATTTGATTCCACTCCTGTCTGCATTGTAAGGTTTGTGCTGAGAAGTCTGACAATAATAATGGGTTTTCCTTTATAGTTTACCATTTTCTTTTTCTTGGCTGCCCAAGAATTCTTTCTTTGTCATTGATTTTTGATAAATTTAATACAATGTGTCTAGGTAAAGGCCTTTTTGGCTTGAGATAATTGGGTTTTCTGTTAACTTCTTGAATTTTACGCTCTAGCTCATTCCTTGGATTTGGGAAATTCTCGTCAACTATTTGTCTGAAAATGATTTCTAATCTGTGCTCCTTTTCTTCCCCTTTGAGAATGCCCATTATTCTTATCTTTCCTCTCCTGGTGGTATGGGCTAGTTTTATTATTTCTCTTTCATTATTTTTCATTCTTCAGTTTCTCTCTTCTTCCTTCTGATTTATTTCTAGATTTCTGTCCTTGCTATCACTGATCCTTTCCTCCATTTGGTTAACTCTATTTCTCAAGCTGGCTATTTCATTCTTTATCACTTTCAGTGTGTTTTTCACCTCCAGAAATTCTACTTTGTTCTTTTTAAGGGTTTCAATCTCTTTGCTAAAAATCTCATTCTGTTGATCTACTTTTTTTTTAATTCCCGAAATCGTTTATATGAATCGCTTTGTATCTCATTGAGTTTTTGCAGAAGTACCATCCTGAATTCTCTGTCATTTAAGTCACATATTTCTATGTCTGTAACCTTATTTTCTGGAGATTTTTCTCTTTCTTTCTGAGCTGCCTTGTCACCTTGGTTGTTCATGGTGTTTAATGGACTATTTATCAGCCTCAACATTAGTGGAAGTGTATTCTGCCTTTTCTCAAGGAATAAGATTTATTATAGAGAGGTCTTTCTTTAGCCTGTTGCAAAGGAGGCCTTTTTCTTTTTCTTTTTTCATATAAGCCTCTTGGGTACCTGCTTTTATATAAAGCCTTAATAATGCATTTTTTTTCTTATAGATATTTAATCATGTTTGGTGCCATCATTCTCATTCTTTTCAGTGTTAGAGACAGTTTTGTTAGCATTTGCTCAGATCCCTTAGGGCTCCACGGTTTTCAGTCTTGGAGGATATTGAAGAGAGGAGCCCTATGTTTTGGCAGATGGAGGCTGTGGCTCAGCCTTGTGTTTTGTACCCAGGGCTGGTAATAATCAACTGTTGCTTCTCTGCCCTATAGACTTCTGTTTTCTGCCCTGATGCCTGCACACTGCTGCCAGCCTCGTGGAGCTCACAGGTTTCCCAGGCAGGGCTGTTCATGGAACCCGCCCACCTTCTTCCTTTCCCCTCCTCTTGCAGGGAGATCCAGCCAGGAGAGGGAGTTTCTTTGTTTCTCTCAGTCTATTACCAGGCTCCTGGGGTCTGACTTGTGGCAGCTTTTATGTGCAGATCCCACGTTCAGATGTGCTGGTGTGCAAGTTGGGTGTTTTTTGTTGAGTTAGATGTTCAGCTTATTGTTGTTTTAAGAGGAGAGATCTGGGGATATCTCTCACTCTGCCACTTTTCTTTTTTTTCTTCACACCCAATTCTTGGAATTCTTTGCTTGGGGACCTTGGCAATTAGATTCCTTCCTCCACCTGATTTTTTTCCATTACTTCCCAAATGCCTCTCCTTCCACCCCATGCCACTTTGCTTTTTTCCTGGCTTTATTTCCTTCTTATTTTTCTTTTCTCTCATTACTTGATATCTTATCTGGAAGGTTTTTGATCTCCAATTTAAAATTACTTTAAAAATTGCAATAGAAAACCCAACTTCCCCTCTCTTTGTGTAGAGAGGATTCTTATTTAGAAACATGGTATCTGGTTCCTAGTCCCTGAATTTGAGGGCATAGTTTCAAATTTAATTAAGAGGAATGTTGTCCTTCCCTTTAGCCAAAATAATAAATCCATAGAATTCAATGAGTTTTCATATTAAAATGGGTAAACATTTTTGTTTTGTTATAATTGTTTCATAGAAAGCTGTAAGGGATCTTAAACTTCCTTATACCTCCCAATAGGATACAATTAAAGCAGTTAAAACTATTCCAACATATCAGTAGAACAGTCTACTATGTTGGTAGAAGATGGTGAAGAAGTTCAAGACTACCATCCCCAACTATGCAATGTTGACGTATTGATTATTTTGAGCAAAAGGCACTTGGAAAGTGCAAGGAGGGCACTTTGACTCTCCCTTTTCTTCCAGAAAGTGGGAGATGAAACTGTCATATGAAAGATGCCCTCCATTTACCAGGAGGAAAGAAACATTTTCATCATTAGAGACATGGAGTCCAGGTGAAGAGAAATCTGTGCAAACATCTTGTGAAAATAACTTATCTTCCTTTAGTCTCCCCATATATTTTAGTTACTTTTCTACAGTTGCCATTCTTTGTTCAATCTGGTATATGAGCACTTAGGCCTAATCACTTCTTTGAGTCTTAATTTTTCTTGTGAAAACTTCCATGCACATGTAAAAATTACTAAATAAATTTTTATACGCTTTTCTATGGTTAATGTCTTATGCTAGTTTAATTGTTAGGCCCAACCGAAGACCCTAAGAAAATAGAAAAGAAATTTTTCCTCCCCTAAAATAGGACAATCTGGATAGTGAAATAAGTTCACAGTCAGATGGTTTAGAATTCTTTTATTTATTTATTTTATTAAATTCATTGGAGTGACATCAGTTAATAAAATTTTATGGGTTTCAAATGTACAATTCAATTATATGTCATATATATATATATATTGCATTGTGTGTTCATCTCTCAAAGTTAAATTTCATTTTGTCATCATATATTTGACCCCCTTTACCCTTATCTACCTCCTCCCCTCCCTCCTTCCTTCTGGTAATCACTAAACTGTTGTCCATGTTCAAGAGTCTCTGTTTGTCTTGTTCATTTGTTGCTTTCAGTTTTATATTCTAATCTTAATTCTACCACTTGAGATTTATAGGTCTTGAATAAGTAACAAAATTTTCTGAATGTCTGCTTACAGCACTGATTATGGTCAGGTAGTGCAGATTGTTGGAGTTTGCAGGAGAGAGGAGGACCCTTATTCCATTCTCTAATAAATTCTACCAGGTAAAAAGGCCTTTATTAATAGATAGCCTCCCCCTCCCCCTAACATCTCTCCAGGGAAGGAGCAGCTTAGGGTGGGTGGATTAGAGAAAGGAAATACACGTGCTTAACTCAAGCCATTTTTCCCACTTCCCCCACCCCCATCACTGGTGGGTAAATCTAATTCCAGAGCTCAACACACCTAATCATGTTCTCTTATGTAGCCTTTGTCAGTAATAAAGGTAGAATTTCAATCTTTTTCTGCCTTAACTGTTTGCTGTTTAATTTGTTCTGATCTTTGGCCAAGAAAGGGGGAAATGTTTATTGAGTCTCTCAAAATCTAAAAGAGCCAATATATTTATGTGATCAGTTTTTTAAAAGTGCTTTCATATGTTAGTGTTACCTCTCTGTATCCTCTTCCGATTGGTCTTCTGTCTAACTTATTTACTATCAGTGAATCCTGACATATGTCTAAGCCAATCTTTATTTGTCACAGCCTGTTTTCTCTTGTTCAGTTTTCAGAGATAAAAAATTGATGGTGGAAGGAGCACAGCTGGTTGCAATTTCTTTGAAGATTTTTTTAATTAGAAATTTCCTTTGGCTGCTTCCTGGGTCATGACTATTTTGATTGAACATTTAAATATCTTTCTCGAAACTTCCACCAAAGTTTCACAAGCCAAAAGATATGAATTTATGAATTAGAAATGCTAGTAGAGTCGAATGGTAAATCTTAAAAATAACTAATTTACAGACCCTTCAGTTTATTTAAATCTAGCCTTTATATAGCCTGAAGAAATTAGATGTATTTGTCCTTGGGGACCATTGTACTAATGACAGGCCCCCGCATTCCAATACACTGAGGGAGAAAGCAAGTGAATAACAATTACTATATCCCAGGGAACTTTGTTTCCAGAGTTATTTCTATGTCATAGTTGAAACCTTTTTATTACTCATATTGCTTTGGTTTAAATTTTTGTCTTAAATGCTTCTCACTTCTATAATATAAATTTATCATGTGACTGTCTGTTTAGGTCAAGTGAAATAAAGAAGTGATGGGCAATTGAGAATTAAATAGATTTCAGGAAATCCAAGTGTTACAAATTCTTATGTTTTAATGTTCTCTCCTTCTACTTAGTTTTAGCCCTGCAACCTGATCTCTACAGTTTACCAAGTGATTTTTCCTAGGTTAATCTGTTTATGCCACTCTCTGGCTTGAAGCTCTTTAGTGACTTCCTGTTTCCCACAGGATCCAGTTTCAGTTTGTTAATTTTGAAAACAAAACTATGCAGGACTGACCTCTCTCATTACCACATCCTGCCCCAAACTTTAGATTGTTAAAGTATTTGTACTTCACTGTGTTAGTTGTGAGGAAGACAAATATCCTTGGTTCCTTTAATCAGTAAGGTTCTGTGGTGGGGTGTGGGAAAGTATGAGAAAACTTATAGTCTCTTAGCCAGCCTCATGGGGACCAGGGACTGTTGTCCTAGATCAGCCCAGCTCACTCAACACCAACTCCATAGTCAGCTCCTTAGAAAAGGGCAATCATGGTCTCTTTTCTAGGATCTATAGTCTGGTTTCGGCTTTTCTGTCTATGCTTTTCTTTCTACCTGTTCCTTCTTCCTGCTCTTTTCCTGACTTCTTTACTTAGGGTCTCTCTGTCTTGCTTTGTCATTGTCTGCACATGACCATCAGAAAGACCAGGCATCCTCTCCTGGGTGACTTGGACAAAGACCTTGTCCCCAAAATGTCTGGATCTGGTTACTCGATAATGAACTCAAAGGAGGACATTGATGAGCTTTCTACTAGGGAAGCCATGACTGGGTACTGGACCACAGGGTCCTGATGAATAGGCCGGCTGAGGTCCACACGATGACACCTCAGGGACTGACACAGTGCTATTCTCTCCTCTTCTCCCATTGAGTCTGGAGATGAATCACAGAGTCTCAACTTTACCCAGAACTTTTAGCTTTAAAAATAAACAGGAGCAGGGATTAGGCTGAGGTCCCTCTGTTTCTATGGAGGACTGAAGTTTCTGTGCCAAGACTAGGGTTCGGTGGGAAGTTGGGGGAGAATTGTACTTATTGGGCCTTTCAGATGTTGATTCATAGGTGATTGTGATTCTCCACAACCCTTGGCACCAAGTTGAGGGGGAAACATACTCTCTGGTTTTAGTTTGAGGTCAATTCACTGAGACCCTTGCCCAGGCTTGGCTATGCATGAATGCTTTTGGGTTTCTATCAACTTCCATTGTTATGACCTCTGCTACTAAATGTATTATCAGTATAGATGTGTTATCTGTATGCACTCAGGATCTCCATCCAAATTCCTGATGAGAATTATTTCAAGTAGGGACATCTTAGTAGGACATGTGGAAGCCCCTAAATCTACCTAACTACCAGTGCTTGGTGCCATTTTCCCTCCAAAACAATATCGGCTGCCAGGGGGAGAAAAAGAAATGATGGTCCTCATTGCCAATTTTAAGGAAGCCAAAGTGAAACTACTTTTACATTAATAGTCCCATCTGGACTGTGTATAAGGCCTTGGATAGCTGGAGAATCATCATTGAGGTGGCTCAATATCGGAGTGCTGCCTTTGGTGCTGTAGACCTTAAATTGTGAGTCACATAGGCTATTGCCCAAGCTGTGGGAACTTGGTATGCAGCAATTGATATCAAAATGCATTTTTCAGCATCACTCTCATCTGGGTCATTTTACCTTTATTTGAAATGGGTTGCAATACACCTTTCATGTTCTGTTAGGAAATATTTACTCTTCTTCAATTTTTTGGAAGAGCTTAAGAAAGATAGGTATTAAATCTCTTGACTATTTAGTAGAATTCACCTGTGAAGCCATCTTGTCTTGGGCTTGTTTTTTGGGAAGTTTTCTTTACCAGTGGTTGATCTATTTAGATTTTTCAATTCTTAATGGTTCAGTCAAGGAAGGTTATGTGTTTCTGAAAATTTGTCCATTTCTTCTAGGTTATTGAATTTGGTGGTGTATACCCTTTCACAGTACTCTTCTATAATTTTTGTATTTCTCTGGTATCTGTTGTAACTTGTTTCATTTCTGATTTTATTTATTTGAGTCTTTTTCTTTTGCTTTTCTTAGTGAGTCTAGCCAGAGGTTTGTCAATTTTATTTATGTTTTCAAAGAACCGGCTCTTTGATTCATTATTTTTTTTCTTTTTTTGTTGTTGTTGTTCTCTATATCATTTATTTCTACTCTGATTTCTATTATTTCCTTCTCTCTACTGGCTTTGCTGTTTTCACTTCATTTTCTAGTTCCTTAATATTTAATGTTAGATTATTTACTTAAGATTTTTCATTAAAGCCTGTAATGCTATAAACTTCTTTCTTAGTACCACTTTTGGTGCATCCTAAAATTTTTGATATGTCATATTTTCATTTGTCTCTCTGTAACTTTTGATCTCTTATTTTTTTTGACTCAATAGTTATTCAGTAGCATGTTGTTTAATCTCCACGCTTTTGTTTTTTCCAGCTTTCTTCTTTCAGTTAATGTACAGTTTCATACTGTTGTAGTTAAAACTATCCTTAGTATGATTTCATTCTCCTTAAACTTATTGAGGCTAGTTTTGTGCCCCATCTGGTCTATTCTTGAGAATATTTCATGTGCACATGTGAAGAATGTATATTCTGTTGTTTTGGGGTGGAAAGTTGTATAAATATCGATTATATCCATGTAAGGCTGATATTTCCTTATTGACTTTCTGTTTAGATGATCTATTAATTTTCATCAATGGGGTATTCAAGGTTTCAACTATAGTTGTATTCTTGTGAGTTTCTTCTTTTAGGTCTGATAGTACTTGCTTTATATATTTTGGTGCTCTAACATTGGGTCCATATATATTAATAAGTGTTATATCTTCTTGATGAATTGTTCCCTCTATCATAAAATGTTCATCTTTGTCTCTTATTACCTTTTTAAAAATCTTGAATTCAATTTTTTTCTATATAAGTGCAACTACATCTGCTTTTCTCCGGATGCCATTTTCTTGGAGTATCATCTTCCACCTCTTTACCCTGAGCCTATTTGTCTTTGTACCTGAGATAGTTTCCTGAAGGCAACATATAGTTGGGTCTTGTTTTTAATTGATCTCAACTCTATGCCTTTTAATTGATGAGTTCGTTTCTTTTACATTTAGGGTAATTATTAATATATGAGGATTTAATCATATAGCCATTTAATCTTTTGTTTTGGTTGCTCTTATTTCCACTGTATTTCTTCTGTTCTGTTTCTATCTGTTATTTTAGTTTAGTGGCTTCCTATAATTTTTTTTTCCAATTTCTCTTTTTTATGTTATGTGTCTCAGCTCTAAATTTTTCTTCTGTGGTTACCATTAGGTTTTATGTAAAAAATGTTTTTTATACACTATAGTTTTTTGTTTTTCCTTCTGATTGTATCTTATCTTCATTCACCTGAGCAAGTTAAGCCCTTTTCCTCCTTCCCATTATATTCTTGATGTCACATTTCCCCGTTTTATGCTGTGCATTTATTTCCAAATTGAAAAAGTTATAGTTTTATTAAATGTTTTTTCCCTTTTAACCTTTATGTTATAGTTAAGTGTTAACATACAGTTGCAATTTACTGATTCTGTCAATCTTTTAGAAATCTTACTCATGTTTACTATACTTTTGTCTTTTTTTTTTTTGGTAGAAGAGCACCTCTCAATATTTCTAGTAATACTGATCTTATGGTGGTAAATTCTCTCAACTTTCGTTTACCTGAAAAGCTTTTATTTCTCATTCATATATAAATGATAGCTTTGCTGGATATATTGTTTTTGGCTGATGGTTCCTTTCTTTCAATATATTTAAATATTTAATTCTACTCTTTTCTAGCCTGTAAAGTTTCTGCTGAAAAACTGATGATAATCTAATTGATATTCCTTTGTAGGTTACAGTCTTGAGAATTCTTTCTTTGTCATTAACTTGTGACAGTTTTAATATAATGTGTCTTGGAGAATGTCTTTTATAAAAATATATATTTTTTATTTTTCATTAGATTTGGCATACTATAGTATATTAGTTTCAGATGTACAAAATGACTAGACATTTACCTAATTTATGAAGTCATCATCTTGATAAATCTAATACCCATCTAATGCCACACATAGTTATTACATTATTATTGACTGTATTCCTTATGCTATAATTTACTCTCCCCTAACCATTTTTTAGCTACTAATTTATACTTCTTAAAATCTTTCCCCTTTTCACCCACACTCTTCAAACCCCCTCCCATCTGGCAACCATCAAAATGTTCTCTGTATCTATAAGTTTGTTTCTGTTTTGTTTGTTTATTTTGTTCTCTAGATTCCACATGAAAGTGAAATCATATTGCATTTGTTTTTCTTTGTCTGACTTTACTCAGCACAACATCCTCTCAGTCCATATATGTTGTTGCAGAAGGCAAAATTTATTCTTTTTTTTTATGGCTGAGTAATGTTTCATTGTATATGTGTACCACCACTTTTTTTATACATTCATCCACTGATGAACACGCAAGTTGCCTCCATATCTTGGCTATCAAAAATATGCTACAATGAACATATGTATGCACATATCCTTTTGAAATAATGTTTGGGTTCCTTTGAATAAGTACCCAGAAGTGAAATTATTGGATCCTTTGTCTGTTATCTTAGCCTTTGTTTTAAAGTCTATTTTGTCTGGTATAAGCATTACCACCTGAGATTTTTTAAAATTTCCATTTTCCTGATATATCTTTTTTCATCCCTTTACTTTCAGCCTGTGTGTGTCTTTTTATCTGAAGTGAGTCTCTTGTAGGCAGCATATGTAAACGCCTTGTTTTCTTATCCACTTAGCCACCCTATCATTTGATTGGAACATTTAATCCATTTACATTTAAAGTACTTGTTAATAGATATGTAGTTATTGCCATTTTATTATTTATATTCTTAATTTTTTTCTTTTTTTATTATTTATTATTATTTATGCCTACAGCATCTGGTCTTCCTTGGCAGTCTCCCATTCAAGTACTAACCAGGCCCGACCCTGCTTAGCTTCTGAGATCAGACAATGGGCTTGTTCAGGGTGGCATGACCATAGACCATGGACCGTGGCTCTACTGGGGTGTGAACCCAGGGCCTTCTGTATGTAAAGCAGATGTGCTAACCGCTACACTATGGAACCACGTTCATCTTTCTTCTTTCTTAAAGATGTCTCTCTAACTTTTTTTTTTTTCCAATACTGGTTTGGTGGTGATAAACACCTTTAGCTTTTTCTTGTCTTAGAAGCTCTTTATCTGTCCTTTGATTCTAAATGATAGCTTTGTTGAGTAAAGTAATCTTAGTTGGAGGTCTTTGCTTTTCATCACTGAATATTCATGCCAATTCCTTCTGGCCTGCAAAGTCTCTGCTGAGAAATCAGCTGACAGTGTTATGGGAGCTCCATTGTAGGTAACTAACTGCTTTTTTTTCTAGCTACTTTTTAAGATTCTCTCTTTGTATTTAATCTTTGGCATTTTAATTAAGTGCTTGGTGTGGGCCTCTTTGGTTTCATCTTACTTGAGATATTCTGTGCTTCTTTGACTTGTATGTTTATTTCCTTCACCAGGATAAGAGAGTTTTCTGCCATTATTTCTTCAAATAGGTTTTCAATTTTTTGCTCTCTCTCTTCTTCTTCTGGTACCCCTATGATGCAAATGTTGGTATGCTTGATATTATTCCAGAAGCTCCATAAACTATTCTCATTTTTTTTTGGATTCTTTTTTCTTTTCACCATTCTGATTGAGTGTTTTCTGATATCTTATCTTCTAATAAAGCAGTCCTCTGCTTTATCTAATATACTGTTGATACCCTCTAATGTATTCTTTATTTCTGTCATTATATTCTTCTTTTCTCTTTTTAAAAAATGTTTTCTATCCCCATTTTTGTTGTCTGTTTCTTTGCTAAAGTTCTATTGAGTTCATCTACTCTTCCCCTAAATTAATTGAGCATCTTTATAATTAGTGTTTTGAACTGTGCATCTGGTAGATTGCTTGTCTCCATTTTGTATAGTCTTTTTCTGGAGTTTTGTTCTGTTCTTTCATTTGAGACATGTTTCTTTGTCTCCTCATTGTGGATGCTTCCCTGTCTTTGTTTCTGTATATTAGATAGAGCTGCTGTGTTTCCCAGTCTTAATAGAGTGGTATTATGTGGTAGGTATCCTATGGGGTCCCTGGCACAGTCTCCCTAGTCATCTGAGCTGGATGCTCCAGCTATGTACCTTGCAAGTGTTGTGCATGCCCTCCTGTTGCAGTTGAGCCTTGATTGCTGATTGTACATTAATGGGAGGGATTGACCTTTGGGCTGATTTGTTGTGAGGACCGGCTGGTGACTATAGTGGAGGAGTTGTTGTGCTAGGGCTGACCCTGTGAAGCAGAATTTGCTTTAGCAGGGCTTTGGTGCCTGCCCAGTCTACTCTTTGGGTGTACCATCCTCAGATCCAGACCCAGTGGTGTTCTGGGTTGGTTCAAAGCTTGCCAGTGGGTGCGCCGATTCTGGGTTTTTTGGGAGGGGCCCCACCACAGGCCAAGTTCAGCTGCAGCTTGTACCCTGCTTGGGGCCACCTGGCCTGAGCCACCAAACAATCTAAAGATGACTGCCACCTGCTTTAGGATTTGAGGTGCCTCGAGAGGCCAAGCTATGTATTGAGGCTGGCTGCACTAGTGCTAAATTTGGGGCAACTCAGCAAGAAGTATGAAGCATGGCAGAGGTCATATTCTACTTGTATGGGTTTTGTGAATCTTTAAATAATTTTAAGAAAGTCCACAGTATGAGCCAATACAAGCTGTTTGTATGGAAAAGCTACTGGAAGTGGCCTGGGTGGGCCCTCAAGTTGAGTGCGGTGGGATCTCAGGTAAGTTCCACATCAGCATGACCAGTGGTAGATTGATGGTGACTCAGATATGTCTCCTGCTGGAGTCTGCATTCCAAGAGGAAGAAAGTTTCAACAAAGGAACAATGGCTTCTGCCAGAGCTTTTGTCTGCGAGAAAGCCAGATAATTCAGTTCCGCTCCGTAAGTCCCCGGTGCCCTTCCAGCTGCTTCCCGGGTGTTAGGGCTCAGAGCTAATGAGTCTATCAGCGAGTAAGTCTGTGCATGAGCTCTTTAAGTGAAATGCCTGGGACTCCAGCTGCCTTCATCTCACTCAGCCACAATCTTTACTGGTTCTTATAACTAGAAATTTGGAGGACTTTTCTTCATGGCATAGGAACCCTGGGATGGTACAGATCTGGGACCCTTTGCCCCTCAGAAGGGACTTCCCCAGTAAAGATACTCACTTTGATTTTTAACCAAAAACCAAAATTAGGAGTGCGGAACCTGCCATTTCTGTGTCTCTGCTCCTCCTACCAGTTTTAAGGTGGCTTCTGCCATATGTCCTTAATTGTAGGACTTTTTCATCTGTTCGTCAGGTGATTCTCAAATGCTGAGTGTTCTGTAGTTTAGTTGTATTTTTGATATGGTTGTGAGAGGAGGCAAGTAAAGCATTTACCTACTCTGATAATTTGACCGGAAAATCTTAGAGAATGTCTTTTTGCATTGAGATAATTAGGTGTTCTGTTACTTTCATTAATTCGAGGGTTCAGCACTCTTCGGAAGTTTGAGAAGTTCTCATTGATTATTTGTTTGAAAGGGCTCTGCTCTCTTCTCTCTCTGTTCTCCTTTTAGTATACCCATTATTCTTATGTTTTTTTTTTTTTAATGAAGTCAGATAGTTCTTGTAGCATTCTTTTATTTTTTTTAATTCTCAGTTCTCTCCTGTCTTTCACCTGAGTCATTTCTAGATTTCTTTTTTTGAGCTTGCTAATTCTCTCTCCCATCTCTTCTGCTGTTTCCAAAGTTCTTTAATACATCTTCATCTCATTTATTGAAATCTTCAGCTCCTGATTTTCAGTTTGATTATTTTTATAGTTTCAATCTATTTGGTAAAGAACTCCTTTGTTGTTGTTGTTGATTCTGTTCCTGAGCTTATTGAACTGTATTTCTGAGTTTTCTTTATCTCGGTGAATTTTTTTCATAACTACAATCTTGAATTCTCTGTCATTTAACTCACAATCTTCCATGTCTTTGAGTTTGGTTTCTGGAGATGTTTAATTTTCTTTCTGAACTACTTTGTTCCCTTGATATTTCATGGTACTTTATGGATTGTTTCTTTGGCTGGGCTTTTGAGGAAATGAACTATTTTCTAAATACTGTTTTGCTCTTAACAATTCAGCAGTTTGATAAGTAGAGGTCTTTTTGTTTTGTTCTGTTTTCCAGTACATGGTGCTATAGCCCAAATTTTTGTTTTCTCTTACCTGCACACTGGCAATTCTGAGATCTTGGTGGATAATGTTGCATTGGTAGTGGAAAATACCCTGTATTCCCTGAAGTGGTGGCTGATGATTTCTCTTTCTCAATATTTTGAATATTTTATTTCACTCTTTCCTTGGTCTCAGGGCCTCTGTTCTGTGGTGGGATGTTGTGGATGATAAGGCTCCAGGCCTGCAACTTCTCAGAAATGCTGCCTTGTAACTAGAGGCTTCCAGCTGCTTATGCTATCTGTTGGAGGGGCGCTTGCAGTCCTGGAAGGATGTCTGGTGCTTGGAGTGACAAGAACAATAGAAACAAATGTGGACTTGCACACAAGGATACATCGCAGGGAGGGCGCACACGCATGACCGATTCCTAGACTTCTTGCTCTAGGGACTAAAAAAAGATACATAAGAGGATAAGAAAAAGATACTTGAGAGGAAATAGCTGAGAACACGGAGGTGGCTTTGAGGCTGAATCTGGGAGTTGGCTATAGCTTGTATCTATTAACCTGATAGTAACTATTATTAAATTACAAAGCCAGCATTGTTGTGAAACTTAATAAAAGGCCATGGAGACAGGGGTTGGAGATGCTAGCATTGCCAATCCTCCTCTCCCTCATCCATGTAAGTTAAACATTTCCAGACTCCGACTCTTCTTCCAAACTGTCTCCACAATGCTATCCAAGTTGTCTCAGCTGCCTCTACCAGATTGTGTCTCTACTGGCTTCTATCGTAATGGGTGTGTGAGAAGTAGGTGAAGGAAGGTGGTTTGAAAGTCTGTGGCATTGCCTACTTGATAGTAATGGTGACTGCTAATTCACAGCTGTAACACCACTGTACCATATTTCCCCCATGCTCTACCCTGTCATCAGGTTTAGCAAGAATGCACTAGTTACTCAGGCTGGAATGTTACTTCTGTTCCTCTTACCCTCTGGGCTTCCATGTGAGGGCTGCAGTTCAACTTCTCCCCCATTACTGCATTAGTCGGGGGCACTGTAGTGCCAGACTGTGTCTGCGGTCACTGTCTCTGTTCTTTCCCCATCCTATCTTCCTTGCTCATTCTAATATGTCCTTCAGACATCTCAATGCCTGGATCTCTCATACATGTTTGTGTGTTGAGCACGGGATCCTTTATTGAATTATAGTTGTCTGCTTTGTTATAAATTCAAGGGGAGAAACAAAGGGGTTTTCTCACTCTGCCATAATGCTGACATCACCCTATAATTCATTTTCTTGTAATTTTTTCTTTGACCCATTGATTGATTAGCAATATGTTGCTTTAGTTCTACATATTTGTAATTTTTCCAGATTTCTTTCTATTAATGATTTGTAATTTCATTCCATTGTGTTGGAAAACACAGTATAATTTTATTCCTTCTAAATTTATTAAGGCTGTTGTATGGCTTAGAATAAAGCATATTTTTGAGAATGTTTCACATTTACTTAAGAAGATTATTTGAGGATGTGGAGAAAATGGAGCTATCATATACTATTGGTAGGATTGCAAATTGGTACGACCACTATGGAAAACAGTCTGGAGGTTTCTCAAAAAATTAAGGTATTTTGAACCAGCAATTGCACTTCTGGGTATTTGTCCAAAGAAAACCAAAACAATATTTAATAAAGATCTATGCACCCTGATGTTCATGGCAGCACAGTTTGTAATAGCCAGGGTATGGAAGCAACCTAAATGACCATCAACTGACGACTGGATAAAGAAGCTGTGGTTCATATATACAATGGAATATTACTCAATCATTAAAAAAAATGAAATCCTACCATCTGCAATGACATGGATGGACCTAGAGGTTATTATGCTGAGTGACATAAGTCAGACAAAGATAAATACCATCTGATTTCATTTACATGCAGAATCTAAGGAATAAAAAGAACAAACTAATCAAAAACAGACTCACGAATATGGAGGACAATCTGGTGACAGTCAGAGAGGAGTGGGGTTAGGAGGCTGGGAGAATGAGGGGAAGGGTTAAAGAAATACAAGTTAGTACTTGATAGATGGTTATGGGGATGGGGAGCACGGCATAGGGAATGCATTTAGCATTAATGTAATGGCAAGGTGGAGAGCTAGAGGAGAGAAAGAGCAATTAGGGGGATCATTTTATAAACTATATAAATGTCTAACTAATGTACTGTATACGTGAAACTAGTAATAAAATAAATTTTTTAAAAAATAAACAAAATACAAATACGAACACACAAACAGACAAAGAAAGTAAAGGTCAGTAGTCCCATGGTAATAATTTTTTTTTTAAAAAGTTCCCAACATGTACAGAGCCAGATGTGCTGAAATAAAGAGGCTTGCATAATCATCAGTAAGAATTTAAAACTTGATCCGCTGGCTATTTCAACATGGTATGCATGTGTGCACAGATATGACCACACGCACACACTTTTGAATATGTGTACTGTTTTGTAAAATATAATTGTATCTAAAATTCCAAAAAAAAAAGAAAAAGAAAAAGAAGACTATATATTCTATAGTTATTGGGTGGAGTATTCTATAGATGTCTGTTAGGGCTAGGTGGTTTATAGTGTTTTTAAAATCTTCTATTTACTTATTGATTTTCTGTCTAGTTCTATTCATTTTTGAAGGTGAGATGTTGAGATCTTCAACTGTTGTTAAATTGTGAATCTTTTTTACTTCAATTCCATCAGTTTTTTTTTATCATATATTTTTGGGTCTCTGTCATTAGGTACGTGTATTTGTATAATTGCGATGTCTCTCAACTAGAGTGATCTTTTTATATCATTATAAAATATTCTTTCTTGCCTTGAGTAACAATTTTTTTTAAGGTCTCCCCCCACCCCATGAGTATAGCCATCTTTTTTTCTGTTTTGGTGACTGTGTGTATGGTTCACATTTTTTTCATTTCTTTAATTTCAATCCATTTTTGTCTTCAAATCTAAGTCTTATAGACTGCATACAGTTGGATCATGTGTTTTTATCCATTTGTTATCTGTACTTTTGATTCGAATGTTTAATTCATTTACATTTACATAACGTTTACACCAGCTATTTTGCCATTTCTTTTTCTTAAGAAGTCTCTATCTTTGTTTCTTTATTCTTATGTTAATGCATTATTTGGTGCTATATAGATATTTTCTATTGTATAATTTTAATTTCCATTTTATTGCTTCTATTATTCCCTCATGATTCCAAAGATGACAATTAACATCTTAATTTCTATCAATCTCATTCAGAGTAATGCTATCATAATTCCAATAAAATACAAAAACTTGATCTTATATAGCTCTATTACCTTCCCACATTTTTTGCGTGGTTATTATCATTTATGTTCCTACACATTACAAGTTCATTAATATAGTTTTATAATTACTATTTTATGCAATTGTCTTTTAAATCAGATAGTAGAAGAAAACAATTGCAAATAAAAAATATAGTTTTTTGTTTTTCAGTTTTATTGATCATATATCCAGGATTCATTATATAAATATTTCAAAATAACTAGATTTTATAAGAATAGTTTAAAAATCAGCTTTGACTGCACAAATATTTGACACAAGAAACATTTACATATATGTTTTCTTATAAGAATACTTTAATAAAGAAAATTAATCTCTATACATCTCACAGCAAATTTTATGCAGTTTTTCCCATTCAATTATTATTTCAGGTTTTCCATCACAGCATGTCTGTCACATCCATAAACTAAATTACAGTTTGCTGTTGTTTCTCATTTTCAACTACTTTGAGATTTGTTATCTCTTCTGATCATGTATTTAGGCTAGAAGAAGTAATTTAAACAACACTCCTTCTAAATATAACTTGTACCAGGTGAGTGATTTTTTTCCCTTCTCACTTAGATGAGAGCAACTAGAAGTTTTACCCCCACTATATCAAGCAGAAGAATAAACCTTTACATTCACAACAGTTTCTAAACTGCAAAAATTAAATCCTAGAAATAGGCGTTTAGTACAAATATTAGAAAAATTAAAATGTTTGCTATTGATTAGAGAACACTTTTAAATTTAAGATCTCTTGCAAGTTGAAGAAGACATAAAAGAAATAAAGTATGAGGATGTGGTAGAAGTTTTATAAAATATTGAAGAACTGAAAAATGTTAACTACCTATGTCAGTGGTATATCATATCCTAAGTGCCAGAAGATATAGACTCTGTGGCTAGCTGAACTCAGTATTTGACATTCTTATGCTGTGGCTTCGAAATAGTTTAATCAATATTCACTTGCCCAAAGCAAGTAATTATTTAGGTCAGGGGAAACTTTAGAGAATATTGATCAATTTTACCTGAAGAAACAAGACCCAACAGGGAAATACTTGGCTGTTACTTGGCCATTCCTTCACTGTTACTGAAAAGTGTGTCTAGTTGTCAAAGCTTGTCATACTTTTCAGATACCTTGAATTAAAACCAAGAGACTAGCAGTATTCTACAGCCATGTTCCTGAGTACTCAGCTCCACTTATACAATATCCTTAAAACAATTCTTTTTAAAAAATTTTACAATTAGAGCGACATTTTATAAGTTTCCGGTGTACAGCATAATAGTTGGCATCTATATATTTTACAAAGTGATTAACCTGATAGGTCTAGAATCCACCTGACACTTTACATAGTTATTGCAATATTAGTCACTATATTTCCAACACTGTACTTTATATCCCTGTAACTATTTTGTAACTACCAATTTGTACTTCTTAATCCATTCACCTTTTTCACCCAGGTCCCCCACACCCTCCCATCTTGCAATAACCAGTTTGTTCTCTGTATCTATGAGTCTGTTTCTATTTTGTTTGTTCATTTATTTTGTTCTTTGGATTCCACATATAAGTGAAATCATATGGTATTTGTCTTTCTCTGTCTGACTTATTTCACTTAGCATAATACCCTCTAAGTTCATTTATGTCTTTGCAAATGGTAAGATTTCAGTTTTCTTCTAGCTGAATAATAGTCCATTATATATATGTACCACGACTTCTTTATTCAATTGTCTATTGATGGACACTTAGGTGCTTCCACATTTTAGCTATTGTAAATAGTGCTGCAGTGACCATAGGATGCATATATTTTTATGAAATAGTGTTTTCATTTACTTCAAGTAAATACCCAGAAGCGCAATTGCTGGAATGTCCAAACTGTTTTCCATAGTGGCTGTACCAATTTGCAATTCCACCAGCAGAGCATAAGGTTCCCTTTTCTCCACATTCTCACCAACACTTCTTCTTTTTGACTTAATGACGATAACTATTTTGACAGGTGTGAGGTGATATCTCATTGTGTTTTTAATTTGCATTTTTCTGATGATGTTGAGCATCTTTTCATATGTCTATTAGCTAAAAGTATATCCTTTTTGGAGAAATGTCTATTCAGGTACTCTGCTAATTTATTAATTGGATTGTTTTTTTTTTAAGTGTTGATTTGTATGAGATCTCTATAAATTTTGGATATTAACCCTTTATCAGATGTATCATTGGCAAATATCTTCTCCCATTCAGTGGATTGTCTTCTTGTTTTGCTGATTGTTTCTTTTGTTGTGCAAAAATTTTTGGTTTGATGTAGTCTCATTTGCTTATTTTTACTTTTGTTTCCCTTTCCTGAGACAATATATCAGAAAAAATGTTACGAAGAGCTATGTGCTATGTTAGAGAGTTTACTGCCAATGTTTCTTCTAGGAGTTTATGGTTTTGGGTATAATGTTGAAGTCTTTATTTTGAGCTTATTCTTGTATGTGATATATGAAGGTGGGCCAGTTTCATTTTTTTTTTTGCATGTATCTGTCCAGTTTTCCCAACATCATTTATTGAAGAGACTGTCTTTACCCCATTGTATATTCTTGCCTACTTTGTTGTAGATTAAATGACCATATAGGTGTGGATTTATTTCTGAGCTCTCTATACTGTTTCATTGATTTCAGTGTCTGTTTTTATGCCGCTACAGTGATATTTTGATTACTATAGCCTTGTAGTATTATTTAATATCAGGTAGTTTGATACCTCCAACTTCATTCTTCTTTCTCAAGATTGCCATGGCTGTTCAAGACCTTTTATAGTTCCATATAAATTTTAGGATTATTTTTTCTAGTTCTCTGAAAATTGTCATTGGTATTTTGATAGGACTTTCATTGAATTTATAGATTGCTTTGGGTAATATGGACATTTTAACGATGTTAATTCTTCCTATCCATGAGCATGTTGTATGCTTTCATTTATTTGTGTCTTCTTCAATTTTTCAGTGAAATTTCTTCAATGACATAATTTTTCAAGAACAAGTCTTTTACTTCCTTGGTTAAATTGATTCCTAGGTATTTTATTTTTTTTTGATGCAATTGTAAATGGGATTGTTTTCTTAATTTCTCTTTCTGTTAGTTCATTATTGATGTATCAAAATGCAAACTGATTTTTGAATATTAATTTTATAACCTGCTACTTTACTAAATTCATTTTTCAATTCTAACAGTGTTTTGGTGGGATCTGTAGAGTTGTCTCTAGATAGTATCATGTCATCTGCAAATAAAGACAGTTTTATTTCTTCCTTTCCAATTTGAATGTCTTTTATTTTTTTTCCCCGTCTGAATGCTATGGCTAGGACATCCAATACTATGTTGAATAAAATTGGAATAAGTGGACACCTTTGTCTTGTTCCTGATCTTAAGGACAATGTTTTTTAGCCTCTTCAAGTATGATGACAGCTGTAGGTTTGTCAAATGGGGCCTATATTATGTTTATGCATGTTTCCTTTATTTCCAGTTTGCTGAGAGTTTTTATCATAAGTACATGCTGGCTATTGTCAAAAGTTTTTTCGGTATCTACTGATATTATCATATGATTTTTACCTTTCAATTTGTTAATTTGGTATATCACATTAATTGATTTGTAGATATTGAACCAACTCTGAATCTCTGGACTAAATTCCACTTGATCATTGTGTAAGATCTTTCGAAGGTATTGCTAAATTTAGATTGCTAATATTTTGTTGAAGATTTTTACATTATGTTTTTCAGGGATAATGATGTAAATTTATTTTTGTAGTGTCTTTGTTTGTTTTTGGAATCAGGGTAATGGTGGCCTCATAGATTGAGCTTAGGAGGCTTCTCTCCCAAGAGAATTTTTTGGAATAGTTTGAGAAGAATAGGTGTTAATTCATTTTAGAATGTTTGGTAAAATCCACCCGTGAAGCTACCTTGTTCAGGACTTTTGTTTTTTGATTACTGATTCAATTTTATTAGTAGTAATCAGTAAATTCAGATTTTCTGTTTCTTCTTGACTCAGTCTTGGAAGTTTGTATGTTCCTAGGAATTTATCCATTTCTTTTAGACTGTCTAATTTGTCGGCATATAATTGCTTGTATTATTTTCTTATAATTCTTTGTATTTGCGTGTATTTCAGTTATCACTTCTCTTGTTTCATTTTTTATTTTATTTATTTGGGTCTTTTTTTTTCTCTTGATAAGCTGGTAAAAAGTTTATTGATTTTGTTTATCTTCAATGAACCAGCTTTTGGTTTCATTGATTTTTTTTTTTTTTGGCATTTCTTTAAGACTCTATTTTGTATATTTTCACTCTGATTTTTGTTATTCCCTTCCTTCTACTCATTTATGGCTATGTTTGTTGTTCTGTTTCTAATTCCTTTACATGTGAGGTTAGAGTCTTTATTTAAGTTTTGTTTTATTTTGTTTGTTTCTTGTGATAGGCTTGTATTGCTATGAATTTTCCTCTTAGGACTGCTTTCACTGTGTCCAATAGGTTTTTGATTTCTTCTTTGATCTCATTGCTAACCTATTTATTGTTTAGTAGCATATCATTTTGCATCCATGTATTTGGATATTTTTCAGTCTTTGAATTGTAATTGATTTCTAGTTTTATACTATTGTGGTCATAGAAGACTCTCGATATGATTTCAAACTTCTTAGATTTATTGAGACTTGTGGCCTAACATATGTTTGACCTTAATGTTTCACGTGCACTTGAAAAAAATGTATATTTTGCTGTTTTGTGGTGAAATGTTCTAAAAATATCAATTAAATTCTCTGGTCTCATGGTTCATTCAAGGCCTCTGTTTTTGTTGATTTTCACAAGTACTGTTTATTGGTGTCAGTGGGGTGTTAATGCTCCCTGTTGTGACCGAATTACTGTCAATCTCTCCATTTATATTGGTTAATATTTGCTTTATATATTTAGGTGCTCCTATGTTGGGTACATAAATGTTTACTAGGGTTATGTCCTCTTGTTAGAGTTATCACTTTATCATTATCGCTTTATCATGTGTTTCTTTGTCTCTTGTTATAGCCTTTGTTTTAAAGTCTATTTTGTCTGATATAAGAATTGTACTCAGCTTTTGTTTCATTTCCACTTGCATGGAATGTTTTTCCATCCATTTACTTTCAGTCTGTGTGTGTGTCTTTCAATCTGAAGTGAGCCTCTTATAGACAGCATATATTTGAGTCTTGGTTTTTATCCATTCAGCCACCCTATGTCTTTTGATTGGAGCATTTAATCTCTTTACATTTAAAGTGAATATTGATAGGTACATAGTTATTGCCATTTATTATTCATTTCTTCACCCTCCTCCCCCCACCTCCTCCTCCTTTTCCTCCTCCTTTATCTTCTTTTTCTTCAGTCCCTTCAACATTTCTTGTAATACTGGCTTGTTGATGACTAATTCTTTTAGCTTTTTTTTTTTCCTGTCTGGAAAGCTCTTTATTTCACCTTTTATTTTAATTTATAGACTTTCTGGGCAGAATAGTCTTGATTGTAGATTTTTGCTTTTCATCATTTTATTATTTTTTACCAATCTCTCTGGCCTGCAAATTTTCTGTTAAAAAATCAGCTGTCATTCTTATGGGAGTGCCTTTGTATATAACTAGTTGTCTTTCTCTTGCTGCTTTTAGGATTCTCTTTGTCTTTTAACTTTGGCATTTTAATTATAATGTGTCTTGGTGTGGGCCTGATTTGGTTCATCTTGTTTTGAACTCTGAGGTTCTTGGACTTGTATGTCTATTTCTTTTGCCAGGTTAGGAAAGTTTTCTGTCATTATTTCTTCAAATAAGTTTTCAATTCTTTGCTACCTCTCTTCTCCTTTTGGTACTCCTATTATGCAAATGTTAGTACCCTTGATGTTCCAGAGGCCCCTTAAACTATCCACATTTTTTTTGGATTCTTTTTTCTTGTTGTTGTTCTGATTGGGTGTTTTCTGCTGTCTGATTTTTTAAATTGCCAATTCAATCCTCTGCTTTATCCAATCTACTGTTTATTCCTTCTAAGGTTTTCTTTATTTGTTATTATATTCTTCATTTCTGACTTTTTAAAATGTTTTCTATCTCTATTTTATGCTTTCTATCTCTTTGTTAAACTTCTTATTGAGTTCATCTATTCTTCCTCTCAGTTCATTGAGTATTCTTATAACCAGCGTTTTGACCTCTGCATCTGATTGATTGCTTGTCTCTATTTTATTTATTCTTTCTCTGGAGATTTTTTTTTCACTTGGGACATGTTTCTTTGTCTTCCCATTTTGGTTACCTCCCTGTGTTTGTTTCTATGTATTAGGTAGGGCCGCTATGTCTCTAGATCTTAGTAGAGTGGCCTTATGTCGTAGGTTTTTAATGGGACCCAGTGGCACAGGCTTTCTGTTCACCTGAGCTGCATGCTTCATGTGTGTTTTCATATGGGTTGTGTGTGCCCTCTTATTGTAAATAACCTTGGTTGCTGTTTGCAAGCCAATGGGAGGGGTTGTTCCTTGGGTTCATTTGTTGTGAAAACTGGCCATGACTACAGTGGTGGAGCTGTTGTGAAGGGGCTGACCCTAAAGAGCTGCTTTAACTTTATCAGAGCTCTGGTGCCTGCTCAGTCTGGTCTTTGGGTGTGTCTTGGATGTGGCCCCAAGTGGTGCTCCAATAAGCCGACTACTGTCGTTCTCAGTTTTTTCCTGTTCTTTCATTAAGACATATTTGTTTTATCATTTTGGCTGTTGGTCTGTATTTGTTTCTTTGTATTTGGCAGACATTTGCTATGTCTCCCAGTCTTGGCCAGGTGGCATTATGTAGGAGGTGCCCTGTGGGGCCCATTTGAGGAGTCTTCCAGATCACTTGTGCTGGGTGCTTCAGGAGTGCCCCTTATGTTTGTTGTGTGTTCACTCTTGTTTTAGTTGAGCCTTGATTACTGTTGGCACATTAGTAGGTGGAACTGACTCTCAGGTTGACTGGTTGTAGGAATTTGACATGCCCCCAGGGAATGAGCTTCTGTGTCGGGGTTGACCTCATGGAATGGGAATCCTCTTAGCTGGCTCATGTGCCTGTTGAAACCACCCTTTGAGTGTGCTGCCAATCAGGTGATGCTCTGTTGTTGTCCTACACCAGACTCTGGGCATGTTTATTCTGGGGCCCCTTAGAGGGTCTCCAGAGCAGGCCAAGCTCAGCTGCTGCCTATGAACTGCCAGGGCTACATGGTAAGAGCTGCAATGCATACACAATTATTCTCTGCTTGTGTTGGAGCCAGAGGCATGTGGGAGGGCCTCACTGTTAAACAAGGCCAGCTGTCATCAGTAATGATCTTGGAACAGCTTAGCTAAAAGGTCTGGGTATCCTAAATCCTGAAGCAGACTGCCGGCTGTCTATAAAGCCAGCAGGTGAGAGAACCTCCAGCAGTGTTGAGTTTGGTTTGGCAGAGTCCCTTGTAATCACCATGTTGGGATGAGTCTTGTTCTTCAGTTTAATGTTGATTCAGATTTCATGTCAGTACTGAGCCTATTGCCACTCTCAAGTCTCACATCACACTGAGGCTAGCCATCATCCTTCTCATTTCCACTCATCCCTGAAATTTGTTTAAGAAATACTACACCTTGGGCCAGGGCTAGTTGCCTGCCATGGGAGTCCTATTGATTGTTGTTGGAAGAACCATCTGCCAAGAGGGTTGTGTGGAGTTGGTTGCCTACCTAGGATTATGCTTCTAGCAATTCATGAGTTTGGTGTGGTGCATCTCAGTGAGTTCCTGGGATAGGGTGCGTGAATTTCACCAGGCCAATTCAGATTTAGATTTGGTTGTGTTGCGGAAGGGTTCAACACAGATGAGATAGTGCTTGCCTGTAGGCTGCACAGGAGGAGGGCTCAACACAAAGAGAAGGCCTTTTTGAATTGAGATAATTAGGTGTTCTGTTTGCTTCTTGGATTCAAAGTTCTAGTTATTTCTATAGACTTGGGAAATTCTTTGACTGTTTGAACAGGCTCTCTGTTTCTTTTTCCTTCTCTTTTGGTATATCCATTATTTTTATATTGCTTTTCTGATGGTATCAGATAGCTCTTGTAGAGTTCTTTCATTTTTTTTTTCACTCTTAAGTCTTTCTTCTTCCATCTGTGTCATTTCCAGATTTCTGTCTTCAACATCATTAATTCTTTCCTTCATCTGGTCAGCTCTATTTCCTAAGCTTGGAATTTTATTCTTCATCTCTTTTATTGAGTTCTTCAGCTCAAGAAGTTCTATTTGTTTTGTTTGTTTGTTTGTTTTTAAGGTTTAAGTCTCTTTGGTAAAGTGTTCCTGTTGTTCATTGATTTTGTTTCTGAATTCATTGAACTGTTGATCAGAATTTTCTTGCATCTCATTTAGGTTTTTTCAAAACTGTGTTCTTGAATTATCTGTCATTTAAATTGTATTTTCTATATCTTTAAGTTTATTCTGGAGATTTTTCATTTCCTTTATGAACTGCCTTCTTGCCTTGGTTATTCATAGTGTTTGATGAACTATTTCTCTGCCTAGGCATTAATGGCAATGTATTCTGCTTTTTAAAAAAAGTTGTTATTATTTAGAGTGAATGTGAGAGAATGAGAGAATGTGAAAGGCAATGACCATACGAGCCTCTGAAAAGCCCCTGAAGTCTTAGTATTCTCCAAGCAGCCAGATGCAGTGCTAGGGCCTGCTGCTATTTGGAGGCATGCTCTGGGAGGGTAGGGGAGGGTAGGCCAGGCTCCATGACTCAGCTTTCTGAGTCATTGTCTTAAAACACAACAGTCTTTCTGAGTCATTGTCTTAAAACACAACAGTCACCCCTCTGTA
The DNA here is from genome assembly GCF_902729225.1 of Pteropus medius. NCBI lineage: Eukaryota > Metazoa > Chordata > Mammalia > Chiroptera > Pteropodidae > Pteropus > Pteropus medius. The sequence continues at coordinate 1,835,321 of NW_024344437.1, read as the reverse complement.
TTTCATCTTTATTCTGTTTTCTGCTTTGTTCACTGTTGAACTGACCATTTTCGGGAATTATTCTAAACTCTATGATATTATATACTGAGTTTGAGATATTAAATTGGACCTACCCCTTGACAAGTTCACAAAATTATAGGCATGAGATGATTTTCTCTATTTCAGTGCAACATGTATAGCTTCTCTTCAATTGCTGCTCCTAATTTAAAATTAGTCATAAAGCAAATCACCCTAATTCTTCAATGGGAGATGACACTCCTTTTCACAATGACCTTCCCTCACTTCTTCTTCCTAGGTAACATGTATTTTACCAGACTTCCAGAGATTATTTGCTTTAGTCTTCCAACAAAAATTATGGACTCTACAATGAATATATCAAGAAGGTGGATAAAAAGATGAGAAGTTCCGAGGAAAGTAAGAGGGGCAAAAATATTGAAATAATTTAGATTTCTGTTATGTCTCTCAAACTGTACTCTTTAAATCATTGCTTATCCCACTATGTATAAGACTAGGCCTATGTAAAATCTCTCTTTCTTGACCTAGGGTATAACTTGGTCTTTCAAATTGAAAAATAGAAATATTTTTAACAATGACTCAATCAAAAATTCAAATGATTGCATTAGCTGAATTCAAATTAAAACATGTCTAGGAAGCCACATCATAGAATTGCCAGTGAAAGCAGCAACAGGTAGTGCCAAGCTGCTTGAGAGGATCTCAGGCATATTTGGACTTCTTGGTATTGACGTTTGTTTCTAATCACTCCAGGAACTGGCATGGTGGAAAATAAACCTGAGAGGAAGTGTGGCAGAACAGCTGAGGCAGCCTCTTTGAACAAAGCAGACTAAGCCACACAGTTTCTGATATATTTTCAGGACACTCTGTCTTGACTCTCTGAGTTATCATTTAAACAAAGAGGGGGTCTGCTTTTTTATACTTTAGATTTATGTTGGTTTGAATCCATAGATTATCTCCACTAACATTTAAACTGCGTCATGTGCAATGCCTGCAAGGGACTGATAACCACTGAGTTATCCTGTATCTGAACAGAGCCGAAGGAAAATTTTTCAAATTTTCATAAAAGTTCCAAGGCTTGGGTTTGATGAAGGACACATAAACAATTATTTGAAGGGGATACAAAGATTGTTTACTAATATGCTAGCTATATGTAGTTGTTGGTCCTTTAATCTGTTCCTTGAAAAGTTGCCTTGAAGATTAAATAAATCCTTTAAAATTGGTTATAGAAGAATAGTTATGATATCAAGTATATTATTTTAGTTTACCTAATAGTATGATTCAAAGTTTCATAGTTTTGTTTTTTTTTTTACTTTTGTCCAGAAAATATACTTTTTAAAAGTTATAATTGTCTTGCTATTTTTATACTAATAATATCTACTCTATAACAGAATGAAATGAGTCTGGGCCATATTTCGTTCAAAATATCATTCTATCTCTTCTTTCCTATGATTCCTTGAACAAACTATTTAACCTTCTGGCCTTTTATTTTTCTTCTTGTAAAGTTGTTGTTTTAAGGACAAATTATATAATTGAAATAATTTGTGAAAGTATTATTTTAGTTACTGACACACAGTGGGCACTTGATAATAGTCATTTTAAATCTGAATCTAATCTCTACACTCATCCTTGCTCACCTCTATGGGTCATCTAAATGGGAAGTAGAAATCTTTTTCTAAATCATCTTTGTAATTGTAAGGTTAATAAAAGCCAATTGTTATATTTAAGAAACATACTTCTTCCAGTCCTTTGGAAAAGTAAGAAGAATAGAAATAAGCATATGCTAAGTTTTGTGAGTTAGAAAGACAAATATTTATTGGCATCTAACTCATATTATTGTCAAGTGCCTGGATCATGGTCTATTGTTTCATAAATAGTCTGCTATTTCTGGAATAAACGTAGCCCAGTGCTAGGCTCCTTGTACACTGCAGAGGGTAGACAAAACTCCTTTCCACAGACTTCATCTTATCATATGAAAAGAGTTTCATAAAACTGCTGTTTTAGCTCACTCTCTGGTAGGATATCCCTGGTGTTTTATCCAACCCTGGTCCTCTATTCTGCCTTTCCCTCAGTGCTTCCAAAGTGATTGGTGAATTCGGAAAGAGGAATTTTATATATGTAGCTTAGTTCTTTCCCTTGAATTTGCCCACAGAGTGTTTATATTTTGTCATGGCTTTTAATTCCAGACTCTGCCCCAGATGGGAGGTCTATAGCCTTCAGTAGTGCCTGTGACTGGGTGGTAATTCTTTAATTTAGAGATGCAGATTTAGGAAATTCATAATTACTGAACACCTAAGCCACATCCTCCATTTTATACATTAGTAATAAAATTAGTATTTTGTTTGCCTCCTGAATAAGTCCTACTTTTATCTCTCAATCATTTCTGCAGTTAAGAGGAGAAAAGATGATTTCATATATTAGCTTTCTAAAACTCCAATATACATTTAACTCAAATATCTGGTGAAGTGCTAGTGTAGAGGCAGAATCTAAATCTATCACTCTCAATATATCCCCCAGTTATTGCCATATATTTCAAGATGGTAATTTAAAATGTTTACACTCTAGAGGTAGTTGTCATTTGGTGACCAGTCTTCATATTCTTTTTTGGGGGGAGGGAGTAGTTTCTTTTAAATTAAGTTTATTGAGGTAACATTGGTTAATACAACTATATAATTTTTAGGTGTACATTATCATTTGACATCTATATATTCTATTGTGTGTTTACCATCCAAAGTCCAGTTTCCTTTAGATACCATATATTTGATCCCCTTTACCCACTTCATTCTCCCCCTATTCCCCTATACTTGACCCCTTTTACCCCATCTACCTACCCCTCCCCCACCTCACTAGTAACCACTAGTCTATAGTCCTCTGGTAACCACTAGTCTATAGTCCATGTCCATCAGTCTCTGTTTGTTTGTCCTATTCATTTGTTGCTTTTAGGTTTATATCTCACATATAAATGATATCGTGATTTTCTGCTTTTTCTGTCTGGCTTATTTTGCTTAGCATGATTATCTCGAGGTCCATCCATGTTGTCACAAATGGCAGTATTTTATCTCTTCTTATGGCTGAGTAATATTCCATTGTATATATGTACCACAGCTTCTTTAGCCAATCATCTATTGTAGGACACTTCAGTTGCTTCCAAGTCCTGGCCACTGTGAATAATGCTGTTATGAACATCGGTGTGCAAATATCTTTTCGGATATAAGTTTTCAAGTCTTTGGGGTAAATATCCAGTAGAGAGATTGCCGGATCATATGGTAGATCAATTCTTAGTTTTTTGAGGAACTTCCATACTGTTTTCCATAGTGGCTGTACCAATTTGCAGTCCCACCAGCAGTGTACAGTCTTCATATTCTTATGTTCTAGCTCCTAACTATATAAAATTACTTCCAGAGAAGTCTCATTATTGCTACTTCATATAATGGGAGCACTAGTTTACTCTAAGAAAAATATCTCCAGTTGTTTTCTAAGCTTTAGTCCTTGCCTAAGTATTGTAGGGTACTGGGCAATAGTGGGAAGAATGGTCTTTTCTTCAGTTGTATGCCTCAAACTTTTTAAAAATTGAGGTTCCAGAGAACCTGTTTTTGGGTCTAGTTTCTTACAGAATCTTTCATGCAAGAGTTTAACCACTTTTGTACCCTACCCCACTAATTACAGGGGCTTAAACATAGAAAAATAGTTCTATTGAGAAAAGCAAAGTAGCCTCCCTGCCATCCTTCTCTTCTCTCAGTACTAGACTCCAGGCACAAACTCCCTTCTTACTTACAAAACAGAAGCTTCTATATATAGGATACCTGGGGTGTAATTATTGGAGTGAGGATTGATAGATGCTGGCCTGGTGTTGTAATATACGAACTCCATTTTAGCCTATGTTGAGCCATAGGTTATGCATTTTTTGTTATTTCTTTTCACTATTCCTCTAAACACTTTTGAATGTTTACCACTATTATAGGAGACAGGTTGTATATGTCTGTATATCTATAACCTCATATATATTTTTATTCATGGATACAAAAAGACATAATATGTCAGTAATTTGACTTTCTGTATTTATCATTAATACATGTCCATGAAAATTGTCCTATAAAAATAATAATGTTGGGAGTGGCTCCATAGTGTAGTGGTTAGCACGTCGGCTTTACACGCAGAAGGTCCTGGGTTGGCACCCCATGTGAAGCCACGGACCATACCCCGGGGTGCGCCAGGCCCCAGGTGTGCCATATCCCGGGTGCGCCATGCCCCGGGTTCACCAGTATCCCGAGTGTGCCAGGGATGCCAGGCCCTGGGGGCATCAGGCCCCGGGTACACGTTGCGAGCATGTGGGAGAAGTGTGTGAGGGCAGACACCCCGCCTTCAAAGATCCAGTTCTTAAGGGGAAAAGGCAACATCCATAGGTCAGGGATGGAAGCAGGGTAGAGTTAATGAGGGGAAAAATAATAATGTTCATTTCATTAAGAGGTCATTGGTTAGAGAGCTACAAAACACATTCCTGCTCTCCTAGTTAGGTACAAGTGTTTGGAGAAAGCTCAAGCCTCAGATTTTGATATCTAAAAAGAATCAGAAAGCTAAAATTGCCCTCTCTTTTTCTCTTTGGCTGACTTCCTTTAATTCATGAAATTGACCTCTTGTGAGTCTGAAAATTTGTATTAAGGTGGGATGTGTATGCAAAGTGGAAGAAAGAGTAAGAGACAAGAGAAGAGCAATAAAAGACAGAATGACCTCAATGTCTGCAAAGTAGTCTCTAATCCTTGATTCTCTCAATGCCATGAAAAGCAGCTTAAATGGCCATTACAAATTAACTTTACCCCAACCTTGGCTACATACAAATAAAGTAATTTTCAATTAAAATGAAAAACATGAGAGAAAAATCTCATCCTAAAGTAAGTTCACATTTTCCAATTGATTTTAAAATGGAAACTAACAATGTTCTTTTGCAATTGCTTACTTATTTTACATTGGAAATATCTTGGAAAACAAAATTACTAGAAAATGAAAAGTACATAAAAATGTTATTTACCAACACTATAGATACAACTTTATGAATCCAGCATTTATTTAGCCTTCTCCACTTTTTTTTTTAGCCTAGAATTTCAGTAGAAACAGTGAAAACCCCATGGAAATAGAAGTCATAATAGCTCCAGTAATGGAGATGGAGGAAAAGGCAAATACTAGTTGATAAGTAGGATTTTGATGTGATTCTTCAATAAGGTGTCATAAACCAAGATAGAAATATATAAATACACCATTGGTTTTATTACAGCTGGTGTTTTAACTAGTACATTTTAATTAAGTTCCTATTTTGAGGAAATTATTCTGCTCAGAACTATGACACATACAAAGATGTTAAAATGAGGTCAATGTCTGTGAGAAGATCACCATCTAGAACTGATGTTCATATGTGAATCATTAAATGAAGATACGCATGTAAGTTGTATTCTATTATGTTATAGATGTATGAGTTATTTTAAAGCAATACATTAGTAATTGACAAATAACTAGTAAAAATAGCAGATGCTTAAGAAGAGAGTTAAGGAAGGAAGACACCACTGCCTTCTCGAGTGAGTTAAGATAATTCTCATAAAAGCCAACATTATTCAGCACTTACTATGTGCCAGGCAATGTTGTAAGGAGATGGGAGCAAGTATTATCATTCCATTTTACACATGAGGAAATTGAGGCCAGAGAGGTTGAGTAACTTGTGTAAGATAGTGGAGAAGACAGAATTTGAACTTTTCTGTCTAAATCCAGATGTCATGTTTTTCATTATTGCTCATGACTCTGTATGATGCATTTTGGCCGGTCATTCAAATTTGTGTGACCCAGATATGCACAAGCAGTTTGCTCCTTAAACAACTATAAATATGAAATACATAGGACAAATCATAAATTATCTAAATTAGGTTTAAATACATATTTCCTCACCATGCAACATATATATATATGTGTGTACATGTGTTTATATATATACATATTCATACATACATACATGCATATATGTATATATGTCTTACTGTTGAGTTGTACAGCTGAAACTCACTGGATTTGGTTAACCAATGTCACCAGAATAAAAATAAATAAAAATAAATACATAAATATATTATTTTTAAATCAATGACCAGCTAGGGTTGTTTAGTTATTCTTTTTCCCTTTACTATAGTTAAGGGTTATTAGTGAAGAAAAGCACTTGGGAAATTTCTTGGGTTGGATGGTGAGACCTTAGGAGCATCACAACAACAAAAGACAATTACTAAATTGTTAAACTTAAGACAAGAAAGAACATTTTTGTTTTTCTTGAGATGAAGGGAGAAGAAAATGAGAAAAGGAGTTCAGTGAGAAGCAAGAGGAGTGAGGATTTGGGAGACTAGATGAGGTACAAACTAGAGAAGTGACCAAGAAAGGATCCCAAAATTCCATCTTGTCAGAGAAATTTTGACAAAAAGGGCATCTGAAGGATAAATTTTAAAATTTGAGCTATACCTTATTCTTCTAATCTGAAATCTTTAATAAAATTTCCATTGCTCAAAATAATCGTTTTTTTTTTTTAAATAATACTTATTTTAACTTTTTTGAAACCAGTAAAAGGTATGATCTCACATCAGTTGACACAGTGAAACACTGAGACAGCATATGTGGAAGTAGAAGATGAAGGCAGAAGGGAACCTTGGGAACATTTAACACTTCCACAAGTTGTGGGAATTGTGAGTTCAGGTCTTATTCGTACCCAGTAAGTCAGGAAACTCGCTGGTAACTTCAACTCACACAGTTGGCACAATTACAAGAGGTCATAAGCTAAAATTGATTAATAATTTTCTTTCTATTTACAATCAATTTCCAGACTATGGGCTTTCCCACTTTGCTTGATAATAGTGTAATTTTCTTTACAAACCTCTTTCAAATTGCCATGTCCTTCAGCAGTTTTGTCATTATACTACATATTCTATTTAAAAGTTTTTGTACTTGATTATATTAGCAATATTATTTATTTACCAGTTATAAGCAGCTCTTATGTAGAGCTATCCTTAATATTACAGAAAATATATTGTTTTAATCTTAGACTTTTCTTTTTGTAGCACCAGTCAGAACCTCTGCCTTAGCATCAGTCATACTAATGGTACGATGGTTTTCATCTTTAAGTGGTTGAAATGATCTCTTTCATGCCTTAGTTCTTTGTCTATCAGAAAATTTCTTTCATAGATCTAGTTAGAATTTCTAAGTATCTTTTCAGGCTCCATTTGCATCTCTCTTCCTTTTAAATCATGTATCTTCTTTATTCACCTCACCCGAGAGAAGGAAGTTCTAAGAAGCCTTATCTCTTTCTTCACATATTCAATACATTTGTGGCCAAGAGGAAAAAAAATCTTTGTGCTGGCAATCAGGGGCTTAGATTCAAGTTCTAACTTCAGTTTCTGCATCTACAAAATTGTGCTGTGCTGGTGAGATTAAACAAAATGTGGGGCAGCATTTTGTAAACTATAAATGGCTGTAGAAATTGGCTGGAAAGATATCTACAAATTGTAGGTTTTATTTTAAAGAGAAAAGAGAAAAATATTTCAGTCAGAAATATTGAACCAAATAACTAGTCTTTTCTCCCTCTTAAATCTTTTACCACTGGAAAATGGGCATTGAGGGAATCTTAGCTCCTTGGCAAGTGAATTGATATAAGGTGTAGTCTTTCACTCTTCCTTGCCTCTTGTGAGAAGGGCTGGAATCTTTGGATTTTTACTGAGAAGAATGAAAAAATAAGATTGCAAGGTAGAGTAATGTAGAGTTCTGAGAAAGCAAGAGGAAACACAGCAGAAGGTAACTGACCTCTATTAGAGTTAACATATTATAGTCATTTTGGCTCTTTCCTTATTGTTTGCATGATAAGGTGTGGACAAAATGTGATTTTATTTAAATGAATGTAAATATAGTTATTTGAAAAACTATGCTGTTCTAGTTATAAAATTTTGTGTTAGGAAATGTGTATTTTTTGGGGAAATTGGATGTAAAGCGCCATTGTTAGTCATAGGGATATTAGTGCTTGTAACATAATCTGATTTACATATCTGTACAATGTTTTAAAGCTCACAGAATTTTAAAAATTAATACTTTTCTCCATCTTTCTGTCATCTTCAACTGCTCTGTGAAGTCTACTATAATAAAATGTAAGTAACATATTTCTCACCTTTTTGGGGGAGAATATCTTGTTCTGCATTTCCCACATACATGCACCATCATGCTGTCCAGTTTTAGAAACAACAGATAAATGTCACATACTTTAAAAGTAAATATACAAACAACTCTCAATTATTTGTGCCATTGAAGAGAAGTAATATGGAAATTGTGGCAAGTGCAGGTTTACATCTGATGAATCAATTTGTTCTCTTTCTTATGAAAGGTTTATTATTGGAGACACTATTTGAAGAAGTAGTTCACAGCATCTTTTGCAGTTTTTAAAAAAATTTTAATCAGTTTCAAGTATACAATACATTGGTTAGACATCTATATAGTTCATAAAATGATCCCCCCCAATTGCTCCCTCCCTCCCCTGACCCTCTAACTTGGCCAATGTATTAATGCTAACTGCATTCCCTATGCCCTGTTCCCCATCCCTGTGACCATCCATCAGCTACTAATTTGTACTTTTTTAATCCTTCACCCCATTCTCCCAACTCCTCAAACCCCCCTTCCCTCTGTCCATCACCAAATTGTCCCTTATATTTGTGAGTCTGTTTTTGATGAGTTTGTTCTTTTTATTCCTTGGATTCCGCATATAAGTGAAATCATATAGTGTTTATCTTTCTCTGTCTGATTTAAATACCTTCTAGATTCATCAAAGCAATATCTTTTTCCAATCTCTTCCTTTTAGATTGTGTGTGTCTTTTAATCTGAAGTGAGTCTCTTGTAGGCAACATATGTAAGGGTCTTGTTTTCTTATCCTTTTAGCCACTCTATCTTTTGGTTGAAGCAATTAATTCTTTTCCATTTGAGATATTGTTGATAGGAATGTAGTTGTTACCATTCTTTTTCCCTTTTTTTTGATACATGTTTTTTCTCCTTAAAGAAGTCTCTCCAACATTTCCTGTAATTCTGGCTTGGTGTTGATAAATTCCTTTAGTTTATTTTTGTCTGAGAAGCTTTAATCTCTCCTTCGACTCTAAATGATAGCTTTGCTGGATAAATTATTCTTGGTTGTAGAATCTGGGTCTTCATTTCGTTAAATATTTTTTTGCCAAGCCCTTCTGTCCTGCATAGTTTCTTTTGAGAAATCAGCTGCCAGTCTTATGGGTGCTCCCTTATAAGTAACAATCCGTTTTTCTCTAGCCGCTTTTAAGATTCTTTGTATTTAACCTTTGGCATTTTAATTATGATGTGGTGTAGGCCTCTTTGGATTCCTAATTTTTGGAATTCTCTGAGCTTCCTGGGGTTTTATATTCATTTCCTTCACCAGGTGGGGGAAGTTTCCCATCATTATTTCTTCAAATAGCTGTTCAACATCTTGATTTTCTTTAATTATGCTGATTAGATGGATATTTAGACCCTTAATAATGTCCCATATTCTCCTTAAATTATTTTTATGGTTTTGGCATCTTATCTCTTGCCATTCTGATTGCATGTCCTTGGCTTTCCCGTTCTTGCCCTTTAGATAAGGCATTTTATCCTTTTCTTATTCCCTTTGTTTATTCCATTTAATATACTCCTCATCTCAGATAATGTGCTCTCCATTTCAGACTGGTTCCTTTTTATAATTTCCATTTCCATTTTTATGTTTTTTATCTCTTTGTTGGAATTCTGTACACTTCCCAAGAGTTTATTGAGCATCTTTATAACCAGTGTTTTGAACTCTGCATTTGTTAGATTACTTGACTCCATTATATCTCTGTTCTGTTCTCATATAGTTTCTATTTCTTTGTCTTCCCATTTTGGCTGCCTTCCCGTGTCTGTTTCTATGTCCTAAGCAAAGCTCCTAAGTCTCCTGGTTTTATTAGTGTGGGTTTGTGAAGTAGGTGTCTGTTCAGTGGCATAGTCCTAAAAGGGGTTCAGCTGTAGGCCAGATTTAGCCCAAGCCTCTACCCTTCCAGAGCCACCTATTAAGATTCAGCAAGCAATCCACAGATGCTGTGCTTATAGTTGCCTCAAAAGGCCACACCAGAAACTGAGGCCAGCTGCCTCCTCCAGTGTGAGTCTCAGCAAGGAGCACTTCACTCGCTGAGAATACACCTGAATGTGGCTTGGGTCGGGCTGTGAGTTGGGGGAGGCGGGGTTTCAGGGAATCTGCTGGGCGGAGCGACCTCTGTTATCCAGTTTGATGACATCATAGCTATGGCAGTGCTGTGTCTGTACACTGGGAGGGGGGAGAGCTCAACAAGGAACGATGGATTCCACAGGCACTTCTGTACTGAGCAAATCTTGTCTTGGCCCTTACTCTGACAATGTCTCTTTGTAAATCCCTGGTGTGCCCTGCGTGCAGCCGAATTGGCACTGGCGTTCAGAGCCAGCAGGTCCATCACCATGAAAATCCGCTCACGGACACAGCCCCTTTAAGAGGCATCTGCTGCTGCCACTGCCACTGCCGCAGCCTCCGTCTCACTCAGCTGCTAGGGACCATGCAGCCCCGCAACCTCACATCGTCGTACCTCCTGCCATTGCAGAGTGCTTTCTTGGATTTCTCCCTAGTTATATTGCTTGTTCATTCCAGGCAATTTTTCCTTGCTGTTGCCACTTGTTTCCGTCGCAGCTTTGATTTGGTCGCCAGAGGGATAAGCAGAGCATCGCTCATCTATGCCATTTTCCCCCTCCCAGCTACAGTTTTTAAAATAAATTTAAAAAACCTAGATATAAAAATAAATATTCAATAGTTTGAGTATGAATGGTATGCTGTCATTGTGCAACATGTCTAGGAACACCGTTCCCAATTTATTGAGAAATTAGAAGGTTGAAGAGAGGTGGCAGAATCTAGTAGGATACATCTGTGATTTAAATTTTCTCTCTCTTGATTTTTTCTACTTTGTAGAATATGAAATAAGTGTTTTTTTTTCCTCCTAGCGTAAGAGGAAACATATTTAGACATATGGGTCACAAAAGCCATTTATGCTCAAAAAATTTCCTCAAAGCCATGATCACAATATCTCTGGCATTACAAAATCCTGGAAAAACTCAGAGTGTACTCTTCTGAGTAGGCCTGGGATGGTGTCCCAGTGGGCCTTGTCATCCTTTCCGCCACCTGACTGAGCAACAGTCTCTGTACAGTATGTGCAGTACTGTTTGGCTGCTGCTTGATTACCAACTGGAGCCAGTTGCATATTTGGGCTGGCCACAGGGTCCTGGACCCACAGAACACTGTCTGAGTTGAGTTTTCCACTCAATATTTGGTTTGGCCTGGTCCATGCAATGTCTTGCCAGACCTGTAAACTCCCGTCAGAAGTCATTTATCCATGAATAAGAAATAATCCTCATGCTGTTGTCAGAGAATGCTTATCTTCTACTATAAACCTGGTGGGATGTCTGTTGGCCAAACCAAAGTATCAAAAAGCCAGTTTTTCCCTTAAGAATGTGTCTGCAATGGATGATATTTGTATTAGTAAAAGTATTTAGAGTTGTAGTGTTGGCCAGTTTTATTCACTAAAAAATAAGAAACTCATAAATGTGCACAGAAAGGCCCTTGATTTAAAAATAATGGAGGCAATGACTATTCTAGTTCAAAAGCCAAAGTAAAACATAAGCTAGGGTACAAGTTGTTATCTTAGAAGCAGAATTTTGTGTTTAGGTCTATGGCCTTACTATAGCAAAATATTCTTCTGTAAAGTAAGCATGGCATATGGGCATACACAGCTGTGCCAAGAGTGTGATGATCTTGGCATAGATATCAGAATCTGATCCTCCACTCAGCTTTCCCTTGCACTTGTGGGGACAGATTGGTTTTTATATGTTATTCCTGTGTCCAGGTCTCCCAATTTTTTGATGCACTCTGTATATGGCAAGTGAAATTCATAAATTAAATCTATATATGTCTTAGTTTCCTTTTATCTAGCATTGTACTACGCATGTAACTTATTATTTTCTAAAATAAGTACACAGATCATATGTATACAGCTAAATTTTTGAAAGGTGTACACACTCATATTACTACTGCCCATAAATAATCTCCATTCAGACTTTTGAACTTTACTATGGGTTGTCTTTTTCTTATTGATTTATACATGTTATTTGATTATTTGGAATCAAATTCTTTGTTGATTACATCTTCTACTTTGTGCATTTCTACTGTCATTATTGCATCTTTTGATATAGATAGAATTCGTTCTGTATGTGTGTCCATGAGCATTCATATTCTGTTTAAGAAATCCTTATCTAATTCAAGGTCGTGAATATATTCTTCTATATTTTCTGCCAAAAACTTTTCTGTTTTATCTTTCATATTCATATCTGTGGTTTACCTGGAATTGATTTTTGAACATTATGTGAGGTAGGTGGTAAGATGAAAATTTTTTTCCCATATGGAAACCATTATTTAAAATCACATAATGAAATGATCAAGTTCTGGTCAAGATGGCAGAGTAGGTAAATGCTATGCTAGCATCCACCCACGACCACATCAAAATTACAAATAAACTACAGGACAACTATCACTGAGAACTGCTTGAAGTCTGGTGGAACAGAAGTCCTATAACTAAGGATATACAGAAGAAGCAACCTCAAGACTGTGTGCTGGTTAAAAATCAGGAGGGATATCTCAGCTATGGAGGTCCCCTCCCGAGGAGCAAGGGGTTGCAGCCCCAACTAGGCTTCCCAGTCCATGGTTCCAGTTCTAGAAAGAGAAGCCCCTGTAACTTCTGGCTGTGAAAACCAGTGGAAATTGTGGCCGAGCGAGATGGAAGTGGCTGGAGTCTTAGGCATTCATTTTAAAGGGTTCACACGTGAACTGACTCACAGACTCACTTGCTCTGAGCTTCAGTGCTGGAGCAGCAATTCTAAAGGCTCCAGGGACATATGAATTGTCTGGCTTCAGGGTGATGGTTGGAGGAGCAGCTTTTTCCCAGACAGAAGTGATTTCCAGTGATTTCTCCCAGACAAAAGAAGCCATTGTTCCTTTGTTGAGCCCTCCCCCAACCCAGCCTGCACATGCAGGTGGGCACCAAATTTGAGTCTCCATCAACCTAGCTAACACATTTGCCTCGCTCTGGCAATTCCATGAAATCCTGCTCCACCTAACTTGAGGGCTCACACAAGCCACTTCCTGTGGTTTTTCCATACAAACATCTTGTTTTTCTCATGCTACAAACTTTCTTTAAAAATGTCGCAAAGTTTCACAAACCCAAACAAGCAGCATCTGGCCTTGGCATGCCATGAACCTCCTACTAATTAGCCCCAAGCCTGGCACTAGTAGTAGCTGGCATCACTTCACAGCTAAGCCTCTCAGGAACCTCCAGCCCAGCACAAGTGGCATCCATCTGCAGATCAGTTTCTAGGTTATCCAAGTGGCACCAGGCAATAACAGGCAGCAGCTGAACTTGGCCTGCTCCAAAGCACCTCCCAAGAGGCCCCAGAACCAACACAGCTGGTGGCCACCTTCAGACCACTTCAGAGCACCACTCAAACACATCCACAAATGACACACCCAAAGGGCAGACTTAGTAGGCACCAGACTCCTACTAAAGCCATCTTGATCTATAGGGTCAGTCCCTGCACAACAGCTCCTCTACTGTAGTCATGCTCAGTATTTAAAACTCATTAGCCTGAGGGTCAGTCCCTCCCACTGATGTACAAACAGCAAGCAAGGCTCAACTACAACTGTAGAGTATGCACGACCAGCATGAAAAACACACCTGGAGCACCCAGCTAAGGTGACCAGGGAGACCGTGCCACGGGGCCCCATAGGACACCTACTACATAATACCACTCTATCAAGACTGGAAATCATAGCAGCTCTACATAATACATAGAAACAAAAACAGAGAGGCAGCCAAAATGTGGAGACAAAGAGAAATGTCTCAAATGTAAGATCAGAACAAAGCTCCAGAAAAAATAAAACAAAATGAATATAAGCAATCTACCAGATGCAGAGCTCAAAACACTGGTTATAAGGTTGCTCAATGATCTTAGTGAGAACTTCAACAAAGAGATAAAAAACAAAAGTGGAGATAGAAAACATCAAAAGAACCAGTCAGATAAAGGATACAAAAATGATATAAAGAATACATTAGAGGGAATCAAGAGTTGGCAAGATGAAGTAGAGGTTCAAAACAGCAATTTAGAAGATAAGGTAACAGAAAAAACCCAATCAGAATAGCAAACAGAAAAAAATGAAGATAGTTGATGCGGTCTCTGGGACCAACATTTGCATCATAGGGATACCAGAGGAGAAGAGAGAGAGCGAGAAACTGAAAATTTATTTGAAGAAATAATGATGGAAAACATCCCTACTCTGCCAAAGAATATAGATATACAAGTCCAGGAAGCACAGAGACTTCTAAACAAGATGGGCCCAAATAGCCCACACTGAGACACATCATAATTAAAATGCCAAAGGTTAAAGGCAAAGAGAGAATCTTAAAAGCAGCAAGAGAAAAACATTTAGTTTCCTACAAGTGAGCTTCCTTAAGACTGTCAGATGATTTCTCAATGGATACTTTGAAGACCAAAAGTGATTGGCATGAAATATTTCAAGGGATGAAAAGCAGGGATCTACAACGAAGATTATCCAGCAAAGCTATCATTTAGAATTGAAGGATAGTTAAAGAGCTTCCCAGACAAGAAAAAGCTAAAGGAGGGGAAAAACTCCAGGGTGGTGAATGACCTCCCTAGTTGGGGCCTGGAAAGAGCAAGATTGGAAGACAGAGACAAGGAGGTCTGGTGTAGAAGCATGTGAATGTACATATGGGAGTGGGCACAAAGTATGAAGATCTTTGTGTCACATATTGAAGCATGTCAAAGATCATCTACTACAGAAGCACTAAACAACCAAATAGAAAAAGTTATCCAGACTGTGGACATCTGTCAGCCTTAGTCCTCAGTTACCCCAGAGCCAAAATGGGCTCAAGGATGTAGTGGTCAAGGTGGAAGGTATACTGAATTACTGAAATTTTTTTCCCCTCCTTTAGCTTTTTCACCACCAAGCCAGTATTACAAGAAGTGTTAAAAAGACTTCTTTAAGAAGAAGACAAAAAGATAAAAATATAAATAATAAAATGGATATAACTATCAACAATTACTTTAAATGTAAATCAATTAAATGCTCCAATCAAAAGACATAGGGTGGCTGAGTGGATAAAAAAACAAGACCCATACTGCATGTAAGAGACTCATTTCAAATAAAGAAACACAGACAGAATTAAAGGGCTGGAAAAATATTTCATGCAAATAAAAAGAAACAAACAAAAAAAACTGGGGTAGCAATGCTAATAATGACAAAATAGACTTGAGAACAAAGATTGTAACAAGAGACAAAGGACCCAGTAATTTCATTCTTTGCATTTATCCAAAGAAACCCAAAACACGAATTCAAAGAGATATATGCATTCATATGTTTATTGCAGCGACATTAACAATGGTCAAGCAGTGTAAGCAATGAAAGGATTTATCAATAGATGAATGGATAAAGAAATGGTATACATATACAATGGGACATAACCGAGTAATAAACAAAATGAAATCTTGTCAAATGCAGCAACATGGATGGACCTAGAGGGTGTTATGCTAAGTGAAATAAATCAGACAGGAAAAGACAAATGCTATATGATTTCACTTATTTGTGGAATATAAAAAAAATAAACAAATAAAACAGAACCAAACCCACAGGTACAGAGAACATTTGACAGTTGTCAGTTGGGAGGTGTGCTGGGGGTGTGTGTGAAAAGAGGGGAGGCATTCAGAAGTACAAATGGTTGTTGCAAAATAGTTATGAGGATGTAAAGTACAACATAGGGAACATAGTCAATAACATAGTAACAACTATGTATAGTTTCAGATGGGTATTAGATTTATCAGGGTAATCACCTTGTAAGTTATCTAAATGTCTATTCACTATGTTGTACATCTAAAACTAATATAATATTGTATGTCAACTGTAATTGAAAATTTTAAAAAGTTAAAAATAAAAGAAATTGGGTAAATAAAGATCATTTGTTCCTCTGCTGCTCTTCAGCATCACCTTGCCCTAAATCAAATATATGTATAAATATACACATAAATATATAGTGTCTGACACCACTGCTACTGTAAAACCACAGCTCTACCTCTTTCTAATGATCAGGACAAATTATTCCTGTCAAGATGGTGAGTCTTTTTGCCTGCTCATCTTGGCAGTACTATAGTTTGGAGTTGAAAAGGACTATTGATTTGTTCTCTGGTGAAAGTGTGCTCTCTTTACAGATCAGGACTCCAAACCTTCAGAGTTGTGGTGATAGGAATTCCGAAGTCCTTCAGTGAATCGTAGAGAATGATCTTGGATCCTGTATTCAAGTCACTGCCTCTTTTAGGATGTAAGAGGCCCATTTAGTAAACTTTACCCTACATGAATGGCAAAACTCCATGAGGAATAATACCATATTAGGGACTCAACCTGGCCTCTGTTGCTATCTATTTGGACATATAGTGGCAATAGTAGCTGAATCAGCCTCTTACTATGAGCTAATACTGTTGGGCCCTGTATACCTTCCACCTTGACCACTACATCCTTGAGCCCATTTTGGCTCTGGGGTAACTGAGGACTAAGGCTGACAGATGTCCACAGTCTGGATAACTTTTTCTATTTGGTTGTTTAGTGCTTCTGTAGTAGATGATCTTTGACATGCTTCAATATGTGACACAAAGATCTTCATACTTTGTGCCCACTCCCATATGTACATTCACATGCTTCTACACCAGACCTCCTTGTCTCTGTCTTCCAATCTTGCTCTTTCCAGGCCCCAACTAGGGAGGTCATTCACCACCCTGGAGTTTATGTATATTCTAGCCTAGGACCACTTCTTTACACAAAGAGGAAGGCTAATTGTCCTGCCTAAATCTCCAATCAGTGGGAGAACTTTTTTTCTTGTCACTGTCTTTCAAGGATACTTCCGAGTAAAGCTGCAGTACAGCTGTTGTCCATTTTTGCCTTGCATTTCGTGCTGAACTGAATCATCTATAAATCAAGCTCAGGTCTTTTTATTTATCAGATGGTCATAGGAAATTCTCTATTTGGTGATAAACATGAGCTAAAAAAGAAGCACTGGAATGATAGTGATGAGTGACATTGGGGTCTAGCTAATGTGTAAACAAATTATGTAATTTGTTTATGCAATCTGGTCCTGCTAGTGCTGGATACAAGATATACCGCTTCCATCTTATAATGGTCTGTTTCTACATCTGCCTTGCCTTATGAATTACTGAAATTTTTTTCCCCTCGATGGTGTATAATTCCACCGCAGATGGTATGGCTTTATTTCAGAACATTAGAGGACTGCATTCTGATTCTTTCTTTTCCCAGAATTGATGTACCTAATATCATAGTGTCTACTGATTCATATGGTTCAAGGGGCACAGATGCTTGCACCACATTCTAGATCTGGTGCGCAGCCTTTTCTGCTCTGGGTCCCACTCAGAGCTTGCAGCCTTACATGTCACTTGGTATGTGAGTCAAAGCAGTATCCCCAGGTATGGAATATGGAGCCTTTGGAAACAGGAAAGGGCTATTAAGCATCATGCTTTCTTATGATGGGAGATACAAGATGCAAAAATTAGTCTTTTCCTTTGAAAGAAATGTCCTGACATGCCTCTGATCACTGAATTCCTAAACATTTTGCTAATGTGTAAAGCCCATGTGCTTATCCCAAGTACTCTGGTGTCATTTCCTCCCTCTCCTGCTCATAATCAGAGTCCCATTCTTGGCATAACAGATCCAACCTGTTTAGGTGTTTAACTTTTTCTAGAGTTGGACTATTCTAACTCTTAAATCTTGAGGCTTGTCCTCATTTTTCTTTACCCTTTGCAGATGATGAGACCTTCCTTGTGAGCTACCAAGGAGTTTTTTATGATGTTTTTTAGGGTATCAATGACATGCAGCAATAGTCATCCAATCCCAGTGTCCTTTCTTTCTCTCTCTCTCTCTCTCTCTCTCTCTCTCTCTCTCTCTATATATATATATATATATACACACACACACACATCTATCTATATATATATACACACACATATATATACACATACATATATATACACATACATACATACATATATATGTAATTTATATATATATAAAATTTATACATATACATAAAATTTATATATATATATATATATATATATATATATATATATATATATATATATATATATATATACTGTTCTAGCTGATACTTCTTAAAAACCTGATACTTGCATTAGCTGGTGTATTCTTCTCCACTGGCATATCAACGATCACCTATAATAATTTTAACATTTGGATTGACACCTGTGTTAAGGGTTGCCTTTACTACTTCCAGTCTTGGCATTATCAATGCCTATTCAGCTCTAACACTCCATCTTATTGCTTACTTTCTAGGGCCTTCCAGGTACCACACATAGTTATTATAATATTATTGACTATATTCCCTACACTATACATCCCCATGACTTTTTGTAACTACCAATTTGTCCTTTTTAATCCCTTCACCTTTTCACATAGCTCTAATACATAGTCCTGTGTCCATGTATTAATTGGAAGTGGTATGAGTTCTTTATGGTTTCTTTTGCTCTGCAAAAATTTTTTAGTTTGATGTAGTCTCATTTGTTTATTATTTCTTTTGTTTCCATGGCTCAAGGAGATATATCCATTATATCTCTCTATCTTTCTATTTATCTCTATCTCTATCTCTATCTCTATCATCTTTATCTCTAACTCTATTTATCTCTATCTCTATCAATCTATATCTATATCTATCTACATCTATATCTAATCTATCTATATCTATATCTATAGCTATATCTATCTATATTTATATCTATATCTATATCTATCTATATCTATATCTATATCTATATCTATATCTATATCTATATCTTATATCTGTATCTGCTATCTGTATCTATATATATATCTATATCTATATCTATATCATCATCTATATCTATATCTATATCTATCTATATCTATATCATCTATCTCTCTATATCTATATCATCTATATCTATCTCCATATATATATAAACATTACTAAGAACACTGTAAAAGAGTTTGCTGCCTGCGTTTTCTTCTAGGAGTTTTATGGTTTTAAGGAAGCCATTCCTTTTACAACTTTTGTTTGTTGGGAGCTTTTTGATCTTGTTAGTAGTAATCAACTGGTTCAGAATTTCTGTTTCTTCTTGACTCAGTCTTGGGAAATGAATGTTTCTAGAAATTTATTCATCTTTTCCAGCTTGTTCGATTTGTTGGCATACAATTACCCATAGTGTTTTCTTATAATCCTTTGTATTTATGTGGAATCAGTCATCATTTTTTCTCTTTCATTACTGATTTTATTTATTTGGGTCCTCTTTTTTTTTTTTGCTGAGTCTGGTTAAAGGTTTATCCATAGAGTTTGCTTTTTGAAAGAACCAACTCTTGAATTAATTGATATTTTGTATTATTTTTTTAGACTCTATTTTATTTCTACTCTGATCTTTATTATTTCCTGCCTTCCACTCACTTTGGACTTTGTTTGCTGTTCATTTCTAGTGAACAGCAAAGGTGTAAGTTTATATTGTTTATTTGTGATTTTTCTTGTTTCTTGAGATAGGCCTGAATTGCTATGAATTTTTTTCTTAGGACTACTTTTGCTGTGTCCCATAGATTTTGGGTTGTTGTGTTTTTGTTTCTATTCATCTCAAGGTACTTCTTTTATTTCTTCTTTGATCTTATTGTTAACCCATTCATTATTTAGTAGTGTGTCGCCATGTGTTTGTGTGTTTTTCAATTTTCTTCTTGTAACTGATTTCTATTTTCATACCCTGGTGGTTGAAGAAGACATTTGATATAATTTTAATTTTTAAAATTATTTTGAGACTTATTTTGTGGCCTAACCTGTGGTCTATCTTGGAAAATGTTTCATGTGCACCTAAGAAGTATGTATATTCTGCTACTTTGGGGTGAAATGCTCTAAAAATACAAGTTAAATCTATCTAGTCTAGTGTGTCATTTAAGGCTGCTGTTTTCTTATTGATTTTCTGTCTGGAAAATCTACCCAGTAATGTTAATGCAGTGTTAAAGTCTCCTACTATGATTGTATTACTGTCAATCTCTCCTTTTATGTTTGTCAATATTTGTTTTATATTTAGGTGCTGCTATGTTGAGTGCACAAATGTTTATAAGGGTTATGTTTTCTATTGAACTGATTCTTTTATTATTATATGATGTGTTCTTTGTCTCTTGTTATAGCCTTTGTTTTATAGTCTGTTTCGTCTGATATAAGTATTGCTTCCTTATTTTTTTTTTAAATTTCCATTTGCATAAAATATCTTTTTCCATTTTTTAATTTTCAGTTTGTGTACATATTTTATTCTGAAGTGAATCTTTTGTAGACAGCATATGCATGGGTCTTGTTTTCTTATCAATTTAGGTACTTTATGCCTTTTGATTGAAATATTTAATTCATTTAAATTTAAAGCGATTATTGATAAATTTGTACTTATTGCCATTTTATTTTTCACATTTATGTTTTTTTTTCTTTCTCATTTTTCTTAAGGAACTCCCTTAAACATTTTGTGTAATATTGGTTTGATGGTAATAAACTTTAACTTTTTCTTGTCTGGGAAATTCTTTATCCCTCCTTTAATTTGAAATAATTGTCTTGCTTGGTAGAATAGCCTTGCTTATAGGTCCTTGCTTTTCACACTTTGAATATTTCTTACCAATCCCTTCTGGCCTGCCAAGTTTCTATTAAGATATCAGCTGACAGTCTTATAGAAGCTCCCTGTAGGTAATTAGATGCTTTTCTCTTGCTGCTTTTGAGATTCTCTTCTTGTTTTAACTGTTGCCATATTAATTATAATTGTCCTGGTGTGAGCCTCATTGTGTTCATCTCTTTTGGGATTCCATGCTTCTTGGACTTGAAAGTCTATTTCCTTTACTAGATGAGGGAATTTTTCAGTCATTATTTCTTCAAATAGGTTCTTAATTCATTGCTCTTTTTTTTTCCCCTCCTGGTACCGTTATGATATGAACGTTTGTATGCTTGATGTTGTCTAAGAAAGACTTTAAAGTGTTCTAATTTTTGTTTGTTTGTTTGTTTGCTTTTATGATTTTTTCTGCTACCTCATCTTCCAAATTTCTGACCTAATCCAATATTTTATCAACTCTACCGTAGATTCCTTTTAGTATATTCTTTTTAGTTACTGTATTCTTCATTTCTTACTGGTTTTTTTTTATGGTTTCTATGTCTTTTTTATGCTTACTATCTCTTTGTTGAAGGTCATACTAAGTTCTTTGTGCATCCTTATAACCAGGTAGATTGCTTGCCTCCATTTCATTTACTTCTTTTTCTAATTTTTTTGTATCTGGTAGATTGCTTGCCTCCATTTCATTTACTTCTTTTTCTAAATTTTTCTTCTTTTGTTTTATTTGGGATATGTTTCTTTGTCTCATTTTGGCTGCCTCTTTGTGTTTGTTCTTATGTATTAGGTAGATCTTCTAAGTCTCCACATCGTGTCAAGGTGGCCTTATATAATAGGTGTCTGTGGGGTCCAGTTATGGAGACTTCCTGATCACCTGAGCTGGGTACTCTGGGAATTTTCCTTATGTCAGCTGTTTTTGTATTTCTGTTGTAGTTTATCCTTGATTACTGTTGGCTCATCAGTGAGACTGGTTGACCCTGAGGATTACTGGCTGTGATAGTTGGCTATAACCATTGTATATGAACTTCTCAGAGTGGGATCTCCCAAACAGGGCTCTGTTGCCTATAGACACCACCCTTTGGGTATGCCTCTTGTGGAGCTGATAGGGTGGTTCTCTGTTGTGGTCTGAATTTGGCTACATGGTGTTTTGGTTCTGGGACCTGCCTCTTAGGAGAGGTTGTGGTGTAGGCCAAGTTTAGCTGCTATCTCTGACTGAGCCTGGGCCACTTGGTAGGAGCTACAAAGTGACCTGTGGTTGGTAGTTGCCTGTGTTGGGCCTGGAAGCACACATTATGAACAGAGGCCAGCTGCTACCAGTAGTAGGTCTGGGATTGCTCAGCAAAAGGCCAGGGTTCTTGGAGTTCAGCCACTGCCTTCTGGCTCTCTGTGAGGTAGAGCCACTAAAAGAGCCTTGAGAAGTACTCTAGTTGTGTGTGGCGGGGTCTCAGGGTATCACTGGGGTGAGTGAGGGTGTTTACCTGGTTAATGCAGATTCAGATTTGCTGTTAGTGCCAAAAGTGGGGCCACTCAGCAAGAGGTACAGGGCACACTGAGATCAGCTGCCACCCACCTAGGGACTGTGGACCTTTGAAAGCTTTTAAGAGAGACTTCAGTAGGGCCAAGTCTGGCTGCCTACAGCTGGAATGGTGTCAGGCAGTGCAGGTGCAGAGGCTGGATGCTTGCTGCTGAAAGAGCCTCTGGCAGTATGAGAGTTTGGTGGCGTAGGGTCTCAAGGAGTTATTAAGGTGGGGCAAGTGGTGTTTACCAGGCTAATGCAAATTCAGATTTGGTACCCATCTGTACCTGCAGGTCCTGTGAGGGAGGCCTTGACACAGGAAAGATGGCACCTGCCTGCTGGCTGTTTGAGATGAGGGCTCTATACAGATTAATGGCAGCTGTCCCTCCAGCCCCCACCTTGAAGCCACACAATTGGGTTTCTCCTTGTATGTCTCTGATGCCTTTCAAGCTGCTGTGTCTTTGCTTGAGCTTAAGGTGAGTGCCCATGAGTGAGTGAATCTGTGTGCAGCCCCTTTAAGATGCCCAGGTTTCTAGTAGCCTTCTGTCTCACCTAGATAGACAGAATCACCACTAATTTTCACAGTCAGATGTTGTGGGGGCTCCTTTTCATGGCACTGGTGCTCTGGGCTGGGGAGCCCTGTGTGGGTCTGGGACCCCGTGTTCCTCTGAGGGAAACTCTGCAGCCAAGATATCCCTCCTGATTCTCAAAACTGCCACATGTGGGTGTGAAAACAGCCTGTTTCACATCTCTGTCCCTCCGACCTTCATCTTAACATGGCTACTTTTTAATCTTTAGTTGTAGGACTTCTGTGTAGCAGTCTTCAGATGGTTCTCCAGGTTGTTCTGTAGTTTAATTGCAATTTTGATGTGGTCATGGGAGGACAATGTTTACCTACTCCACCATCATGACCAGAAGCCTCCCTGGTACCAATTATTGCAAGTTGGTGCAAGTAGATGCTGACATGAAGTTTGGAGTGGTTATTTGTTAGTGATAAAAATCTGTAGAAGAGAGAGAGAAGAAGCATGATTGGGTAGAGGGAGAAGTCAAACTTTAATGTAGTTCTGACAAAGCTTTCATTGTTTCTGTTGAAAATCAGCTTTATCCTTTGAAAGTACTGAATCTTTTTCTCTGGCTACTTAGTTTTTTCATCTTTGCATTTTAGCAGTTTCACTATGATTTTTTTTTTGTCTTTTTTCTTCTTTATTTTCATAGAGTCCTTGACTTTGTAGATTGATATCATTGTTCTCTTTCTGATGTTGTCAGGTAATATCATATAATATTTTACCTTACACTCTCCTTTCCTAGGAATTCAATAACTTGTTTTATAAATTTTTATATACTTTTTCTTTATTTTCCATCTTTCTTCCCTCTGTTCTTTAGTCCAGGTGCTTTAAATTGACCTAACTTTTAGTGCTAATACTCTCATTTCTTGTTTAATTGGTCTATATGTTTCTTAATTTTAGTAATTTTTTTTCAATTTAAAATTTTTTATTGATTTCAGTTTCTGGTCATTTTTTTCATCTTCCCATTTATTTTTGAAAATTTTAATCACATTTATTTTAAAACACTTGTGTAAGAACTTCAAAGTCTTCATCATCTGGAATCTATTTCTATTTTTAAAATAATTTTTATTCTTGATTTCTGAGCATTTAACTCTCTTCTGGAATGACTAATAGTTTCTTAAAAAATTATAGAGATAAATTTGTGAAGTTATTCCAGATGTTATCTTTCTCCAGAGAGGATTTAATATTAATCTAGCTTGCACTTTGAGCAAAGACAGATAATTTTTACTCAGTTTTTGATTGAACTGATTCAACACTGGATTTTTATGAGAGCTTTGCCTTTAATCCTAAAGTATGGCCTTTTCAAAGTCTTTTCTGGAAGTCCGTTTTTTTTTTTTTTTTTAAATCAGGGTCTGTCTTCTTTGAAGGGATCCTTGAACAGAAATTTTTATCTCTTCAATTTCATCAGACTATTCAAAATTCAACTCAAGTTCCTAGCATTTTGGCCATTGTTTACTTATTAATCTTTTTTTATTAGTCTCTTAATCATGCCCGTCTTATCACTTAACAAATATTTTGAAGAGAAAAGTACTATGATGTACTTTCTTTCTCTCCAGGATCTTGGATACTCAAATTATTCTATCTTCAAGGAAATACCTTTTTTTTTGTTTGTTTGTTTTAAATTTTCTCCAACTTTCCTAATTGTTTCACACTAACCCTATGGAACAATTACTCTGCAACAACTCTACCAACATTAGGAGGAGGAAATTCTATAGACTTTTTCAATAAGAAGAATGTACTAGGTTTATTTTATTCTCATTTCCTTCCACAATCCTTGATACATGAAGATACTGAGAAACTTTTTCAATGAATAAAAGTATGCAAGAGAAGTATTAAACAGGCCCATATTCAGAGGACAATTTTGATCTAATAAAGTAGCTAAGACTTAATCAAGAATTCTTAATGGTTAATTTAATTTCAACATATTTTATAGAATCTTTCTTTACAACTTGAATTCTTTTGTCTTTTTTCCACTCTGTAAAACATTTGGAACCTATTCCACAATATATTCCTTAGTCTTATGCTATCTTAATGGTGTTTGATGTGATAAGCTGGGACATATATTAGCATAACATGAGCCCTAGAAGACAGAATCTGCTATATTTCTGCTACATTCTTCAAGATATCTCAAGTGGTGCTAAACATATTGATGGCATTTTATATTCTTTCTTTAAAATTCCTTCTTTAAAAAATAAAGCAATCAAAATTGAAGTTCTATATTCTAAATTTAAGGGATTCAAATGGTACGTACCATTTGAATGTATATATAATGTACATATATATTTAGTGTTCTTTTTATATTAAAAATGTGTTCAATGTATATATTTTTGATGTATAGGTTTTGTGTAGATCTTGATGTATAGCTTTTTTTGGATAGGCTGCGTACAGTGCACTATGTTTACAAGTAAGTGTCTCAAAACTCCATCAGCATCATTCACAGTTGCCAGCATGACCTGATGAGAGAAGGGCTGAAACATTGTGATAAAATGTACAGAAACTTAAAAAATGGGCAGAGGATATGAACAGACATTTTTCTGAAGAAGATATAAAGATGGCTAACATGTAGGTGAAAAAATGCTCAGCATCACTAGTCATTAGGAAACTGCTAATCCAAACCACAAGTAGATATCACCTCGCACCTGTTAGAATGGCTATTATAAAAAATAACCAAGTTTTGGTGAAGATGTGGAAAAAAGGGAACCCTTGTGCACTGTAAATTGGTGCAGCCACTACGTAAAACAATATGGTAGTTCCTCAAAAATTGAAAATAGAACTACCACATGATCCAGCAATTCTTCTACTGGATATTTATCTGAAAGAAAAAAACCCAGTAATTTGAAAAAATATATACATCGCCATATTCACTAAAACATTATTTACAATAGCCAAGACAAGAAGACAACCTAAATGTCCATCAATAGATGAATGAATAAAGAAATAGTGGTACAAATACACTGGAATATTATTCAGCCATGAAAAATAATGAAATTTTGCCATTGTGACAACATGGATGAAATTTGAGGGCATTAAGCTAAATAAGTAAAGTAAGTCAGGCAGAAGAAGGTAAATATCATATGATCTCACTTAAATGTGGAATGTAAAACAAAAACCGAAAAGAATAAGTTCATGGATAATTGGTGGTTGACTGAGGCAGGAGCTAGGGAGTGGGCAAAATGGGTGAAGGGAGTACAAATTTTCAGTTACAAAATAACTGAAATGAGAATGTAATATATAACATGGTGACTGTAATTAATACTATACTGCATATTTGAAAGTAGTTAGGAGAGTGAATCTTAAAAGTTCTCATCATAAGAAAAAGAATATAGCATTTTTGGTGATGGATGTTAACTGGACATACTATGGTGATCATTTTAATATATACAAATATTAAAGCATTACATTACGCAACTGAAACTAATATATTATGCCAATTATATTTCAATAAAAAAAGAACAGATAGCCTTCAAATACTCTCTCCCAAAAAAGTAGGGAAATTTTTTATATTGCATGCTTAATGTGACATGGTAATAATTTTACATTTATCATCTCATTTAATCTTTATAAAGCTAAACTCAAAGATACTGTCATTATTCTAATTTTAGATGATGAAACTGAGGCAGAGAGTGGTTAGGTCACTTTTCCAAGGTTATAGAGCTAGCAAATGGAGGAACTAGGGTAGTAGTTATGGTAGGAAGTGGCCCTAACAAAATATGTTGCACTGTTTTACTTTCTATTTCAAATTCTCTAGTCCCTGGTCCTAGTAACGAGGGGGAAGCAGAGAGAGAGGTGTATAATCCATTTTATTGTCTCATTTCTTTCAGCACAGCAACACTGAGAGGAAGAAAAGCGGTGCTTATTTTTAAAGGTTTCTTTCACCGGAGGCATCTGTAGAAAAAGATGTTTTACAATAAGCATGAGAATTTGGTTCAATAATTTGTGTTTTTCACATGTGGTTTCTTTTGTTTCTTCATTTTCATTGGAAATTTTTGTTAAACTTAAGATATATATATATATATATCTTAAGATATATTTATATATATATATATATAAAACACAGTGTCGAAAGTGCCCAAAAAGAACACCCAAAATGTGAAATGGGATAAAAAAGTGTTCTATAAGGACAGACTGAAACATTAGGCTTCTTTAGTTGGGAAAAATAAATGCTAATAAATTCTTAAAGTTTAGAAAGTCATGGGAGTCTTTTTTTGATGAATAAAAAATAGGATATATGAAAGAATAATATTAATATTTGAACTGTTTAGAAGTGAAAAAAATCATAAATTTTCCTTAGGAAAATTGAGAACTAGAGATTCAGATGCAGGTGACAGAAAAGTCTGTCTTCACGGAAATTCAAAATTAGAAAAAGAATGAGAAATATAAAGATTGTGATTGGTTCTGGGTTTTTTGTTTATTTGTTTGTTTATTTGACAAGAGAGGAGAGAGTGGAGGGACATCATTATTTCATATCAGTTTTTGGAGATAACATCTTGAAGATAAGGGGTAACTTTAAAATATAAAATTATTACATACAATTTGTTGCAACTAGAAAAAGATTTATTTTTTGTACTCCAAATAGGAGAAATGCATACTTTCATGCTACTGCTGTTTATCAAGTGTAGGCATTTTAGGAGCATAGATTCTAAGGGAAGATTCAGAGTCGGACTACTTAAAGTAGGATAATGCTAAAATTCAATTAAATCAAGTAATGGTCAATAGCAGATTAGGATAGTGAGGAGGAATAGAAACCATATTGGGGAGTTGCATCTTTTAAGTTTCCTTTATTCTGCATATGAACATTAGTGTAATCTTGCGAATAATACTATGTCAAAAGAAAGCTTTGGAATTTCACTTAATGAAATTTACTGACAGACACACATTTCTTTTCAACATAACTTCTGTAATTTTTTCCAGAGAGTTGCATAAGACAAATTCAAGCGTTATAGAATGATGAAGGAGGAAAAAGAGAGGACATAGGTAAAATTGATTAAAAATCTTCCTTTCATCATAATTATATAGAACAAAGCTATGCCATATTAATATTTATTTTATTTCAATAGCCATTTAATTCCATTAGGAGAACTGACATCCTTAGATTTTAGTCATTTCTTTAAATCTTTTAATTGTTACATTTGCCAGGCGATGTGCATTCCCACATGGTTAAATATGGTATTAATATAAAGTGAATTAAATTTGTTAGCCTTCTGTATTTGATCTAGTATTTACTGTAGGTATTACACTTTATTTGAAATATTTTATTAATTAGTTTTATATACTTAATAATTCTTGTGATTTGTTGCTTTGCTTATATTCATTTATAAAGTACATATTTAAGATATTTAACAGCACAGACTGAAAAATTTGAAATATTCTATTCTCCATGATCACAGTAGATTTTAATGTAGGGACTCAGAAATGTGAGTTATTATTTGTCAGGGAGGCAGATAAACCCTCAGATTGCCTATCAGAAGGAAAGCAAAAAAAAATCATGATAGCCTAAAAATTCTAAAGACTATACTGTGTTTTTCATCATGTTTCAAGCTTATTCTATCCCCCATCACTTTTCTGCTAATCAACACTGTGATTTTATTTGTGGGTTTAATATGGAACATGTAAGAAGATATTTAGGAATCAGGAGAAGTGTTAATGAGAGAAAAATTACATCATTCCACCATTACCTTTCATCTCTTTTTTCTCCTTGGCATGAAGCACACATACTATACTAGATTGTTTTTATCTTTAGCAAGAGGTCCATTTGAGGCCTCTCTGCGGGCCTTTCATCCTGTATTTTGCTTCTCTTATGTCACAGCACTTCTCTCAAACCCTCTAATCAGTATTATGTTTTTCTTTTAGAGTTCATATTCTCTACTTTGTTCTAATTTCTTCAGTTAATCAGAAAGGGGGAAAAATGACATTTTTGAATTATCAATGGAACTTAGCTTATGTATGGGTAAAACTATGAGTAGTTTTAATTATAAAATTTGAGGTGTCAAACATGTACATTTTTATTTATTTCTGCAGGCCAGCTAGTATAGGCACCCAGTATTGCCTTTTAAAACTTGGATACACTGCACCTTTTTTTCTCTTCCTTATTTTTTCTCTTGTTAACAAGTATCAACTTTCAATGAATTTTTATACCTTTTTCTGATGTAATCGTTTAATTAATTTAGCCCAGTAGATGGTGTTAATGTATTGGTGATGACCAGTGTGACATTACATAAAATATCATATTTTTAAAGTTCAAGATAACTTCAGAAATGTTGTAGTTAAATTTCTCAAAAAGGTAGAGATTTACAACAACTTGACAGATAGCCATCTTACTCTCTCAGAAACATTCACAATATTTAATTTTCCAACAGCTCTTGGATTTTGAACTATATTCCATAAATTAAGTGAGACTTGTCTCCATACAGCTGTTGCTCATATTACACAACTTCTGTGATGGCACTCTGCAGAATAAATTTTAGCACTTTGTCATAAGAAATCACTTTAAGTCTTGAATTTAACTCATGGAATTTAGGTTAATCCCATTGTCCTAAATTTTTTTTGACAGTTAGAATAAGGCTCACTGGTAAGTATCAAAATAATAGTAACTTTGAAAAGTTAGAAAGTTATTTCTCATGCAAAATTTGTAGGTAGGCAGATCAGGCATATTATGGTTGTTTCACATTTAGGACTCAAGACTTTTAGTTTATTAGTTTTCTGTGATAGCCTCCATCCCCAAACTTCATGGTCCAAAATGGCTGCTTCCTCCCTAGACATCATGTTCATTTTTTAGCTAATCAAGTAAGAGAAAGGGGTGAATAAGAAAGGGGAAAAAATTATACATCAGCTATGTTTTAAGAAAAGTTTTCAGAAGTTGCCTCAAGAAACCTCTGCTTACATCTTATTGACTTAAAGAACCAGGTCACTTGGCCAAATCTACTTGTAAGGGAGTTTTTAATCTAGATGGTCAAATGCCCTGTTAAAATTGGGTGTTTGTCACTGTGGGAGAGCAGAATAATTTTTTAGAGAAAAATAATCATTCTCAGGCATATAAGGTTTCTAGACTCATAAATATTCTGATTGCCCTTTTATAGGTGAATTGAGTTTTCAATTGCATTATGTTTCTCCTAACAAATGCAGTAATATGGGCTATGTACAATGGAAGTGTTATATGCCTTGATTTTAACACAGCCTAAAATAGTAGCTAAAAAGTTTTGTCTGCCACTCTGGCGCCACTATTCTGTTAAGTGTAAGAAGTCCAGGATGCTTTCAGGTCACTTAACAAATTTTCAAAAATTCTCTGAAACTATTTGAGTTGATTCTCTTAAGGATACAATAAAAACTAATGAAGGAATATATCTTTATTCATTCTGATTTTTTTTTAAGGTAGATATTTGATCAACACTATTGTTAGAATTACCTGCTATGTTATATCATTATGTTAAGTGCTTTGCACATATTGTATCTTTTAATACTCTCAACAATCCTATAAGATAGATTATTTTTTGTGTTTATGTTAGAGGTGTGCATATTGATGCTCAGAGATTTAAGAAATTTAACCCAGATCTCAAAGTAGTAGCAAAATTGGGATTAAAATTTAACTTAAAATCTATGTTTTTAGTTACTATGATATATTGATTTTGATCTCTGCCCTTTTCTCTCAAAAAATTAACATTGGCTAAAAAAAGAGATAAATATTTCCATTGGAGGTAAGTATATATTTTTACTTGAAATGTATACTACTGCTTACGTATACATCCTCCCTCCTACAATATATGTCATGTCAGTATAAAATACTGTCTTCTTTTTTCTGGGTATCTGAATTTTTGTTAAAACTGTTTCGTGGATATATTTATAAGGCCAGATTTATAAGTTTCAGAGATGCAAACTTTTAGATCTCTAGTTATTACCCACGGGTTTTTGGGCTTTGTGAAAATGTACAGTACAGAAAATTTCTGCAAGCCCATCAGAAATCAACTTTATGGGGATAGACTCGGAGGAAAAAATTAGTAGAGAGCATAAAGCCACAGAAGACTCCTTGGATTACTAGTAGATTTGAAAATGAACAGGTATTTGCATTAACAGTAGTTAATTATACTTATTATACTTTGCTCTCTTCTCTGGTTACATTATATGATGTAACCTTATGAATCAGACATTGGATGAGTATGGGGAGATGTGGATGACCACAATTCCTTACTAGTCTGCAGAAAAGATATTCCAATATCCCCTGAAGTCATTTTGGAAATAAAGCAGAACTCAAGATTTGTTAGGGAAGTTTGCTAAAATGCTTACATTACAGATAGAGCAAATAGTGCTGATCTGATACCTACTCCATAAACTTCTACACTTGACCTTCAGGTAACTTTCTGAATTGAAGCCTTTGTCTTACACAGTCCTGCTCACTGTCTTTATTTAAAAAATGCACAAAATCTTAAAAATACTTTGTGCTCAGAGGCATTACTACCTTAAATTCTACTGTCTGTATGCTTCTAAGAATAGGTCTTTACCTATGTTGTCTGTTTTATGTAGGCTTGAAGAACTGATCTAGTTGATGGGATTTACTCATGAATTAGAGATGGGACTGCTATGTCCACTCTCTCTACTGTTACAATGCATGGTAGTTTTAAAATTTTTGGTTTTACAAGATATAGAAGATATAGAAGATATAGAAGTTTTCGATTTGCTATAAAGTGATTTTTCTTCATATAGTCTTGGACTCCAAGTAACAGAATCACCCATAGTATTCAACAAAAAATGTAGGATCTTAGGCCTTACTAAAAACTGTGCCTACGAGTAGGGCTTAAGAATCTGTGTTTTAAATATATTTCCAGGTGTTCTGATGCACTCTAAAGTTTGTAAATTGCTACTTTGGAAGAATAAGCACCTTGTCAGGTTGTTTTACATAAGACGTTAGATATGAATTTCTTCCCTCTTATTTTGTATGAGTTCCTCCCTTTCTTCTTATGTCCATCTTCTCTCTCCTGAAATGTAACAGAAATGTTGAGAAAATCTGTGATCCTTAAGGAATTTCAATTTTTATTACACAGGTATCTTTTGACATTCAATATATTCAATATATTTTAGATTCAGAACTGATCATATACATTGAGAATCCTTAAATAATTTTAGACTCAGACACTGCTAGGTTTCTCCTGGCCCAAAGGATCTCCCCTTTTAGTTTCTCTGACATCACAATTTACCTCCTCTCAAACGATATTAAAAAATAAATGTCATTTCTTTGGGTTACATGGTGGCTGTTACATTTGTCCTGTTATAAGATACATGGCAAGCACAGATTCTAAAAGTATTTTAATATCACAAAATAAAGCAGACTTAAAATAATTAAATAATACTTTATATTAATACTATTAGCTTTGATAAAGTACTCAATTCTTGGATTACAGCATTTTGAAAGTAGAATGCTTCATTTTTTTTTTATTGTGGTTTGAAGTTCAAAGATGAGAATGGCAAGTAAAACAGTAGTTATCAATAAATTTCTGTTAAAATTAATCCATGTTACCTAGGAAAAAAGAAAAGATTCAGGAAGGTATTATTACCATTTTACAATGCTCAATAACAACATTGACACATTGACATAAAATCCAGATCTAACGAAAATAATTGGGAGTGTATAGGCTGAATTTGACGTATATGGTAGCTGTTTCTGTGAGATAGTTGCCATGAATATTGGATTAGCCAATTAGTATATCACATTTTCCAAGCTATGATCACCGGCTCAGAGTGTGCATGTAATCAAAGTTGATACAATCAAAGTAAATCTCAAAGCCCTTAGGGATCTTTTGGAAAAATAGCTCTCTTTTCTGCTGTTCCTGTGAAGAGGTAAGATGATGGTTGCTATAGCTATGTTTTCTCTAGAAAGTGAGAGATTGTTGGATAATAAAGTTAACCCAGAGAGGCCAAAAGATGGAAAGAAAGGAACCATTTTTGGGTGACATTATTTAAACCTCTACATCAAAAATCACATGTAGGTAGAGTTCTAGTCAAAATGGTGGAGTATGTAAACGCTGTGCTCGCCTCTTCTCACTACCATAGCAGAATTATAACTAAACTACGGAACAATTATAATTGAGAAATGTTGAACAAAATCCCTATAACTAAGAATATACAGAAGTAGCCATATTGATATTGGTAGGAGGGGTGGAGATGTGGAATGAGCTGGTCTCACACTTGCCAATGGTTGTTAAAAATCAAGAGGGATATCTCAGCTGCAGAGGTCCTCCATGAGGATCAAGGCGTCCCAGGCTCAACACCAGACTCTCCAGAGTTATGGTCCCCATAACTTCTGGATGTGAAAACCAGTGGAGATTGTGGCTGAATGAGGTAAAGGGCTGCTAGAATACCAGGTGTTCCTTTTAAAGGGTCCACACATGGATTTATTCATTAATAGACTCACTTACTATGAGCTCTAACATGAGGCAGCACCTGAAAAGACACCATGGACATACAGGAAGGTATCAAGTTCTGGTTTCAGGGAAAGCGCTAGAGGAGCAGCTTTCTGGCAGACCAAAGTGCTAACAGAGACCATTGTTCCTTTATTGAGACCTCTCTCCTCCCAGAGTGCAGATTCAGGTAGCTGCCATATCTGAGTCTTCATCAACCTGGCTAACACTGTTTGTGCTGCCCTGGTGATTCCCTGAGACCCCGCTTCAGTGGATTTTACACAAAAACAATGGCTTGTCTTGACTTATTCTGTGGACTTTTTGAAAATCTCTCAAAGGTTCATAAACCCCAAAAAAGCAGCATCTGGCTTTGGCGCGCCCCATACCTCTTGCTGAGAAACCTCAAGCTAAGCATTGGTGGTAACCATCTTAGTTTGAAGTTTAGCCTCTCGGAGGCACCTCCTTCCCAGTGGGGGAGGCAGCCTTCTGTGGATTGCTTTGTGGCTGATGCCAGGTATTTATGGGCACACATAGAGACTGAACTTGGCCTGTGGCTAGACACCTCCCAGGAGGTCCAGATGCTGACATGCTCAGTGGCAGAATTCGGGCCACACCAGAGCAGCACCGGACTGACTCCATGAATAGCACACCCAAAGGGCAGACTGGACAGGACCAGCGCACTGCTAAAGTGAATGTTGCTCTGTAAGGTCAGCCCCTGCACAAGAGCTCCTCCACTGTAGTCACTGGCCAGTCCTTACAGCCAATAAATCTAAAGGTCAATCTCCTCATTGATGTATAAAATGCAGGCAAGGCTCAACTATAACCAGAAGGCACACATGACCCACACAAGGGACACAAGTGCAGCACCCAGCTCAGGTGACCAAGGAGACTGTGCCACTGGGCCCCAGAGGATATCTACTACAGAGGCCACTCTGCCAAGACTCAGAAGACAAAGCAACATGTCTCAAATGAAAAATCAGATCAAAGCTCCAGAAAAAGAACTAAATAAAATAGAGACAAGCAATCTACCAGATGCTGAGTTTAAAACACTGATTATAAGGATGTTCGATGAACGTAGAGTAGATGAACTCAGTAAGAACATTAACAAAGAGATAGAAAAGATAAATAAGAACCAGTCAGAAATAAAGAATACAATAACTGAGATGAAGAATACATTAGAGTGAATCAACTGTAGATTAGATGAAGCAGAAATTTAAATCAGTGATTCAGAGGATAAGGTAGCAGAAAACACCTTATTAGAACAGCAACATGAAAAAAAAATGAAACTGGTTTAAGGGGCATCTGGGACAACATCAAGCACACCTACACTGCATCATAGGGGTACCAGAAAGAGAAGAGAGAGAGCAAGATATTGAAACCTAGTTGAAGAAATAATGATGGAAATTATTCCTAGTCTAAAAAAGAAAATAGACATACAAGCTCAGGAAGCTCTGAGAGGCCCATACAAGATGAACCCAAAGAAGCTCATCTCAAGACAAACTCATAATTAAAATTCCAAAGGTTAAAGACAAAGAGAAACTCTTAAAAGCAACAAGAGAAAAGCAGTTCGTTACCTACAAGGGACCTCCCATTAGATCGTCAGATGATTTCTCAAATAAGCTTTGCAGGCCAAAAGGGATTGACATAAAATATTAAAAGTGATGAAAAGTAAAAACCTACAACTAACGTTACTCTACTCAGCAAAGCTATCATTTAGAATAGAAGAGATAAAGAGAGAGCTTCCCAGACAAGGAAAAGCTAAAGGAGTTCATGGCCACCAAACAAATATTGCAAGAAATGTTAAAGAGACTTCTTTAAGACCAAAAAAGAGATAAAAATGTGAATAATAAAATGGCAATAACTACATATCTATTTATAATTACTTTAAATGTAAATGAATTAAATGTTTCAATCAAAAGACATTGGATGGCTGAATAAATAAGAAGACATAACCCTTACAAATGCTGTATACATGAAACTCTTTTTGATCAAAAGATGCACACAGACCGAAAGTAAAGGGATGGAAAAAGATGTTTCATAAAAATGAACAAATTAAAAGCTGAGTAAGCAATACTTATGGCAGACAAAAGAGACTTTAAAACAAAAGCTATAAAAAGAGATAAAGAAGAACCCACTTATATGACTTCTGGGTATTTATTCAGGAAACCCAAAATACTACTTCAAAGGAATATGTGAATCCATATGTTCATTGCAGCATTATTTATAGTAGCCAAGATATAGAGGTAGCCTGGATGTCCATTGGTAAAGAAAGGAATGAAGAAGCGGTGGTACAAGAGGAGTGATGTCAGAAGCATGGCTTTGTGGGGGTTCTCTCCTGATCTCTCCCCTTGAAATAACAACAAACTGAACTACAATCCAAAAAAAAAAAACCAGATAACACTAAGCCTAGTATACAAACACATCTGAGAGATCTGCACATCGGAACATTTGAAGTGGGTGAATTCAGTAAGAAAGAGAGTAGGAAAGGGAGGGGAGTGAGAATGGTACTGGAGTCTGGTGCTACAGATAAAGGCTGGATCCCCCTGCACTATGTGGGGAGAGGGAGTTAGGTGGCAGTTCTCAGTCTTTGAAACCCCAAAGAGTCCTGTCTGAATGATCAGCATATTCCATGCAGCAGAGGCTAGTAATCTGGGCAGAGAGTAAGGCAGAGACTAAACATGGAGAGGTGACAGATGTGTCTTAGCAACTGCCATTGCTGGGCAGAAAGCTGAATCATGGAGACTGGCTGCCTTCCCACACCATTCCAGTGCACCTCTTCCCCATGCCCCATACCCTCCCATAGCTAGCACTAAGACCCAGGGGATGCTGCAGCAACCAGAACTGAAACATACACTACAGCCTGTCCCAGTGACAGGGGTGGAGATATAGAAGCAAGGAGCTGAAGCTTGAGGGCCAGCATTACTGAAAGGAAAACAGCCACATATACTGCGGCCTCTACAAATCCACCCTACCCCACCCAGTCAGGCTGACTCAGAAGGAAGCAGTGGAGCATTGCATCTGACTGTTGGGGAAGCACTGGGACTTCGGGACCTTTTCAAACACTTGGATCCACATTGCACTTCACATTCTCCCATGGAGGTGGAGCCCTGAAACCAAGGCAACTTGTTCACAGAAGGGAAACATACCTCCAAGAAAATAAAGGGCATTTTTAACCTCAAAGCAGAGATCCAGAGACTTGAGCAGTGCAGGAGGCTTGGGTGCCACCTACGGAAATAAAAAAAAAAAAATTAAAAACCTATTCTTATCAACCTTCTAAAGAGAGATCACTATATAATAAATTTTCTAAAAAAAAAAAAAAAAGCAGATTACATTCTCATTAATGCCTAAGTGTAGAAATAGTCAATCAAACACCATGAACAACCAAGGTGACAAGGCGGTTCAGAGAGT
This sequence comes from Pteropus medius, assembly GCF_902729225.1. Lineage (NCBI taxonomy): Eukaryota > Metazoa > Chordata > Mammalia > Chiroptera > Pteropodidae > Pteropus > Pteropus medius. The sequence goes on along the minus strand of NW_024344437.1, from coordinate 1,798,617 downwards.
AAATGAAAAATCTCCAGAAAATAAACTTTAGGATATAGAAATATGTGATTTAAATGATAGAGAATTCAAGATTGCACTTCTGAAAAATATCAGAGATGCAAGAAAATTCTAATAGACCATTTAATGAACTTAGAAACAAAATTAGCAAACAACAAGAATAGTTTACTAAAGAGACTGAAACTCTAAAAAAGAACCAAGTAGAGCTAAAGAACTCATTAAAAGAGATAAAGAGTGAAATAGCAAGCTAAAGAAGTAGAGGTGACCAGATAGAGGAAAGAATTAATGATATTGAGGACAGAAATCTGGAAAAGATGCAACAGGAAGAAAAGAGAGACGTGAGATAGAAAAAAAAGAAAGAACTCTACAAGAACTATCTGACACCATCAGAAAGAACACTACAAGAATAATGAATATACCAGAACAAGAAGAGAAGCAGAAGGGAACAGAGAGCATATTCAAATAGTTGACAAGAATTTCCCAAATCTATGGAAAGAACTGGATCTTTAATCCAAGAAGCAAACAGAACACCTAATTATCTCAATCCAAAAATGCCTTCTCCCAAATACATTATATTATAACTGTCAAAAAGTAATGACTAAGAAAGAATTCTCAAGGCAGCCAGGAAAAGAAGACAGTAACCTATAAAGGAAAAACCATTAGATTATCATCGGACTTTTCAGCAGAGACTTTATAAGCTAGGAGGGAGTGGAACAAACTATTCTAACTATTGAAAGAGAAAAATTACCAGCCAAGAATAATCTATCCAGCAAACTTCTCCTTTAGATATGAAGGAGGAATAAAGATCTTTCCAGACATAAAAAAGCCAAAGGAATTTTTCCACCCCAAGTCTTATATTACAGGAAATACTGAATGAGGTTGTTTTACCTGAAACAAAAGAACAAAAGGACGAAAAATTACGTATCTATAAGTAAGATGACTAACAGGCAGGCAGAAGCAGAAAAGTGCAACCCTTATTAAGAACAAGATATTATAAGCTTAAATATTACATAATGGTTAAAAGCCTAAATAAAACACTTTAAAAAGGGAAGAATACAATAGCTCCTGCAACTTAGAAATAAACGTACAGAATAAATAGGGATAATCTGAGACAACAAAAACTGAAAGAGGGAAAGAGTAAATATTCATATCTGCAAAGGAGAATGGAGATAAGGTACATAAAAAAGAAAAAAGACTACTGTATGTATGTGTGTGTGTATGTATGTATATATATATATATATATATATATATATATATATATATATATATATATATATATACACACACACATTTTCTTTACATGAACTTAGTGGTAACCACAAACAAAAAATTCAGAAATGAGACCCATAACATAAAACAAGGAGGAAGAGAGAGGAAAACCATAAAACACCACCAAATTAAAACAACAGATAGAATCACAAAGACAAAGGAACAATGAAGACGCTGAGCTACCAAAAAACAAAAGATAAAGTGGCTATAGGAAAAACTCATATTTCAATAATTGCCCTAAATGTAAATGAACTGAACTCACCAATAAAAAGGCATAGAGTAGCAGATTGGATCAAATTATAAAAAACAACGTTATGCTACCTTCCAGAGACACATCTCAGCTGTAAGGACAAATATCCACTCAACATGAAAGGGTGGAAAACAATACTACAAGCAAATGATATCCAGAGAAAAGTGAATGTAGTTGTACTTATATCTGATGAAATAGAGTTTAAGATAAGAAATGTAATGAGAGACAATGATGGAAACTTCATAATGATAAAGGGGACCATACATCAAGAACACATAACACTTATCAATACATATATGTTCCCATTCAGGGAGAACCAAAATATATAAAGTGACTACTATATATTTTATAGTAGAACTAATATATATTTTATAAAGAACTAAAGGAGAAACTGACAAAAACACAACTATAGTAGGAGACCTGAATGCCCCACTATCAACTATGAATACAAGAGAGACCCTTATATAATAAATCTTCTTTCTGGAAAAAAGCAGACTACACTTCCATTAATGCCCAGGCAGAGAAATAGTCCATTAAACACGATGAACAATCAAGGTAGCAAGGCATCTCAGAAAGAAAGAGAAAAATCTACAGAAAATAAGCTTACGGACATAGAAATATGCGACTTAAATGACAGAGAATTCAGGATGGTACTTATGAAAAAACTCAGTGAGTTCTGAAACAATTCATACCAACAATTTCAGGAAGTGAAAAAACAACTAGATGAACAGAATGAGTTCTTTAGCAAGGAGATTGAAACCCTCAAAAAGAACCAAATAGAACTTCTGGAGATGAAGAACACACTGCAAGAGTTGAAAAATGATATAGCAAGCTTGGGAAATGAAGGAAAGGATTAGTGATATCAAAGACAGAAATCTAGAAATAAATCAGAAGGAAGAAGAGAGAAAACGAAGAATGAAAAATAATGAAAGAGAAATACAAGAACTAGCTGATACCATCGGTAGAGGAAACATAAGAATAATGGGAATTCTCGAAGGGAAGGAAAAGGAGCAGGACTAGAAAGCATTTTAAAACAAACAATTGATGAGAATGTCCCAAATCTAAGGAATGAGTTGGAACTTGGAATTTAAGAAGTCAACAGAACACCCAATTATCTCAGCCCCAAAAGGCCTTTACCAAGACACGTTGTTTTAAAATTATCAAAGATCAATGACAGGGACAGAATTCTCAGGGCAGCTAGGAAAAAGAAAATGGTAGCTTATAAAGGAAAACTCATTAGATTATCATCAGACTTCTCAGCACAAACCTTACAAGCCAGAAAGGAGTGCAATCAAATATTCAAAGTATCAAATAAAAGGAACTACCAGGCAAAAATAATGTAAGCAGCTAAACTCTTTTTTAGATATGAATGAGAAATCTTTCCAGACATACAAAATTGAGGGAATTCTCCACTACGAGACGTGCACTACAGGAAATATTGAAAAAGTCAACTCACCTAAAACAAAGTGACAAAAACCCACCAAAAACCATAATAAGGAGTAAGGTGACTATCAGGCAAATAGAAGAAGAAGAGAATAGCCACAGCAAGATAGCAATGAATGTTCAGCATACATAGGGACAAATTAAGACAACAATGCCTGAAAAGGGGAGGATTCAAAAATACAAATTCACAAAGGAAATGAAGATAAGGCAAATGCAGAAGAAAATGGACTACTGTATATTGATAACTATCTTTTACATATTCATAATGGTAACCACACACCAAAGATTCAGAACTGAAGCATATAACATAAAACAAGAAGAACCAGAGAGAAAATCCACAAATCCACAAAAGCCAACCAAAATAAAGAAAACACACACACACAGGACAAGGAAACAATGGAAACACTGAGCTACCAGAAAGCAAAAGATAAAATGGCTACCGGAAGATTTCATATATCAATAATCACCCTAAATGTAAGTGGACTGAATGCACCAATAAAAAGGCACAGAGTTGCAGAATTGCTCAAAAACCAAAACCCAACCATATGCTGCCTCCAGGAGATGCATCTCAGTTCCAAAGACAAATATAAACTCAAAGTGAAAGGCTGGAAAATGAAATGTCAAGCAAATGGCCGTCAGAAAAAAGCAGGAGTAGTGGTACTAATATCAGACAAAATAGACTTCAAGATAAAAAAGATAAAGAAAGATACTGAGGGTCACTTCGTAATGATAAAGGGAATCATGCATAAAGAAGATATAACACTTATTAATATCTATGCTCCCAAAGAGGGAGTCCAGAAATATGTAAAGCAATTACTAACAGAACTAAAGGGAGAAATAGACCAAAACACTGTCGCAGTAGGAAACCTAAATACCCCTCTGTCAGATATGGACACATCATCAAAATAGAAAATCAATAAGGAAATAACATCTTTAAATGACACATTAAACGAACTGGACATAATTGACATTTACAGAACTTTCCATCCCCAAAAAACTGCTTATATATTCTTCCATAGTGCACATGGAACATTATCAAGGATTGACCACATACTGGGACATAGAGATAGCCTCAACAAATATAAGAGAGTTGAAATCATACCAACCATATTCTCTGATCATGCTTTGAAGCTGGAGATCAAATGTAAAAAGAGAGTGGGAAAAAACCGCAAATACATGGAGATTAAACAACGTGCTACTGAAAATAACTGGGTCAGAGAAGAGCTAAGAAGTGAGATCAAGAGATACATAGAAATGAATGATAATGATAGTACAACATATCAAAACTTTTGGGATACGTCAAAAATGGACATAAAGTTCATATCATTACAGGCCTATCTCCAAAAAAAAAAAAAAAAAAAGAACGAAACCAAATAAATAACCTAATGTTTCATTTAAAAAGAAAACAACAAAAACTAGAAAAGGAAGACCAAATGAAGCCTAAAGTCAGCAGAAGGGAAGAAACCATCAAAATTAGAGCATAAATAAATAAAATTGAAAACAAAAAACAGTAGGAAAAATAAATGCAACAAAGAAATGGTTCTTTGAGAAGGTTAATAAAATTGATAAACCCCTGGCTAAACCCACTAAAGAAAAAAGAGAAAAGACACAAATAAACACAATCAAGGATGAAGAGGTGAAATTATGACAGACTCAGCAGAAATACAAAGGATCATACAAGAACACTATGAAAAAGTATATAATACCAAATTTAATAACCGAGAAGAAATGGACCAGTACTTAGAAAAATTCAACCTTCCTAGATTAAATCAAGAAAAATTGGGAAAACTAAATAGACTGATCAGCGGTGTGGAAATGAAAACAATCGTCAAAAGCCTACCAAAAAGTAAAAGTCCAGGACCAGATGGATTCACCAGTGAATTCTATCAATCATTCAAAGAATATTTAATACCTATTCTCCTCAAATTCTTCCAAAAAATCAGAGGAGGCAATACTTCCTAACTCATTTTATGAGGCCAGTATTACTCTGATACCAAAACCTGATAAAGATAACACGAAAAAAGAAAACTACAGACCAATATCTCTCATGAACACAGATGCAAAAATCCTAAATAAGATATTAGCAAACCAAATACAGCAACATATTAAAAAGACTATACACCACGATCAAGTGGGCTTCATCCCAGAGATACAGGGATGGTTCAACATATGCAAATCAATTAATGTGATACACCACATAAACAAATTAAAAAATAAGAATCATATGATCATATCAATAGATGCAGAAAAAGCCTTCAACAAGATACGGCATCCATTTATGATCAAAATACTTAACAAAATCGGTATAGAAAGAAAGTACATTAACGTAATAAAGTCTAAATATGACAAACCCTCAGCCAACATTATACTTAATGGTGAAAAACTAAAAACCTTCTCTAAGATTAGGAACAAGGCAAGGCTGTTCACTATTGCCACTGTTATTCAATATAACATTGGAGGTCCAAGCAAGTGCAAGCAGGCCAGAGATAGATATAAAAGGCATCCAAATAGGAAATGAAGTCAAACTGTCACTCTTGGTGGATGACATGATTCTCTACATAGAAAACCCTAAAGGACCCTCCACAAGGACACTACCAGAAACAATAAGGAAATACAGTAAAGTTTCTGGATACAAAATCAACATTCAAAAATCCATAGCTTTCCTATACTCTAATAATGAAGTGTCAGAAATAGAAGTGGAAGAAATAATTCCTTTTGCAATTACAACAAAAGAATAAAATACCTAGGAATAGATCTAACAAAACCTGTGAAGGACCTATATAATGAAAACTATAAGACCCTATTAAAAGAAACTAAAGAAGATACAAAGAAACGGAAAGATATTCTGTGTTCTTGGATTGGAAGAATCAACATAGTTAAAATGACCATGTTACCTAAAGCATTATACAGATTTAATGCAATCCCATCAAAATCCCTATGGTGTTTTTTTAAAGAAGTAGAATAAAATGTCAGAGATTTGTATAGAAGAAGCCTTTCCCTGAAAGAGGCCTATTTATATACTTTAACATGAATAGCCAAAGCAATTCTGAGAAAAATGACAAAAAACAAGGCTGGACAAACCACTTTGCCTGACTTCAAATTATACTACAAAAGCAAGAATAACCAAAACAGCAGAAAAACAGACATACATCCAATGGAACAGAATTGAGAGTCCAGAAATAAACCCTCATATACATGGGCAAATAGTTTTTGACAAAGGAGCCAAAACATGCAACGGAGTAAGAAAAGCCTCTTTAATAAATGGTGTTAGGAATTTGGAAAGCCACATGCACAAGTATGAAACTAGACAGCTATTTGTCATTGTACACCAATATTAACTCAAAATGGATCAAAGACCTAACTATAAAACCTGAAATAACAAATAGCATAGAAAAAACATAGATACTAAACTCATGGACCTTGGATTTAGAGAGGATTTTATGGATTTGACCTCAAAGGCAAGAGAAATAAAAGCAAAAATAAATGAATGGGCTATATCAAACTAAAACTCTTCTGTTTTTTAAAAAAACACAGCAAAACAAAAAGCTTCTACACAGCAAAAGAAACCAAGTCAAAGAGACAATCACCAAAATGAGAGAAGATATTTGCAAACAATGTCTCTGATAAGGGCCTAATATCAAAAATATACAAAGAACTCATATAACTCAACAATAAAAAAACAAACAATTCAATTAACAAAATGGGCAGAGGACCTGAACAGACATTTTTCCCAAGAAGACTAACAGACAAATAGCTAACAGACATATGAAAAATGCTCAACCTCACTACTCATTAGGGAAATGTAAATCAAAACCACAATGAGATACCACTTCATACCTGTTAGAACAGCTGTCATCAACAGGACAAGTAATAACAAGTGTTCAAGAGGTTATGGGAAAGAGAGAACCCTTGTGCACTACTGGTGGGAATGTAAATTGGTACAGCCACTATGGAAAACAGTATGGAGCTTCCTTAAAAAAATTGCCCAGCAAAATTGGAAACATTTATTTATACAGATATATGCACCTTAATATTCATAGCAGCTATATTAATGATCACCAAGACATGAAAACAATTGAAGTGCCTTTCGATAGATGATTTGAGAAAGAAGATGTGGTACATATATACAATGGAATATTACTCAGCCATAACAAAAGATGAAATACTGACATTTGCAAAAACATGGATAGATCTTGAGATTATCATACTAAGTGAAATTAGACAGAAAATGTTGAGAATCATGTGATTTCACTCATATGTGGGATATAAAACTGAAAGCATCAAATGAACAAGACAAACAACCAGAGACTCATAGAGATGGACAATAGGTTAGTGGTTACCAGAGGGAAGAGGGGAGCGGGAAGATAATTAGGAGTAGAATGGCTCAAATATATCTGGTGACAAAAGGAAATTTAACTTTGAGTGGTGAACACACAGTGCAACATACATATGATGTATTATTGAATTATACACTCGAACCCTATAGGATTTGATTAACCAATGTCACCTATAAACTTAATTAAAAATAAAAATATATAAATAAATGAAAGAAGGTGGTACATATATACAATGGAATATTATTTCATTATAAAAAGAAAATGAAATCTTGCCACCTGTAACAAGTGATGGACCTGGAGGTTATCTGCTGAGTGGAGTACATCAGACAGAGAAAGACAATGTCATATGATTTCACTTTCATGTGGAATGTAAAGAAGAAGTTGAATGGACGTACATGGCAGAAATAGACTCATAGATGCAGAGAGCGTTTGTTTGTTTGTTTGTTTGTTTTGCTACTTCAAAACTAAAAGTTTAATAGTTCTGGTTTGATACAAGGCAACCATTTACAGTATTTTCTGCAGGAAAGTAGTTCATCCTTCTTTGAGGCTCACATACTCCAATCTTTATAACAGAGTTTGTTTATAAAGTGCCAAAATACTCTGCGTAATATACAATGGGTGCCATCTGAGTTCTTATAAAGTGAGGTTTGAAATCATTTTTGTTATTATCCTTACTTGAACACATAGCATCATTTTGCTTTGACTCTACTATAGGCACAATTTAACAATGAACTTAGTAATTGTCTGAAATTTTATATCATTATTTCTGGATTTGGAGAACATTGGTTAAGTGGTGGTATGCATTTTAGCTTTCCTAGTTCCAAGAATTGTTTACATATGCTTGAGTCTTCTAAATAGAGGTACCACCATTTGAAACCTGGATGCTTATCGAAGGTCTTCGGAATCCCGTCTCATTCTTACGCATTTTTTATAACCATCTTAGGAAGTTGGTTAAAGTTACTGTAATTCCAATGAGCTCTACAGGATGAAAATGAAGGTGTGTAAAGAACACAGAATATGTGCTGTGTTCTTTACACACCTTCATTTTCCTCAAGAATATAACAATTTCTTGGAATATGAACATACATCATACCAATTATCAATTAATACCTCACTATTAATAGAGGCCTGTCCCTCTAAAAGAAAATGTTTCAGTGCGCTTTCATGTTTTTTTAAAAAATATTTAACCTCCTTTAGAAAGTGTTTTGATGGTTGTTAAATGAGGGGGTTGGGGAAGTGGGCTCAAGAGAGAAAGGGATTAAGAAGTAAAAATTGGTAGTTAGAAAATAATCATAAAAATGTGAAGTATGGCATGAGGAATATGGTCAATAATAGTGTAATAACTATGTATGGGGTGTAAAGATTTTACAGGTTGACCACTTTGTAAGTTATATAAGTGTCTAATCACTATGTTGTACACCTGAAACTGATATGTTGTTGTATGTCAACTATTATTCAAAAGTAAAAAATTATTTAAAAAATAAAATTAAACAACTTATTTTGTTGTTTGATTTTCTTTTGCCAGTCACTTCATGTTTTTAAAGCCATTTCCTTGTCTTTGTTCATATAATACTTTATATTTCAATATAGCAGAATTTACAATGTATTATATTTAATAGTTGATAATTGTCTTTGTACCTCAATCTGTGTATAGTTTTTGAAAGCAACACTAATTTTTTAACTTTATATTATCAGTGAATGTTAAAGAATTTCACATTTTTCTTTTAAAAAAGGAAATACTTATAGATATTTTTCTTTAGAATGTGATTCTACACTCTCCAGTGTTATATATCATCATAAACAAACCAGAACTTCAGGAAAACTGTCTTTTGGGCTCTACTAGATAACTGCTACATAAGGCCACTCTACCAAAATGAGGAGATAAAGCTGATCTAACTAAGATATAGAAACAAACACAGGGAGTCAGCCAAAATGAGGAGACAAAAAGACATGTCCCAAATGAAAAATCAGAACAGAACTCCACAAAAGGAACTAAAGGAAATGGAGACAAGCAATCTACCAGATGCAGAGTTTAAAATATTAGTAATAAGAATGCTCAATGAACTTAAGGGAAGAATAGGTGAACTCATGTAGAACTTCAAGAAAGACATAGTAAGCATAAAAAAGATAGAAACCATAAAAAAGAACTAGTCAGAAATAAAGCACACAGTAACTGAAATGAAGAATTCACTGGAAACAATAAGTGGCAGACAAGATAAACCAGAGAACTGAATCGGTAATTTGGAAGACAAGATAGGAGAAAACACCCAACCTGAAAAACAAAAATGAATCAAAAAAGAGGAGTTTAAGGGACCTCTGGGAAAATATCAAGCATACTAACATTCACATTATTTGGGTACCAAAAGGAGAAGAGAGAGAGCAAAGAATCAAAAACTTATTAAAAGAAATAATGACAGAAAACTTTCCTAACCTGGAGAAGAAAATAGACATATGAGTCCACAAGCACAAAAAGTCTCAAACAAGGTGAACCCAAAGAGGCTCACACAAAGACACATTGTAATTAAATTGGCAAAGATTACAGAAAAGCCTCTAAGACTCCAGAAGGTGCAAATAGATATTTAAAAAAAAGCCAGGATAGCCATATTATAAAGTCTATCAAACAAAATAGACTTTAAAACAAAGCCTATAACAAGAGACAAAGAACATTACATAATAATAAAGGGATCAACCCAACAAAAGGATATAAAACTTGTAAACATTTATGCACTCAACTTAGCAGCACCTAAATATAAAACAAATATTGACTGTCATAAAGGGAGAGATTGACAGTAATACAATCACCATAGAGGACTTTAAAAGCAAATTAACATCAATGGATAGCTCTTCCAGACAGAAAATCAACGGGAAAACAGTAAGTTTAAATGCACACTCGACTGGATGAATTTAATTGATAGTTTTAGAGTGTTTTACCACAAAGTAGCAGAATATACATTCTTTTCGAGTGCACATGAAACATTTTCCAAGATTGACCACATGTTAGGCCACAAAATAGGTCTTAAAAAATTTAAGAAAGTTGAAATTATATCAGACTTTTTTTCTGACCACAATGGAATGCAACTAGAAATCACACATAGAATCTCAATAGCATGCTACTAAACTGTGAATGGGTTAACAATGAGGTCGAAGAAGAAATCAAAAGATATCTTGAGATAAATGAAAATGGAAACACAACATTTCAAAATCTATGGGACATAGCAAAAGCAGTTGTAAGAGGGAATTTCATAGCATTACAGACCTTCCTTAATAAACAAATATTTCAACTAAACAGTTTAACCTTAAACTTAAAAGAACTAAAAAGAGCAAACAAAAACTGAGAAGAAGGAAGAAAATAATAAAGGCCAGGGCAGAAATAAATAAAATAGAGTCTAAAAAAACACAAAAGCTCAATGAAATCAAGAGCTGCTTCTCTTAAAAGATAAAAAAAAAATTAATAAACTTTTAATCAGACTCAAGAAAGAGAGAGGATCTTAATAAATAAAATCAAAAATGAAAGAGAAGTGACTAAAGTTTTCGCAAATTCAAAGGATTATAAGAAAATACTATGAGCAATTGTATGCCAACAAATTGGATAATCTGGAAGACATTTACACATTTTTAGAAATGTACAGTCTTCTAAAATTTGAGTCAAGAAGAAACAGAAAATCTGAACTGACTGATTACTACTAACAAAATTGAATCAGTAATTAAAAAACTCTCAACAAACAAAAGTCTTAGACAGGATGGTTTCACAGGTGAATTTTACCAAACACTCAAAGAAGAATTAACACATACTTCTCAAACTATTCCAAAAATTCAAGAGAAGGAAAGGGTCCCCGTCTAATTTTATGAAGTCACCATTACCCTGATTCCAAAACCAGACAAAAACATTACAAAAAACATTATAGGCAGAAATCGATGATGAGCATAAATGCAAATTCCTCAACAAAATATCAGCAAACCGATTTCAGCAATACATTTAAAATATTATACATCATGATCAAATGGAATTTATTCCTGGGGTGCAAGATTTGCTCAATACCCACAATTCAATTAATATGATACACAACATTAAAACATTGAAGGATAAAAATCATATTAATAGATGTATTTGGCAAAATCCAGCATTGATTGATCATAAAAACTCTCAATAAACTTGGACTAGAGGGAACATACCTTCGATGGTGAAAAATGAAAGAATCGACCTTAATATCAGGAACATGACAAAAATGTCTGCTTTTACCATTTTTATTCAACATAGTATTGGAAGTCCTACACACAACAATTAGACAAGAAGTAGAAATAAAAGCCATTCAAACTACAAAAGAAGTAAAACTCATTATTTGCAGATGACATAATACTACATAGAGAGAACCCTAAAGTTGTCACCAAAAAACCTACTGGAATTGATAAATCAATTTAGTAAAGTAGCAGGATATAAGATTCATATTTAGAAATCAGTTGTATTTTTATACAACAATAACAAACTATCGGAAAGAGAAACTGAGAAACAGATCCATTTATAATTGCATCAAAAACAATAAAATACCTAGAGATAAATTTGACCAAGGAGGTAAAATACTTGAATTTGGAAATTGTAAGATATTGAAGAAAGAAACTGAAGAAGATAAATAAATGGAAAAATATATTGTGCTTGTGAATAGGAAAGATTAACATCATTATAATGTCCATACTTCCCAAAGCAATCAGGAGATTCTGTGCAATCCCTATCAAAATACCAGCGGCATTTTTTTTCAGACTAGACCAAAAAATCCTAAATTTTGTATGGAACTACAAAAGACCCTGAAAAGCCAAAGCAATCTTCAGAAAGAACAATGTTGAAGTCATTATGCTACCTGATATCAAAGTATACTACAAGACAGCGATAATTAAAATTAAAATAGCATGATTGTAGTATGAAAACAGACATACATATCATGGAACAGAAGAGAACCTAGAATTAAACCCATACCTATGTAGTTAGTTAATCTATAAAAAAGAAAGCAAGAATATACAATGGGGTAATGACAGTCTTCAATAATGGTATTGGGAAAACTAGACAGAGACACATGCAAAAGAATGAAACCAGATTACTATCTTATACCATATTCAAGAATAAACTCAAACTGGATTAAAGACTTAAATGTAAGACCCAGAACCATAAAACTCCTAGAAGAAAACATAGCAGTAAACTCTTTGACATTGCTTCTAGTAAAATTTTTTTGGGGCAAAGGAATAAACAAAAATAAATAAACAAATGGAACTGTATCAAACTAAAGAATTTTTGCACAGTGAGGGAAACCACCAACAAAACGAAAAGACAACCTACAAATAGGGAGAAGTTATTGGCCTATGATACATTTGATAGGGGTTAATATTCAAAATTTATAAAGAACTTATACAACTTAACACCCTCCCCCCCAAAAAACCTTGAAACAATCTAATTAAAAAATAAGCAGAGGTTCTGAATAGGCATTTCTCCAAAGAGGACATAAAGATGGCGAATGGCTATGTGAAAAGATGCTTAATGTCACTAATCATCAGAAATTAAAAATTAAAACCACAATGAGCTATTATCTCACACCTGTCAGAGTAACCATTGCTAATAAATCAACTAATATGTTCTTGGTGAATATAAGGGGAAAGGAAACCTTTGTGCACTATTGGTGGGATTGTACCTTGGTGCAGCCACTCTGAAAAACAATATAGAAATTCCTCAAAAATTAAAAAAAAAACTACCTTATGACCCAGCAATTCCACTTTTGGGTATTTATTCTAAAAAATCCAAAACATTAATACAAAAAGGCATGTGTACCCCTGTGTTTACTGTAGTATTATTTACAGTAGCCAAGATTTTGAAGCAATGTTTATCCATTGATAGAGAATTGGATAAAGAAAATATGTTACATATACACAATGGAATATTACTTGGTCATAAAAAAGAATAAAATCTTATCATTTGCAATAGCATGAATAGACCTAGAGGCTAAGTGAAATAAGTCAGAGAAATACTGTTACCTTATGTATTCACTTATGTATGGAATCTAAAAAAATCAAATAAACAAAGAAAACAGAAACCAACTCATAGATACAGAGAACAGTTTGATGGTTTTCAGAAGGGAGCTGGGTTCAGAGGATGGATGAAATAGAGAAAAGGATTAAGAAGTACATGTTGCCAGTTATAAAAATGTACTTTACCAGGATGTAAAGTACAGCATAAGCAATAGAGTCAATAATATTGTATTAATTATATATGGTCTCAGATAGGTATTAGACTTATGGAATCATTATTTCTTAAGGTATATAAAATCTAATGACAAATTGTACACCTGAAATTAAGATAGTATTGTATATGAACTGTAATTAAAAAAAAATTTAAAAAGAAACATACCTAAACTATATATTCCCCCAATTTTGTTTTCTCATTTGAGATTTGTCTTTTGTATTGTTAACCGTCAGTTGACATATTGATTATTCATTCCAAAAAAGTCTCCAGGGATGGCCAAATTACTGTGGATGGAGGCTTGAATAAATTAGATTTAACATCAACCACTCATAAGTACCAATTTTTACAATCACTTGGAAATGATAATTCACCCAGGTGAAAAGGAAAAAACAAAATCCAAGAAGTTAACTGTAAAAGCAGAGACCTTGGAGAATGTTCACAATGAGAAAAAGTTTTTTGTTAATGATGTTTTGTACTTTCCTAATATTGACAGTGAATTGCTAGTGACAGTCACTGTTTTGTTGCCTATTGGATAATCACTCTCCAGCTTTCTTTTCCTGAGAGAGAACACACATTTGATTAGGTATTGGAAAAGTAGTAATGTGCTTAGGAAGGTAGTTTCCTTTTCCATTAATGGAGGGGGTTTTGTTTGATTGGTATGAGAACACCATTCTTATCTACCACTGATTGTTCTAAGGGTCAGCTTGTAATGTAATTCTGACTAATGAAATGTAAGGGACATTCTACCTGAGGATTATAAGAAAAGTTTTTCCCCCTAATATCTCTCTATCTATTTTTCTATCATCTATCTATCTATCTATCTATCTATCTATCTATCTATCTATCTATCTATCTATCTATCATCTATCTATCTATCATCTATCTATCTATCTATCATCTATCTTCTATCATCTATTGAAAGAGATAGAGAGAGAGAACCCATTAACCTTTTGCAGCATCTCATAAATTCCAAGATGAATATTAAATGTTAAGGAGAAGAAGAAACAGGTAAATATTAGAAGAGAAGCTATCAAAAAAAGATTTTTATAAATTTTGAAACTATTCACTGAGGACAGTTGACTATAGCTATAAGTCAGCTAGCCCTAGGAAATAAAGCACTATAGCTATACATATTATCAGAAAGTCCTCACTCTGAGATATAATCTATCTAAGGGAATTCATAATCATATATGTTGGAAATAGGTGAATAAAATTACTAAAAGAAAAAGGAGGTAGTAATAGTAAGTAAAAACATTTGGAATATGACATTTATTTATCTAGATAAAAGGGATAGGAAGTAAAAATATGTCATTCTATGTTTAGTATTACACAAGAAAGAGTAACCTGAGCCTCTGATATAAACAGTGAGTTGGTTTGGCACTTATACACTGTAGAATAAGGCAGAATCAAAAGATTACCACAATTTGATAAAAATATCCTTCATTTTAGTTTGCCCTGAATTAGTTATCATGAAGCAGACATTTGATTATGAATTAAATTTCCCAAGTATCTTCATTTTAGGAAGGTGAAACTTTGATTACCTTACTGACACATATGACTAGTCCAATAGATATCAATTTATTGTACATGATAGGCTTTCTTATTGATAAATCTACTTCCTATTGTTTGAGTTATTTTGAGCCCATTCCTTAGAGTATGGTTTCTGTTAAAGTGAATTTGATTTCTGGACCCATGTGGACTTGGAACATAAAGAAGAGCGCCAACCTAAGGGACCATGTCAACTTTGAATGAAACATCTCTATCTCAGCTGTCTTTAAGATAACCAGCAGTGCACTGGGAAGAACAAGACTGTAGCTATATCTTGAAGAGAGAGACATATCAGTCAGCTATATAAGACCCTCTTTAATGAGGAGTTTTTCCTGATGAGTGGAGCTATAAAATGATGCTTTCCCATTGTATTCTTCAGTGCTCCTTTCAGCCATCATTCATTGATCTCAGAGCTGCAAGACAAGCCAGGGAGAATCATCCAGGTACAAGGCTGCTGGCTTTCTGAAGAACTTGGAAAAACTCTAGTTTCCCCTTAGAACAATTTAAAATTTAAGCCCATAGGGTATACTCTTATCTAGCTTTTCTGTTAGGCATATTAGAATTATTTATCTAAGGGCTGGAATGCAATATTTATACCTTTATTCCACATGTAGGTGTCTTTGTAGATGTTGGGGAAATATTAAAATGTCTTCAGGACTAGATAAAACATGTTCTTTGAAAAAAAAATCCACAATAGCTTATTCTCCTTTATGAACAAAGTGATACATGATTGCCAGAAATCAATACATGTTGATTCTATTCAAAATTTTTAGTGAGTCAGGGTTGAAATTCATGCCAGTAGGTTTGGTGTGTTTTTTGGATAGCCCCTTATGCATTACTGAGTGTTCCAATGGGAGTAATATATTTTATTTAGTGTTTCTTCTCCCAGTGAAAAAAATCAAAGAAATATTTATATGATTTTACCTAAATTTGACTTCCCACTAGTAAATCAGGACAATAATTGATCTTTTGTTGATGACCATTGACTTTGCAATTCTGTCAGTACCATTCTGTTTTTTATCTTTAAAGCTTCTTAGCTATCCAAAAGGTCCTTTGAAGGAAAAATTCATAAAGTTGAAAATACAAATAGAAATTTTTGTCTAATTTGTTAGAATTTAAGTAAAACTTCAAATACTTAAGTGATCTGTTACAGCCTTTCATGGTAATAAACTCATAAAAACTTTCCCACATATAATTTCTCAATATTTTTCTGACATAATTACTTTTTTTAATGGACGATGAGGCTTTATTGTGTGGCATAATTATTTCTCTCTCGGCATTATTTAGCTTACATATTTTATAAAACAAGTGCTAACTTAGTCTTCTTCCCTTTCATATCTTTCTTTTCAGTATTAGAGATCATTTCCTTAGGTTTCTGTCTAAAGCCATTTATTTATTTTTTTTGGCATGTGGATGTCCAGTTGTTTCAGCATTACTTGTTGAAGAAATGATCTTTGCTCCACTGAATTGCCTATGCTACTTTATCCAAGATCAGTTGACCATATTTACATAGGTCTATTTCTGGGTTCTCTATTCTGTTCCATTTATCTGTTCATCTATTTTTTCACAAATACCACACTGTCTTGATTACTGTAGCTTTATAATAAGTCTTGAAGTCAGGTAGTATTATTACTTCAAGTTTTTTCTTCTCTTTCAATATTCTTTTAGCTATTCTGAGTGTTTTGCCTCTCTACATAAATGTTAGATCAATTTGTTGATATCCACAAAATAATATGTTGAAATTTTGACTATGATTGCATTAAATCTATGGATCAAGCTGGGAAGAACTGACATCTTGACAATATTTAATCTTCCTATCCATGACCATGAAATATTTCTCCATTTATTTGTTCTTCAATTTTGTTCATCAGAATTTCATAGCTTTTTCTTTTTTTTAACACATAGATTGGTACATATTTTGTTAGATTTATACCTAAGTATTTCAATTTTTTAGAATGTTAATATAAATGGTACTGTGCTTTTACTTTGCATTCCACTTATTCATTGCTGGTATATATAAAAGTAATGGACTCGAGTATATTAACCTTGTATCCTGCAACCTTGCTATAATCACTTAGTTCCAGAAACTTTTTTGTTGTTGATTCTTTCGAATTTTCTACATAGATAATCATGTCATCTGCTAACAAAGTTAGTTTTATTTATTCCTTACCAATCTGTATTCATTTTACTTCTTTTTCAGGTCTTATTGCATTGGTTAGAACTTCCAATACGATGTTGTAAGGGAATGGTGAGAGTTGAAGAAGTTATTAAGTTGAGGACGTTTCCATTTCTAGTTTACTAAGAATTTTTTTTGTGCATATGTTGGATTTTGTCAAATATTTTTTGTCAAATGTTTTTTTCCTGCACCTAATGATATAGTCATGTGATTTTTCTCTGTTAACTTGTTGATGTGATTAATTAAATTAATTGATTTTCAAATGTTGAACCAACTTTGCATCCTGGGGTAATTCCCAGTTAGTGTGCAATATAATTATTTTCTACATTGTTAGATTTAATTTGCTAATGTTTTGTTGAAGATTTTTTGCAATTATTATCATAAGATAATAATTGCAAAAAATTATTTTTCTTTTCTTGTTGTACTTTCTTTTTCTTGTAGGCTTTGTCTACTTTGTCATGTGTAATGCTGGCCCTATAGAATGAGTTAGAAAGTATTCCCTCTGTGTCTATTCTCTGAAAGAAATTTTAGATAATTGCTATTTTTTTTTCTTAAATATTTGGTTGCATTCACCAGTGAACTCATTTAGTTCTGGTGTTATCTGTTTTGAAAGCTTACTAATTATTAATTCAATTTATTTTATAGTCATTGGCCTATTCATAGCGTCTCTTCTTGTGTGTCCATTTCATCTAGATTATCAAATTTGTTGTCATAGAGTTGTTCACTGTATTCCTTTATTATCCTTTCAACAAGTATGTAATTTGTGCTTATATCCACTTTTTCATTTCAGATATTAGTCATTTTTTCTTTTCTCATTTTTTTGTTAGCTCATATAGCTAAAGGCTTATCAATTTTATTGATCTTTTAAAAAAGAACATTTCTTTTTGTATATTTTTTCTATGTCTTTTTTTCAATTTATTGATTTTTGCTCTAATTCTTGTTTCTTTTTTCTTTTATTAATTTTTACTTATTTACTTTTTAATTAAATTTATCAGGGCAATATTGGTTAATAAAATTATACAGGTTTCAAGTATACAATTCAATAATACATCATATGTATATTGCATTGTGTGTTCACCACCCAAAGTCAAATCACTTTCCATCACCATATATTTACCTTTACCTTTTACCTCATCCCTTTTCCTTCTGGTAACCATTAAACTGTTGTCTCTGTCTATGAGTCTCCATTTATTTGTCTTGTTCATTTGTCGCTTTCAGTTTTATATCTCACATAGGAGTGAAATCAGAAGGTGTCTACTTTTTCTGTCTGACTAATTTCACTTAGCATGATAATCTCAAGATCCATATTTTTCCAAATGGCAGTATTTCATCTTTTCTTGTGACTGAATAGTATTCCATTGTATATATGTACCATATCTTTTTTATCCAATCATCTATTGAAGGACACTTCGGTTGTTTTCATGTCTTGGCCACCATGAATAATGCTAAAATGAACATCAGGGTGCATATATTTTCATGCCTAAATGTTTTTTAAATTTTTGGGCAGATACTCAGAAGACAGATTGTTGGGCCATATGGTAATTTTATTCTTACTCTCTTTTTTAAAACAATATTTATTTATTAATTTATAATTAACTTATATTTATTACGGTGACATTGGTTAGTGAAATCTAGTAAGTTTCAGATGTATAATTCAAACGTATATGCTTAATTTTTTTGAGGAAACTCCATATTGTTTTCCATAGTGGCTGTACAATTTACATTCCCACGAGCAGTGTATAAGCATTCTTTTTTCCCTGCAAACTCTTGAGCACTTATTACTTGTCCTGTTAGTGATAACCTTTCTACCAGGTGTGAGGTGGTATCTCATTGTGATTTTGATTTGCATTTCGCTAATAGCTAGTAAAGTCAAGCATCTTTTCATTGATCTGTTGGCCATTTGTATGCCTTCTTGGGAGAATTGTCTGTTCAGGTCCTCTGCCCATTTTTTTTTAATTGGATTGTTGTTGTTATTGTTGTTGAGTTGTATAAGTTTGCTATTTTTTTAGTTTCTTAAGATAGAAACTTAGATTTTAGATTTTTCTTCTTTTTTAATACAGGTATTCTATAGTATAATTTCCCACTGAGCACTACTTTTGCTATACTTCACACAAATTTTGTCAAGTTGTGTTTTCATTTTCATTTAGTTTAAAATATTTTAAGTCTCTCTTATAATTTTTTTCTAATCCACGTGTTATTTAGAAGTATGTTGTTTTATCTGCATGTATTTTGGTATTTTCCATTCATCTTTCTGTTAATGATTTCTAATTTAATATCATTGTAGTCTGTGAGTACACAGTGTACGTTTCTATTCTTTTTAATATTTTAAGGTGTGGTTTATGGCTTAAAATGTGGTCTGTTGGTGAATGTTCCATGTAAGCTTAAGAAGAATGTATCTTCTGCTGTTGTTTAATGAAGTAGTCAACAGATGTCGATGACATCCAGTTGATTGATAGTATTGTGTTCAACTATGTCCTTACTCATTTTCTGCCTGCCGGATCTGTTTATTCTGATAGAGGGGTTTGACATCTACAACTATAATAGTAGATATCTTTTTCTCTTGCAATTCAATAAGTTTTTGCCTCATCCTCATGTAGTTTATTGTTCTGTTGTTAGGCTCATTCAAAATTGTTAAGAATTGTTATATCTTCTCGGAGATTTTGTTCTTTTATCATTATGTAATAAATTTCTTTACCCATAACTTATCTTGCTTTGAAGTTTCCTCTGTCACTTACCTCTACAGAACCTATTTCATTATGTCTAAAAATGAGAAACTACAACTTCTAGGAGTTTTTGTGAGATTTACTGGCTAATGAAAATAGAAAACAATACAGCCACTGGTTTGTTTTATACATGTAATAAACGCTCATCATTATTATAAATAAAGCGCCTGTTACAATGTGAGTACTCATGAAGTGCTATTATCTTATATTTCGACATTTAACATTTTCATAAAATTCTTATACATTCATTTTTTTCAGTTATTTATTGAGCTCTTTCTTTTGATTATATCTTATTCTAAGTGCTGAGGATATAGTAGTAAATGAAATAGACAAACTCTCTTCATGGCACATGGATTTCCATGTGAAAACATATAAGATATAAAAAAGAAACAAAAATATGTCACATAGAGATAAGTGCTAAAACATAAAGCAAGCAAGGGTCAGAGAATTATAAAGCCTGATAGTTTAGAAGGTCAGAGGTGTCTCTGTGTAGCTCTTAGTAAGTCTGAATAGAAACTAAATGCAAAGAAAGAATGAACCACCTGTGAAGGCTTCATTCTTGGTCTTTTGAGGAAAGAAAGGAGGTCAGTATAGATGGAACAAAATGAGTGAAGAGAGTAGTGAGAGATGATATTGGACAGAAAGCCAAGGGCTAAACTGGTTAAGGATTTGTATTTTATTCTTAGATGAAAATGTATTCTAAGCTGACATACACTCTGGCCATTGTGTGATAAATGTTATATGATAAATGTATTAAGGTGTGGGGTAAGAGTAAAAGCAGGAGCAATTGTAAAGCCCAAATGAGTTATAACAGTGACTTAGGCGATGATCGTAGAGGAGGGGATGAGAAGTGTTAAGATTTTGTACATACTTTGAAGTTATGACTGATTGATTATGAGATATGAGAGGAGCCAAGGATGACTCTAAACTTTTATAATTTGAATAATAGAATAAACTATGTTGCATTTTCTGAGATGAGGACATGAGGGCAGATGGGGTTTTTCAAAGGAAATCAAAAGTTTTGTTTTGATCATTTAAGCTTCAGAGGACTATTTGAAATCCATTAACATAAATACAGTTAAAGTGAGCATATAATTGATCATTTCAATCAGGTTACTTTTGATAGTGAAAGGACTATTAACTGGTGGGAAGCTAAGACAATAAGCATAAACTTGAACTGTACCAAGAATGAGTCACAAATCTATATCTAGGTCACCCTAGATATAAAAGTTTAGAATTCAATGGAAAGATTAAGCTTAGAGATGTAAGTGTGAAAATCATCAGAGAGTATTTAATCATATAGAAAGTATTTAGTAAATGGACTAGATGAGATCACATAGGAAGTGAGTATATATAAAGATGACAAGAGGTCAGAAGACCAAGAACTGAACTCTGAGCACCAATGTTTAGTGGTTGAGAATAAATTTATAACAATGAAATAAGGACCACTGTAAAATATCTGAGACACAGAATATTTCAATCAGGTTACAGAATATTATGTTACATAAGATTAGCAAATGGTGAAATTAAGTCTAGAACAAAAATCTGTCTTTTTATTTAGGTTACTTGTATTAATATAGGTGAGAAACAAGAACGGCAAAAGACTTTTCAAGTTTATTTTGTTGTTGTTGTTTTTAAGTTTATTTACGTTGTTTAATCAAAGTATATATTTGGTAAAAATACCAATATGATAACATAAATCAGAATTTTCCTTTACTACTTTGTATAACTTAGGCTTGTCCTGAAAGCTATTTTTTTTAACTTTTTCTCGGGCCTTTACTTCATAATTCTAAATAGTAAATGTAACATTTATATAGTAGCAGCTACCTCATAAAGATGTTGAGGAGATTAAAAAAGTAATACATGTAAACCATAAGGCCAAAATGTGTTAGCTGTTATTGTTATTTTTATTTTTATTTTACTGTTATGGAAGAGGAGAAGTTGGATTTGACATTTTCCCTATACACATCCCTTCCCTCCAGCCTGTAAATATATTTATTTATTTATTTTTCTTTCTTATTACAGTGACATTGGTTAAAGAAATCCAGTAAGTTTCAGGTGTGCAATTCAACAGTAAGGCATATATATATTGCATTGAGTCAATATATTTATATCATGATTTTGAAGTAAATCAATATTTAGTGTTAAGATTAGTGCAACTAAAAAATATATATACAACATATTATATTTTGATTAATATTTCATTTTGTATATTATTTTGCTTTTCCTAAACTAATAATTTCCTCAGTCTTTGCTTCGTTTAGTTTTCTACATTACTCTCTAAATTGCAAACACATCTCAATAGAATCAAAGAGCAGAATATTTAATTGTTTTAAAATAATCTTTTAACTAACAAATTTGAATTTTAATGCAGTCAAATTTGTAGTTTTCTCCTTCCAAAAACATTTTCATTTCATTTTTAAAAGACCTTCTACCTTACCCACAGAGCACAAAGGTAATATCTTATATTTTCTATAAAAATTTAACAATTTACTATTTACCTTTAAGTCTATAACATATGGAATCAACATTTTGGTTTCATGTTAGATAAGGGTCAATTTCTTTTTTATACATATCAGCAAGTGTTCCAGCAACATTTATTGAGTAGTCCCGCATTTCCCCGATTTACAGTGGTGGTTGTCATACATCAAACTTTCAAATAAGCGTGTCTGTTTCTCAGCTCTCTAGACTATAGTTTGATAAGCGTATGCAGTAATACTTCATTTTAATTTCTTTTCCTTTGTTATATATATGCTTCTTCCCCCTCCTCCATCTTGCCTTCCAACTCTTCTTTCAAACTGGATTAGCTGCTGACCAGACTTCCCCAGATTGTTCTGGAATATCTCTTTACCATCAATCTTGGGATTTTCTTTTTCTTTCCTATGTTGAATTTCTTCTTTATTATATCCTGTGTTTTCCTCTTTCTTGTTTTATTCCTTTGTTGTGGTGCAGCATATCTTGCAGTAGCTTTCTGAGAAAAATTACCTAACAAGGGTTCATTTCTGATCCTGCGTTTCTGAAAAAGCTTTTACATCTATCCTTCAACTTGATTGATATTTTAGCTGGATATAGAATTCTTAGATGAATATTGTTTTTCCCTCAAAATAATTTTTTCTACTTTCTACTATTGCTTTTGAGATTCAAGATGTATTTATGATTCCTGAACATTTCAAGCTGAAAACTCATCTTCTTAAATTCTCCAAGACTATCTTTGTTATCTCTGTGCTATCTTTGTTTTCTTTTTATGAAGTACCAATTAGCTTAATATTGGATATCCTCAGTGGAATACTATTTTAAGAGATATTTCCTGTCCTGTTTTCTGTCTCTTTGTCTTCTGGTTTAGTTTCTGAGATATTTCTTCTGCCATATTTTACAAAACTTATATTGAATTTTTACAATTATACTATCACATTTAAAAGTTTCTAATACTTCCTTCTTATTATGTCAATATTTAAAATTTTTAATAGAATTTTGGTAAAGGTGACAGAGTAGGTAAACACTGTCCTCGCCTCCTTCCACGACCACTAAACTATGGAACGACCATCATTGAGAATCACCCAATGTCTAGCTGAACAGAAGTTTTATAATTACAAACATACAGAAGAAGCTTCATGGAGAGAGGGAGAAGGGGCGGAGATACCGGATGAGCTGGTGTTACACCCACATGTGGCAGTTAAAAATTAGGAAGGATACCTTGACTACAGAGGTCCTCCTGAGGAGGGATAGGTCCTAGCCTCACATTATGCTCCCCAGGCCAGGGCTCCAGTGCCAGGAAGAGTTGTCTCTATAACTTCTGGCTGTGAAAACCAGTGGGATTTTTGCTGAGAGACAGAGGGCTGCTGGAGTACTGGGCATTCCTCTTAAGGGGCCTACCCACTGATTTACTTCTGGATGAACTCACTTACTATGAGCTCCGGTGCTGAGGAAGCAGCTCAAGAGGTGCTAAGGACATACAGGAAGGAACTGATTTGACTGGCTGTAGGGTAAGGGCTGGAGAGGCAGCCTTCTTCCAGACAGAAGTGTTGGCAAATGACATTGCTCCTTTGTTGAGCCCTCCAACCACCCAGCCTGCTCATGTAGGCATTTGCCATAGCTGTTTCCATCAACCTGGCTAACATTATTGCCCTGCCCTGGTGTTTCTATGATTCCCTGCCCCACCCAATTGTGAGTCCATCCAAGCCATCTAGCAACATATAGCCTCGCCATGTCTCATATCTCTTCCTCAACAGCCCCAAGGCCAGAACTAGTGGCAGCCACCTGAGTTTGCAGCTTAGCTTCTCTCTGTCACCTCCAAGACCAGCACAAGTGGCAATCTTCTGCATATCAGCTCATACAAGTGACCACAGGTAGGACATAGGCAGTGGCTGAACTTGATCTGCACCAGAACCCCCTTTGAGAGGTGTCAGCACAAACATACCCAGTGGACAACTTCAGACCACATCAGAGTACACTCAACCACCTCCACAAATGACACACCCTAGGGACAGATACAGCAAGCTCAAGAGCCCTGCTAAAGTGAATCCTGCTTTGTAGGGGCTAGCTTCTACACAACAGTTCCTACACTGTAATCATGGCCAGTCCTCATAACCCATCTACTTGAGGTTCAATCCCTCCCACTGAAATTCCAATAGCAATCAAGGCTCAATTACAACAGGAGGGCAAACACAACCCCCACAATGAACATACCTGAAGCACCCAGCTCAGGTGATCAAGAAAAGGCTCCAGAAAGAGAACTAAACAAAATAAAGGCAAGCAACTTACCAGATGCAGATTTCAAAGAATTGCTTATAAGGATATTTAATGGAACTACCAGATAAAATCAGCGAGAACTTTAACAATGAGATAGAAAACATAAAAATAGAAATAGAAGATATAAAAAAGTCAGAAATAAAAAATGCAATAACTGAAATGAAGAATACACTAAAAGGAATGAACGGTAGATTAGATAAAGCAAAGGATTGAATCAGCACTTCGGAGGATAAGGTAGCAGAAAACACCCAATCAGAATAGTAAAGGAAAAATGAATCCAAACAATAAAGATAACTTAAGGGGCCTCTGGGACAACATCAAGCCTACCAACATTCACATCATTTGGGTACCAGAAGAAGAGAGAGAGCAAGGAATTGAAATCCTATTTTAAGAAATAATGACAGAATATGTTCCTAACCTGACAAAGGAAATAAACATACAAGTCCAGGAAGCCCAGAGAATCTCAAACAAAATGAACCCAAAGGGACTCACACCAAGACACATCATAATTAAAATGCCAATGGCTAAGGACAAAGGGAGAATCTTAAAAGCAGCAAGAGAAATGCAGTTACAAGGGAGCTCCCATAAGACTGTCAGACAATTTATCAACAAAGACTTTGCAAGCCAGAAAGAATTGGCAGGAAATATTCAAAGTGAGGAGGAGTGAAAACCTATAGCCAAGATTACTCTACCCAGAAAAACTATCATTTAGAATCAAAGGACAGATAAAGAGCTTCCTAGACAAGAAAAAGCTAAAGGGATTCATCTCCACAAAACCAGTATTGCAAGAAATGTTAAAGGGACTTCTTTAAAATAATAAGAAAAAATATGAAAGGTAAAATGGCAATAACTACATATCTATCCACAATTACTTCAAATGTATATGGATTAAATGTTCTAATTGGAGGACATCGGGTAGCTGAATAGATAAGAAAACAAAACCCTTACATATGCTGCCTACAAAAGACTCTCTTCAGATCAAAAGACACACACAAACTGAAAATAAAGGGATGGAAAAAGATATTTCATAAAAAAGTAAGTGAAAACAAAACAAAACAAAACAAAAAACTGGAGTAGCAATACTTAACATCAGACAAAATAGACTTTAAAGCAAAGACTAATCAAGAGACAAAGAAGGACACAGTGATTCTACTTCTTCAAATAGTAATTTTATGTGAAGAAATTCCAAACACTAATTCAATAAGACACATGCATCCATGTGTTTGTGGAAACTCTATTTACCATAGTTAAGTTATGGAAGCTACCTTAGTATTCATCAATAGATGAATAGATAAAGAAGTGGTACATATTTACAATGGAACATTACTCAGCCATAAAAAGGAATAAAATATTGCCAACAGCAAGAACATGGATGGATGTAGAGGCTATTATATTGAGTGAAGTAAGTCAAAGAAAGACAAATACCACATGATTCTACTTACATACGGAATCTAAAAACAAAATAAAGAAGCAAACAAAACAGAAATAAACTCATAGATATAAAAAACATTTTGGTGGTTTCCAGTAGAGAGGGGTTGGAGGGATGGGGGAAGAAAAGGGAAGGGATTAAGTGATATGAATTGTTCATTATAAAATAGTCATGAGAATGTAAAGTAATAACTATGTATGGTGTCAGATGGGTACTAGATTTATCTAGGTGATCAGTTCATAAGTTATGTAAATGTCTGACCACTATGTTGTACTCCTGACACAAATATAAATTATATTGAATGCTGATCGTAGTTAAAAAATAAATAATAAAAAAATAAAAACCTTTTTTATAGCATCCCACCCTTATTTCATAGATGTGATATCTTTTTTTTTTTTTAATCGGAGGACCTTAATTTTTGAAAAAAGTAATTTTCTTCTGCTCTCTGTAGTGTCTTTACTTTATTATTTTGTTGAATCTCTTTCAGGTTGGGTGGTATCCTTTAATATTTAGTCATATTAAAAAATAAAACTTTAAAATGTTTATTGGAAGCTATTAGGATTGGTGCATTTACTGTTGTGTTTCATTGTAGGGCTATCAAGTGGATACCTAATTGTTTTATCGAGGACTCCCAAATGTTGAATCTGTGTTTTTTTCCCCTGGGTTAATCCCTTTCTTTAAGATCTTCAAATTTTTTTGCCTTGGGAGAATAAGCGTACTCATGTTCTCACTATTTAGTGTATTGACTTTAAATGAATTCACCTGTTTTCAGACTGATATATCTTCTTTAATTTTAGCTCTTAAGTTCTTAAGTTCAGAGCTTTTTTACATCAACATCTCCAGAGAGTCCATCCTGGTTTTTTGGGATAGTCAAAGGGTTTGGGGATCTACTTGATTTTAAACCAGCCTTTCTGGTATTACACTTCAGGACACTTGTTGCTTCCAGGGGTTACTGCGGTATATATTAACATCCTTCTTCACTAAGCTTTCTCAGAGAAGCTAAATTAGGTAACACTCCAAATTTGTTTCTATCACTTATTTGCTGTTTTCTTATCTTCCATTTCTTTAGCTTTTGTTGTTTTTTTTACTTTGTGGTCTTATCCCTTTTTAGAATTTCTTAATTTTCTGTTTAGTATATTTTTGGTATGCAGCAGAGATAAACATGCCCGTGTATCAACAATGTTTACCTTGAATGTCTTTTATTTTTAAAATTTTATTTTAAACTTCTTTCATAAGGTTTTGGGCTCAGGGGTGCATTTCATCTTTTAGTTTTGTAGTTTATCAATGTGTCAGCTTGAAATTAGGATGGCTTCTGTTTTCAGTAATCTGGCATATGATTGCGACCTATACAGTTCCCTACTACATCCAATCACCTACGTCGCAAAGTTGCTACTGGAGTGTGATCTAGGCACTGTGAGAACTGAACATCTTCATGAATTCCTTTTATACATTTATAATTGAGAATAATATTATTTTTATTTGTATATTATGTCATGTGTATTTACAGGTACAAAAATCTTTTTAGTCTATTTAATTTCCACTGACCCTAGAGAAAAATCCTTTTGACATATACTTGCCATCAAGGAAAAAACTCCCAACACCATAAGGATTTGACTGCTTGGCAAATGAAATAGATAATACCTAGTTCTCAGTGGGATCTTAATAATAATAAATAATAATAGTTAGATAAAAATAACTGAATTTGGCTGAAGAAAATGTTACAAGAATGCCTTCAAGCATAAAAAAATTAACTTTTATTTGTTAGGTTTAACAAAATATATAGTTGGAAAACTCCATTGTTTTCACCAAGGGAAATCAATGGAACATATTGTATATTAAACCACTCCAAAAGACTGAGTATTTGAAAGCTTCAAAGATCTGTTTTGGCATGTACCATAGTTGCTTTAGCATGAAAAAATGTTTTCTAGTTCTGACATTACTTGCTTTCATTATTTTCTACATCTCTCCATATAAATCTATTGAACTGCAAAGAGCAAGTTAAAAACAAAAAGTAATCAGCATAACAAACCAACACAGATGTCCTAATTAATTTAGATTTGCTTTCACAGTTGTAGGATCAGATTTTACCAAATTTGAGGAACTTGGCCAGTTCAAAATGTACTAACTTTTTGTCAGTAAATTTGCTTCTTTAGTATTCTTTTTGGAAAAGCTACCAATAGGAATTCTGCTTTAATTTTGAAATTCACTTCTACTATAGGTTTTGATAAATGATATCACATTTAGCTCAGCAGAATTTACATTTATTTATTAGAAGTCTTTATGTTCCAAACTCAGCCTGGTCAAAGAGTAAAAGACAGAGAAGAAGCAGGAATAATAGAAAATGTATTTTTTGAATGGCAATGCCAGACATTCAGTCTCCTGGGGTTGTTCTCTGAAAAAAGTACCTTCCCATTATTATGTTTATATCTGGGTGGGCATTTACACTATGGTACCAATCATAGACTTTGGAGCCCAGAAGCAAGATAGTTCACATAGCTGATAGATTAGTTTAGTGGACTCAGAGATTAGGTTCATGAATATTTAATCACTCAGTACAGTATGTAAATATCATAGCCTGATTATCAAACATTTAGCTGTTGGCCATGTTGACTGTAGAGCCCAATCCTGAATATAAACTAAGCAAAAAAAGCCACTAAGAAGTCAAAATTATATTCAGAAATTCCCAATACTCAACCTTACATTTCTATTCTAATGGTTGTCATTCAGAGATTATATCACTGAACTTGCTTTAAACATGATCCTAGTACTCTTTATTATATGGTGTGAGGTCAAAGTGATAAGTGATAGCTAACAGTTCATTAGCGAAGGGAGAAAAAAATCATGTAAGTTAACAAAATAACTATAAAAGAAGAGAAGTTTGGGGCCATAAAGTGAAAGAGTAAGCATATCTGTGTATTTGAAACTTTGATGCATCTCCTTTTAGAACAGAATGTTAATTTATCCTTAAATGAGAACTGATAATTATTAGAACACTGCTGTGAATAGCTAGATTTCTTAGAGCCAAAAAAAGCTTCCCTCCCTCCATACAAGAACTACACAAGTTAGACATTCGTTGTTTCCTGTCCATACCAATTCATTTATACTTTCATGGGTTTGTTTGTTTTGAATTCCTGTTTAGAAGCTGATCTATTTGCTGAACTTCTGTATATCTCTTAAAGATCAGTGCAATTACTTCTGACACTTTTCATCTTCACTCTCTTCTGGCAGAATAAGTATGGAATATTAAACTTATACAGACACAGATATATGTTGAACTAGTGAAATTGTATTTTTTAAGGTCTTTATAAAATCAAATATTGGCAATTTACATAGGTCTTTACCTTTGGCCATCCAGTTTTGGAAGATAGATGCCAATGCTTCATGAATAAATAAAAAAAAATCCACTTTTGCTAACTTTAATATTATATGTTTCAATAGTATCTATATTATATGGGAATTTCAATATCTAAACAGGAAAGCGATTATCATTGGTAGACACTTTCTCAGATGATATACACCCTAGTGTGAAATCTTTCCACCTAGAAGGCAAATATTGTTTGTAATATTTAAAAGGATCTAGGAAGTCACATCCTTAAATAGATAATAAGGAATAGAATGTGGAAAGAAAAAATATACACATATGAATATTAAATCTTGTGTCCCAATGTATTATGATTATTTATGCATCTTTATCTCCTATTATGTTATGAATTCTGTAAGGGAAAATGCTATATCCTCTTCATTTTTGTAGGATCTTTTAATTAACATAATAACTTCCAATGTTAGAAAATAATGCTGAGACAGCAATTATATTGATTATGGCATTTATATTGGTACAATGTATTTAGACAATATTTGCCAAGAGATGTAAAGGTTTTCATTAAATTTCTATAACCCATAATCTCACTTCTCCTTCTTGAATGCTGGTCTAATAAAGTCATGTTAAATATGAAGAAAACACAAATGCTTGAATATACTTATGGTACTTTTACTTCAAACCATGAAAACTGAGAGCAATATACAGATTTACCTGTAGAGCAATATGTAAGTAAATTATAATTTATCTCTTCAATAATATATTATATAACCACAAAAATTATGGTTATGAACATTGTGGAATAATAGCAGTAAAATAATAACTTAAAGAAAAACTGTAAGGTATAAAATTTTATCATGTTTTAAATTAACATATATGCATATTAAAAAAAGACCCAAAGAGCATATGTAAATATAGTCTTTGTTACTTTCCTTGGGTTTAAGGCAACTGCTTTTTACAAAATATTTTGTAAAAAATTAAAATTATTTCTATAATTAAAATATGTATAATTTTAAAAACTTTAAAATTTGGGATCTAAATTCTGTGAATGTAAAACTAATATAATAAAATATTTATTGCTTATCTACTATTGGTTTCTCTCTTTTTCTTTCCTTTCTCAATGATCTATATAAATGAGCACTGTCTGAATCCTTACTAGATTTTATTTTTCTTCTTAGCACTTGCCATTAGCTGACAATTATTATTATTTTTAAAAACTTTATTTTTTTAAGTATAGTTTTAAGTTCACAGAAAAATTAAGAGGAGATATAGACTGCCTGTATAGTCCCTGCCCTCACCAATATATAACAGTATATATTTATCATTATAGTATCATATAGAGTATTTCACAGCCCTAAAAATCTTCTGTGCTTCTTCTATTCATCCTTTCTTCTCCTTCCTCCCTTGCAATCACTTATCTTTTTACTGTCTTCATAGTTTTGCCTTTTCCTGAATGTCATGTAGTTGGAATCATATGGTGTGTAGTTCCTTTAGAATGTCAATCGATGGACAAAACTTGATATGAAAAAAAAATATTTTGGCTCTTTTGTTTGAAAGTTCTTGTAGTATGAAACATTTGCTCTCAATGTGCATCAACCAATAGCCTCTTTTTATAAAATATTATTTGTAGTTTTCCTTTTACCATATGAAAATAAAATTCATAGGTAATATAACCTGTCTACACATACAATTTAAAAATCATCAATACAATTATCTGGGCTTAACTTTATAAAAAAGTAGATGGAAACTAATTGACAACAAAATAATGTGCATTTTAGATGAAAATGTTTAGCATAACTACCCAGAAAGAGATAATGAAATCAGATATTTCTGTTATTTCAAATGGATACTTTTAAGATACATGAGATCACAAGCCAATATGTATAAGAAATACAGGAAAATGAAAGAGTAAATGTATGAAAATGCACAGAATAGAAACTGTTATGATAAGTAATAATATTTATTTGTATGCAATAAAACAAACAGGGAAATGAACTTCACTGAATTATTCTTTTTTTCATGTTTTTGTTTAAATTTTATTTTATTATTACTTTCAAGTATATAGTACATTGGTTAGACAATTATATAGTTTATAAAACAATCCCCTTAAATGCTCTTTCTCTCCTTTGGCTCTCCACCTAGCCATTATATTAATGCTAATTGCATTCCCTATGCCATGCTCCCCATCCCCGTGACCATCTATCGACTACTAATTTGTACTTCTTTAACCCTTCATCTCATTCTCCCTGCCCCCAACTCTCTTCCTGCTCTGGCCATCACCAGATTATTCTCTATATTTTTCACTGAATTATTGATGGCATACCAAGACTAACTATAAACTACAGAACTAGAGTAAATGCGGAGGTATGATATTCTTGCAAAAAGTATCATATGAAGCATTTTCACTGCCCTAAATCCTCTGTGTCCTTCTAAGCTGGGCCTTATTTATATTTATAGTGTCAAAATTATTTCCTATGTTATAAACAAGAGAGAGAATTGGCTTTATTGAAAATATTCTGCCTTTAAAATTTTTAGAAATTACAGTTGGCATACAATATTATATTAGTTTCAGGTGCACAAAATAGTGATGAGACATTTATATAATTTACAAAGTGATGACTATTTTGTAGCTACCAATTTGTATTTCCTAATCTCTTTACCTTTTTTACCCATCCCCGACCTCACTCCATCTGGCAACTGTTTTTTTGTTCTCTGTATCTGTGAGTCTCTTTGTTGATTTATTTTGTTCTTTAGATTCCACATATAAGTGAAATCATATAACATTTGTCATTCTATATCTGACCTACTCCACTCAGTGCAATACCCTCTAGGTCCATCTATGTTGTTGCAGATGACAAGATTTGGTTCTTTTTTATGGCTGAGTAATGTTCCATTGTATAAATTTACCACCTCTTCTTTATCCATTCATCTATTGATGGACACCCAGATTGCATTCATATTTTGGCTATTGTAAATAATTCTGCGATGAACATATGGATTCACATGTCCCTTTAAAGTTGTGTCTAGAGTTTCTTTGGCTAAATACCCAGAAGTGGAATTACTGTGTCCTTTGTCTCTTGATTAGCCTTTGCTTTAAAGCTTATTTTGTCTGATGTAACTATTGCTACTCCAGCTTTTTGTTTTGTTTTGTTTTCATTTATTTTTTCATGAAATATCTTTTTCCATCCTTTATTTTCAGTCTGTGTGTGTCTTTTGCTCTGAAGAGAGTCTTTTGTAGGCAGCATATGTAAGGGTTTTGTTTTCTTATCTATTCAGCTACCCGATGTCCTCCAATTAGAACATTTAATCCATATACATTTGAAGTAATTGTGGATAGATATGTAGTTATTGCCATTTTACCTTTTATATTTTTTCTTATTATTTTAAAGAAGTCCCTTTAACATTTCTTGCAATACTGGTTTTGTGGAGATGAATCCCTTTAGCTTTTTCTTGTCTAGGAAGCTCTTTATCTGCCCTTTGATTCTAAATGATAGTTTTTCTGGGTAGAGTAATCTTGGCTATAGGTTTTCACTCCTCCTCACTTTGAATATTTCCTGCCAATTCTTTCTGGCTTGCAAAGTCTTTGTTGATAAATCAGCTGACAGTCTTATGGGAGCTCCCTTGTAGGTGACTAACTGCATTTCTCTTGCTGCTTTTAAGATTCTCCCTTTGTCCTTAGCCATTGGCATTTTAATTATGATGTGTCTTGGTGTGAGTCTCTTTGGGTTCATTTTGTTTGTGACTCTGTATGTTTATTCCTGGACCTGTATGTTTATTTCCATTGCCAGGTTAGAAAATTTCTCGGTTATTATTTCTTCAAATAAGTTCTCAATTCCTTGCTCTCTCTCCCCTCCTTCTGGTACCACTATGATGCAGATATTGGTGCATTTGATGTTGTCCCAGAAGTCTGTTAATTTTTTTTCATTTGTTATATTCTTTTTTCTTTTAGCTGCTCTGATTGGGTGGTTTTTTTTTTTGCTATCCTGTCTTCCAACTCATTGATTCAATGCTCTGCTTCATCTAATCTACTGTTCATTCCTTTTAATGTATTCTTCATTTCAGTTATTGTATTCATCATTTTTGACTGGTTCTTCTTTATGGTTTCTATGTCCTTTTTAATGCTTACTGTCTCTCTGTTGAAGTCCTCACTGAGATCTTCTCCCCTGAAGTTCATTAAGCATCCTTATAATTAGTGTTTTGAACATTGTGTCTGGTAGGTTGGTTACCTCCATTTTATTTAGTTTTTTTTTTCTGGAATTTTCTCCTTTATTAATTTTTTTTTATTTGCTGTATGTTTCTTTGCCTTCTCATTTAGTTGCCTCTTTGAGTTTGTTTCTATGAATTAGGAAGATTTGTTACATCTCCCAGCCCTGGTCATTTGGCCTTATGTAGTAGGTGTCCTGTGTGGCCCAGTCACAAGTCTCCTTGATTACCTCTGCCAGAGGCTCTGGACATGTTCCTTGTTTGTGTTGTGTGTATTCTCCTGCTGTAACTAAGCCTTGATTGCTGTTAGGACAATGGTATATAGGACTGACTCTCAAGCTGGATAGTGTGGGGGATTGGCTATGCCCATAGAGTATGAGCTGCTGTATAGGGCTGACCCCATGGAGTGCGATCCACCCCAGCAGGCTTGTGTACCTATTGAGACCACAGTTTGGGTCTGCCACTAATGGGGATAGTCAGGTGGTGCTCTGTTGTGATCTGACACTAGCTTCCAGTTGTGTTGGTTCTGAGGCCCCTCAGGAGGGGCTCCTATGAAGGCCAAAATCAGCCACTGCTTTTTTTGCTCAGGACTACCTGGTAGGGGCTACAAAGCAATCATTGAATGGTTGCTGAAGACAAGTGAGAGAGACCACACTTCAAGCCAAGGTCAGTTACCTTCAATACTGAGCCTGTGCTGGTTCAACAAAAGGACCAGTGTACCTCAAGGCCTGAGGCCATCTGCCAGTTGCCTGTAAGTCTCTGCAGCTGAAAGAGCCTTTGGTTGGTATGGGAGTTAGCTGAGGTGGGGACCCTGGGAGTCATCAGGATAAAGCATGCAGATTTCATCTGGCCAATGCATAATCAGGTTTTGTTCCAGTGCTGAATCTGCAGCTTCCTGTATAAGTCTCAGATCACAGAAAGGCCAGTCCCTGCCAGCCTCAGGCTTGGCGACACTTGAAATCTTTTTGTAAAATACTTTAGGTCAGGGTAAAATTTGAGACCCACCACTGAAAGTCTTTCTTGGGATGCATGGGCCACACGCAGGCTGCATGAGCTGAGGACTGTTGTTTGCTGTTGAATTCATGGCCCAGGGAAAGCACAGGTTGGGATTGTTGCCCAGCAACGGGCCTGCTAGGGGCAATTTGTAGGTTGGGTGGTGTGGGGGTCTAGGGAGACATGGGATGGAGCAAGCTGATCCTGTCAGGTCAATGCAGATTGCTGCCAGAGCTGAGCCCATGGGCTTCTGTAAAAGTCACAGATTATAGTGTGACTAGCCCCTTTCAGCCTTGGGCCTGCAGACCCCAGCAATCTGTTCCAGAGACACTGCAGTTTGGGATGACACCAGTGGCCCCCCGTAACAGTGCGGGGCGCACACAGGTGGCACAAGCTGAGGACTGCTGTTTGCCCATGAATGTATGACCCAGGAAAGGTGCAAGGTGAGGTTAGCTGTCTGGCAATGGGCTGCTGTGGGAAATTTGTGGGTTTGGTGGAGCGGGGTGCCAGGGAGACACAGGGTTGAGTTGGGGGATCTCACTGGTCTAATGCAGTTTAGAACTGGCTGTGCAGGAGGAGGGTTCAACACAGGCAAGATAGAGCCCTGGAGGGTGCCAACAAGGGACAGTGGTGGCCTTCCCTTCAGCCCTCGCTCCAGAACCACACAACTCAGTCTTTCCTTGTACTTCTCGAATTGCTGACCACCCCCCGCCCCCAGCACCCAGGGTGAGTGTCTGTGAGCAAGTGAGTCTATGTGCGGGTCCTTTAAAGGGGACATCTGGGTTTTCAGGTTTCTTCCATCTTGCTTAGATGGCCAGAATCTCCACTGATTTTTACAGTCAGATTTTGTTGGAACTCCTCTTCCCAGGACTGAAACCCTGGCTGGGGAAACCCTGTGAAGCTAGGGCTCTTCAATCCTTCAGGGCTGCCTTTGCAGCTGCACTCTCCCTCTGCTGCTCAACTGCCATGCATGGGTGCAGGACCAGCCTGCTTTGCATTTCTGGCCCTCCTATCAGTGTCAATGTGGCTTTTTATTTACATCCTCAACTGTATGTGTAAGGATCAGCTAGACTTCGCGTGGTTCTCCAAGTTGTTTTTTTAATAATTTGGTTGTAATTTTTGCTGCAGCCCTGGAAGTAGGCAAACCCTTCTTTAACCTAGCCCCTTATCTTGACCAGAAATTCCCTCCGACTGATTCTTCTTTATATTTTCTATCTTCATTTTTATATTTCCTATCTCTTTGTTGAAGTTTTCACTGAATTCATGTACTCTTCCTATAAATTCAATGAGCATTCTTGTAACCAGTGTTTTGAACTCTGTATCTGGTACATTGCTTGTTTCCATTTTGTTTAGTTCTTTTCCTAGGGCTTTGTTCTGTTCTTTCATCTGGGACATGTTTCTTTGTCTCCTTATTTTGGCTGCCTACTTGTGTTTGTTTCTATGTATTAGATACGGCTGCGATGTCTCCCTGTCTTAGTAGAATAGCATTATGTAGAAGGTGTCCTGTGGGGTCTGGTGATACAGTCTCCCTGGTCACCTGAGCTGGGTATTTCAGGTGTATCCCTTGTGTGGGCTGTTTGTGCCCTTCTGCTATAGTTGAGCCTTGGTTGCTGTTTGCATGTCAATGAGAGGGATTGACCCCCAGGTTGATTGGCTGTGAGAACTGTTATTACAGTGGAGGAGCTATTGTGCAGGGGCTGACTCTGTAGATCAGGATTAGCTTAGCAGGACTCTTATGCCTGCTCAGTCTGCCCTTTGGGTGTGTCATCTGTAGAAGTGGCTGGGTCATGCTCCAGCTTGGTCTGAAGCTGACCACAGGGCATATCAGCTGTGAGGCCTCCTAGGAGGGGACTTGCACAAGCAAAGTTCAACCATTGCCTGTGCCCTGCCCAGGACTTCCTGGCATCAGCCACAAAGCAATCTTCAGATGTCTTCTAAGCATGCTGGAAGAGGCTAAGCTGTGAGTCAAGGCCAGCGTTGTTAGTGCTGGGCTTAGAGCTGCTTAGCAAGAGGTATGGGACATGCTGAGGCCAGATGCTGCTTGTTTTGGGTTTATGAACCTTTGAGAGATTTTAGGAAAGTCCACAGCATCAGTCAAGACAAGATGCTTGTTTGGAAAAGCTTCTGGAATCACCTTGGATGGGCCAGTAAGCAGGGTCTCAGAGATTCATCAGGGTAGGGCAAACAATGTTAAACAGATTAATGGAAACTCAGATATGGCAGCAGCCTAAGTATGCACACTGGAATGGACAAGGACTCAAGAAAGAAAAATGGTATCTACCAACACTTCTGTCTTAGGGAAAGTCGTCCCTCCAGGCTTTTCCCTGAAGCTAGACAATTTAGTTCTTCCTTGTATGTCCCTGGCACCTTTGGAGTGGCTTCCCAGTGCTGGAGCTCAGAGTGACAGGGTCCATCAGCAAGTCCATGTGTGGGCCCATTAATAGGAGTGCCTGGGACTCCAGCTGTTGTCTGTCTTCTTAGTCACAAACTCTGCTGTTTTTCACAGCCAGAAGTTGTGGGACCTTTGCTTCCCAGCACTGGAACACTGTGCTGGGGTCCCTGGTGTGGGGCTGGGACCCCTCCTTTCTCAGGGGGGTCCCTGCTGCCTACATATCTCTCCTAATTTTTGGTGCCAGCCCACTTTGCATCTCTGCCCCTCCTACCAAGTTTTGAGGTGGCGTCTTCTATAAATTTGTATTTATAGGACTTTTTTCAGCTAGACTTTTGGCAGTTCTCAGTGATGACTGTTCTGTAGGTTAGTTGTAATTTTGATGTGGTCAAGAGAGGAGTCCAGAACAGCATTTAACTATTCCGCCACCTTGACCAGAAGCCTAGATAACATTCCTTCTAACATGATCTCCGGTTGGGAGGCATGCATTTAGTCACTGGCACTTAGACGATCATGGATGACATATCCTTTGACATGCAGCTGGAAATAGAGGATATATTGGAAAAATAAACAGCAATAAAATAAGCTATTAGAAGTTATTGAATAAACCTCTGGTTAGACATTTGTATGGTTTATAATGTGCACCTAAAACTAATATAAAATAATATTGAATATCAACTGTAATTGGAAAATAAAAATTAAAAAAATTATGAAAAAATCCACACATCGTGAATGTACTTAATGCTACTAAATTAAATGCTTAAAAAATGATTAAATTGGTAAGTTTAAGGTGATGTATATTTTACTACAATAAAAATGTTTTAAAAAAGCAAAATAAATAAATAAATAAGTATGATGAGCACATAACACAATATATATATGACATATTATTGAGTTGTACACTTGAAACCTATATAATTTTATTAACCAATGTTGGCCCAATAAATTTATTAAAAAATAAACATCTGGGACAATGTCAGGAAAACAATTAGCAATCCAACATAGATATTTTACCATTAAAAGTTTTGTAAACAAATTTTACAAGAATATAAAAATATAAGGTAGCTATAATGTTAAATATTTTTAAGCTGCTTTTATTAATAAAACTCAACAAGACCCCTGTATTTCATGTTCTTTGCTAATTTAATAGTGTTGTTATTATGTCTGTTAAAAGAGATTGCAAGTCTACTTTAATATAGAATATGCAATTGTTTCATTGTTTTTCAGTAACCGCTCCACTGCTCTGAAAGCTTCCTTATGAAGATCATTTCAGTGAGGTGTGATTGTATGTGGGTATATGGGTATGTGTGGACATGTGGGTACTTAGGCAACACCATCAGTATTTTCAGCATAAAACATTTTCTGAAATAATTAAGTGAAAGAATGCATTTAGTAATCAATAATGCTATCTCTTTGATTGGAAATGTTTTATGAAATGTTCCATTCATCAACATGACTAATCTTCAATAAAGTCTTCCAATTTGACTTTGATGAATAATCTGAAGGAAGAAAGCCTGAACATGTGAAATGAATGAAAATTCTCTTTGTAAACATATTACAATCCAAAAAGTTTGTGCATTTAAAAGCATACGTTTCTAAATTCTAAGTAAAATATTCATGGTCATTGTACTTCAGAGTCCCCATTTCATTTAGGAACATACAGTTTTTAATTATTCCAGATAGCATACTATATGTCAAGGTTTAGGTAAACCTAGTTTTTCAGAGCTTAGACATAGAGCATGTTGTCTGGAGGCAGGGCTCATGTCCATAGAGCATGTTGTCTGGAGGCAGGGCTCAATGACAAAATATGCTGTATATAAAATTTACACATAATATGAAAGATAAACACATATATAATTATTGCTATTATTAGTAGTAGCATTACTATTAAGAAGAGTAGAGTCATGAATGAGAATTATCTGAGCCTTCATGATAAGTGAGATGTGGGGAGGAATTAAAACGTGGAATAAAACATTAGATAGAATTCAAAGGATAGAGGAAAGTTTTTGACTGGGAGGAATTTCTTTTTCTCCCTCAGCTTTATTTAGATATAATTGACAATTGTATTATGTAAATTTAAGGTGTACAAGGTATTGGTTAGATTTGATACACATATATTGCAAAATGCTCATAACTATTGCATTAGCTAACACCTCCACATGTCACATAATTATCACTTCTTTTTATAGTGAGAACATTTAAAATCTCTGGGTTGGATTTTTTAAACCATCATTTATTCATGAAGAAATTCTTATTATATTTTTTTCTTTGGCTCAGAATTTTTCTGGTGTACCTTTAACCTAAAAATATTTCTATATCTATATGTATATATATATACACACACATATATATGTATATATATGCATATGTGTATATATAGTATTATTATTGTATTATTTGTATTAATTCTATATATACATATATTATTGTATTAATTATATATATACATACATATGTATATATGTATGTATATGTATGTGTGTGTGTGTGTGGTGTATATATATATATATGTGTATGTATATATATATATACACACACACACACACACACATATATATATATATATATATATATATACACA
This sequence comes from Pteropus medius, assembly GCF_902729225.1. Classification (NCBI taxonomy): domain Eukaryota; kingdom Metazoa; phylum Chordata; class Mammalia; order Chiroptera; family Pteropodidae; genus Pteropus; species Pteropus medius. The sequence goes on along the minus strand of NW_024344437.1, from coordinate 1,758,990 downwards.
TACATACATACAGTATTATTATTGTATTATTTGTTGGTAATATTCCAAAGCTGTTCTATTGCAGGACAAAATGTAATTTTCAGTGAAAGATGTAGGTAGATAATTTTAACTTAGTTGATAAATCAGCAGCTTTTCTTCAGTGCATGATTTCCTACAGATCTGAACAAATTTTATAGATCTACAAAACTGAGATTAGGGAATGTGGTGAAGGAAATGGCTGGCCGCAGTTCACACAGCCTTGAATGTTAGTCCTGCCAAATTCCCACAGCTTGTAGCTAATGAAGGTACAGACTATAATCTGATTGCTATAGATCCCTGTTTCCTTCCATATTCACTAACACATATTTTCCCCAGAAGCATATTAACATGATTCATAGTTACTTCAGGTATTATGTGGAAAAAACATCTGTTAACTTGATTACATTTATAGACATACACAGATATTAGAATGGATAATTTGGAGTATATCATTTACTTCTCAATTTTTTAGGTCATATTATCATATATAAATTCTGTGTATGGTCTACAGCCATGACACCCTGAACATGCCCGATCTCATCTGATCTGGGAAGCTAAGCAGGGTCGGGCCTGGTTAGTACTTGGATGGGAGACCCCTAGTAATACCAGGTGCTGTAGGCATTAAAAAAATTAAAAAATAAAAATAATAAATTCTGTGTATGTGAAGAGTAATTATACCAAAAAGATCTAGGAGAGGTAGATAGAATAAATTTCACTTTTTCTCTCTACATGTGTTGTACACGTGGGCAACTCAATTCTGATTTAATGGTTTTTTCCTTTGTGTGTAAAGGAGCAAATTCTATGGATTATCAATACTGGATACCCAACTTGCTCTTTAGATTTTTACTGAGCCAGAAGAAAACTATTCATCTCATTAAATGATCAGTCATGATCTTCAAGAGATTTGAAATTTTTTAAAAATTTCATTGAATTTAAATGAGGAAAGACTTGAGGGAAAATTTAACCTACATTTTATTAAATCTATAGTATTATTCAATTTAAGGTTGGCTCTTAGCAAAATTATGAGTAGGAGAAGTCTGCCTCTAGGGAAGTAACCTATTGCCTTTCTCCTCCCTTTAGAGCTCTTTGCTCTTCCTCTACCCATTTCAACAGATCAATTCCTTCTTACTTTCTGGGTAGCCACCATCCTCAAAATCTGTACTCAGTTGTACGTTAAGGTGTGACACACTCATAATGTACTAAAGTTTACTTTTTTCCAGAGTTATTCCATGTTAGTAAATGTAGCCAGACTCTCTTGGGGGCTTCCTCTATGTGCTACAGAATAGAAAAGAGTAGTTGAAGCCAGAAATTCTGAAAGACTGTCCATGGAACCTAAGTTCTAGGTAATCTTCTTAAAGAAGATTCCATGGTCAAATGTTTGAGAAAAGCTATTTATTCATTTACTGAAAATTCAAAATTTACCTTAGCATAGTAAATACTTTGAAAAAGTTTGTGAAAAATTCTTTAATTCTGCTTAACACAGCATTTGGTAATTGTATTTAAATATGAAAGCCAACTATTGTTTATTTGTTTTTATAACACTTGTCGATGTTTAACAGAATCATTGGGTCATGGAAAGCGTTACTAGAAATGCTGATTCAGGGGCTTTGTCCTCTACACTCACACTACATAAACTGGTAGTATGACATTCCTGAGTTAGAGAACTGTGATCAATGATTTTTTCCACAGAGAACAGAGAGAATAAATTTAAATTGTTTACTAGTAAGAAGACTTTACTGGCATTGGGCATAATTCATACTTTGAATGTATCATCTGGAGAAGCTCTGAGGAGTTTAGAATGAAAGAAGATTTTTAATCTTGTTGAGGTTCATTTAAGATATGAGATATTGTATTGTCCTTATTGCATAAGGCCCAATAGACATTTATGAGAGATCCCGAAGTTTGTTGCAGAGTATATTTATTTCACCCAGCTGTATTCATGTTTTTAATGCTTCTATTTTACTTATTTTGGTTGTTGCTTCCCTCAACTGGAAAGTAATTTGCATAATGACAAGAGATTTTTTTCTTTCATTCATTGCTGTATCTCCAGCATTTAAAATAGTGCCTAGATCATAGAAGGTGCTATATTTGTTAAATGAATGAAGTAAGCCCTGAAGTGGGTGTTTGTGTGTATGTGCATATGTATACACACACACATGTATGTATACATATATATAATAGATAGGTAATAGATATATTTATGATAATAGATGATATTATCTATGGAAGATACATGGAATGAGATGGTAAAAATTCTTGAGCAGAAACATTGAGACTCATCAACATTTGTAGGGAGAAAGAGGAAGGAAAATCCACATGGGCACTGAGAAGGAGAAATGAGGAATAATTGGAGAAAAAAATGGTATTCTAGAAATAACTAAAGAAGAAACTACCAAAAGGAAAATTTGTTAACACTACAGAGAGATTGGGTATGATAAGCATAGCTAATAAACTTTACTTTACATTATCATATTTTCTTTTATAAGAGAGATTTCATATCTAATTTTATACAATTGGTACTAGAGAAAATTTTTAGCAGCTCTTACAACATAGTAAATATGAAGAATTCCTTATAGTCATGTTACAGTATAGGTATATATGTATATATATATATATAGAGAGAGAGAGAGCTATATATATACATGTATGTATATATATAGCTCTCTCTCTCTCTCTCTCTCTATATATATATATATATTTTTTTTTTTAGAAAAATCAACATAGTCAAACCTACATTTGGAGGGTAGTATAAGAAGTGAGAATTAATTTTTTGCACTCTTTCTAGTTCTAGGATAAGAGTGGAGAGTATATGAAAAACGGAGCAGTAGTCCAACTCTGTATAATCTCAAATCATAATTTGTAATATATTAATAATTAAGGTGTTATGAGTTTAGTATGAATATTTTTTCTTTTCAGAGAGGTCTGTTTAAACATCCAGGGTTGCTTGGTAGTTAGAATAGTGGCAGAGAAATTAGTTATGCCTGGTACTATATTTAGATTAATATTGTTGTGGCCTTTTAATTTCAACAAGGAGGGTTCTGGAAATATATATTTCTGTGGTTGCTAAAGATATTAAATTGCCATCTATATAACCAATAGCAACGTGTATAGTTTGGGAGCTGGCATCTACTATTCTCCAAATAATTGAATTCAGTAAAGTTTTAGCTTAATATTCTGTACCTCAGAAGTATAGAGGAGAAACATCCATCAACTTTGTAGCTGTATAATTGTGTTATATCAATTATAATTAATTTTATCAATGTTAATCTATAATTATAGTACTCTTAGTGATTTAAAATAATTGTCAGAATATGATACAAAATATAAATCTCTTACTATTATACTTTACGAAGAGTGGGCCAAATTTTAATTCTGTAAAAGGAAACTGCCTTTGCCTAAAAGCTATGTTTTCATTAATTGTGGCTACATTAATGTGAAATTTGACACAAGCAGCAGCATCTTGATGTGGTGAAAAGAACATTAGAGTCTCAGTGAGGATTTCTGGGTTATAGTGCCTGTTCTGTTATTAACTATGTGTTTGTGTGTTGATGATCTCTGAGCCTCTATTTACATAATTTCTTTCTTATTTCTCTGTATCTTTAGTGACTTATGATTATGAGTTAGTGATTGAATGAAAATGAAATACATTTCCAAATACTGATTATGTCCACATTTGGATAATCTGTTGAAATTGCTTCAGATTTTTAAGTACAGAAAGATGACTAAGAAATTTTACTTTTCTTTTAATGCCAGAGAACCTTCAGAGATAAAAGATATTCAACTCCTATGGTAGAAAATGTAAGTTTTGTTTTAACAACAGCCTAATTTTCTTGACATATAGTTTATTTTTGCCATTGAGGGTCTTTTGAAGTCTCATAGAAGGAACTTTCTTGCTCTGTGGAGAGACAAGCCAGAACAAGCAAAGTTAAGAGGAGTGTAGCATAAGTGCCTTCAGCTGCTAGTGCTTCTGTCATTCTTTGCAAAAGACTGGTGAAGCCTTAGTTGTCAGGAAGTTCATCTGTTCACTAGCACATTAAGTTTAAACTTAAGAATTGCTATCATCTTAGCTAGTACCTCATTTTGTATTCTTTAAAATATAAACTGTTCCTTTCTTAACCGCTTTTATCATCAATTTTATTACTCTGATTTCTGTTGGAAAACACTGGGGAAAATAAGAATAATCTGAGTCTAGGTCTTTGTGTTGTGTTTAATATGACTTTTTTTCTCCCCCATAACTAGAAAGCAGGTCAGGGGCCAATAATGTTTCAAGAACATTTGCAGTCCATGATATATATTAGAAATGGATAAGGCTAGGTTTGTTTGACATGCAAAAATCCATTTTAACATTACATGAAAAAAAAAAAAAAGCACAACTCTTAGATGTAGGTTATCAGGAGTCCCACTAAATGTTTTTCTGCTGAAATAAGACAATTATATGCTGTGGACTCTAGTTGTTAGATTATTCAGTATGTGAAAATAGTCGTGTCTTTTTTTACTAAAATTTTAGAAAATACTTTCCAAATCTGGTCTTTATTTACACTAGATATTGAAAATATTAAGTGTCTAGTTTATACTCAGAGCTATCTGGGAGAAGATAAGTGAACTACTCATTAAGGTTGCCTTGAAAGAACTCACAATGTAATTGGGGAGGGGGCAATACTAACACAGATTAAGCAAAGAGTGAACTGTAATTTTGAATCTGCCAATGTTCTGAATTTGGTATCGTTCCTTTATTACCTGAAGATTCTCTCTTACTGATTCCAGCTTCCTTCCGTGTGCCTCTGGCTTCCTGATTTACTCCCTCTTTGTTCTCTGAATACCTGTGCTTGCTCATTTGTTGAACTGCATTTTGGACCTGGATGCAAGCCTTATGTTCACATATTATTTTTCCTTGTTTCTGATAGTAAAGCTCTCAACCCAGCCATTGTCACTTACCAGTTCCCCAGATGCAACAAATTTTCCAAAAGAAAAGTATTCAAGAATCTACATTTATATAAATATGGTTTCTTATTACTTACATAGTGTCAGAAATCTATAGTTTTAAAAATGTAAATAGTGAACAATCCCTATTTAAAACGGCTCCACAAATAAATTTGGCTTATCATTGAGATTTGAGTAATTAAATTTTATCAGAATTATAAATGAAATTTTGACAATTGAATAGGACTATAAAAAAGATTACTTAACAATTATAAAGATACTAAAATCACATGTAACTGTGCTAGAAAAAAAATATTTACAAATTGTGTACCAATCAAAGCAAAATTTAGTTTTGGTGATGATGATGATGCCAGGCTAATGTACCTATTTATAAATAAAAATGTTTAGTTCAACTAGAGTTATGCTTACTTGACATTCTCAAATGTGGTACACTGAAGTTATTCTTTACTTTGGCTAAACATTTTTTTTCATTGAAAATTTATTTTATTTTATTTATTTTTTATTAAAATTATTGGGGCGACATTGGTTAATAAAATCAAATAGTTTTCAAGTGTACAATTCAATAATATGTCATATGTAAATTTCATTGTGTGTTTACCACCCAAAGTTAAATTTCCTATCATCACCAAATATTTGATTCCCTTTACCCTTATCTACCTTCTCCTTCCCCTCTTCCCTCTGGTAACAACTAATCCACTGTCTGTGTCCATGAGTTACTATTTGTTTGTCATGTTTGTTTGTTGCTTTCAGTTTTATATCTCACATATAAGTGGAATTATATGGTTTTCAACTTTTTTCTGTCTGATTTATTTTGTCTTTAGGGGGATACTTTTGCTAGGAAACAGATTCCACTGCCCAACTTCTAAAGAGTTACTATGAACTGTGAGACACGTTTTCTTTAGCCTAGGTAATATATTTCCAGTAAAATTTAAAAGCATAAAATATGTTTAAATTACTTCTCCATTTAACCAGACTTAATAAATTTACCCCATGTTATAAACTACTTCAGGAACAGTTTCAAAACAAGCTTTTCACTTTAAAAATTGCCTAGTGGTCTAATATGCACTGGTACTAAGTATATAGTCAGCTAGGATGAAGTGACATCATAGCAGAAACATTTTGCCTCACACACACACACACACACACACACACACACACACAAAATGGTGCTCAGTAAGTACTAATCGTTATTGTTATTAATTACCATTATTATTTTTCCTTAATAGGATTGTCTTCCAGCTGACTTTATGTAAGTGCAAGTTTTTATTAGAAATTTCATTTTGATAAATTCTGGCATAATTAATAATTGGATATAAAATCTAGCAAAATTGCATATGTTTGACACATTGCAATAATTCTATGAGTCAAGGGCGGGAAGAGAGGTAGAATGGGAGGGAGAATGGAAATTTTCATTGGAATGTCTATTTCTGCAGAAGCTGAGGGAAAAAAATAATTCTTCAGGACATGAGAATAGGTAGCCTACGTGGATTTTTTTTTTTAAGGTAGAAAGCCCCAGTTATTCTTTTTCCGCTGCCTTTGTCAGTGACTGACTAAAGACAATCCTGGGGCTATTAACTTCGGTATAAATTGTGTCTTCCTTTATCTATATTCTGAATACTGTCCTTTGCTCTTTCTGAGGGACATTGCTTTATAAGTTATTGTCTCTATCTTTTATATCTTAAACATTTTTGTTTCTATAACTACTTCCTCCCAGATTATAGGCTTATTTATAGTGTTCTCTTTCAAACATCAAAGCTCCTTATCTCCAAATATGTTTCTTCTACCCTTCTTAACCATCAATCTAACCATCTTCCTTTCTTTCATTTTTTTCTAAGTTCGTATATGTTTTCATTTCTTTTCTTGTCTTGTTGCATTAGCTAGTATTTTCAATATGATGTTGAGTAGAAGTGGTGAGAGGAGACATCCTTGCCTTGTTCCTGATCATAGCAGGAACATAATTTCTCACCATTAAGTATGATTTTAGCTTCATCAAGTTCAAGAAGTTCTCCTTTTCCTAGTTTACTGAGATTTTTTTATTGTAAATGAATGTTGGATTTTGTCAAATAATTTTTCCGCATCTATTGAAATAATTATATCATTTTTCTTCTGTAAACATGATAGATTATATTAATGATATTCAAATTTTGAACCAGTTTTTATACTTCGGGTACATCCCACTAGAGCATGGTGTATATTTTTTATATGTTGTTTTATTCAATTTGCAAATATTTTATTGAGGCTTTTTGCATTTATGTTCATGAGAGCCATAGTTTACCTTCATTATAATGTCATTGCTTTGGGGATTAGGTTAATGCTGGCCTCATAGAATGAATCAGAAAGTATTATCTCTGCTTCTATTTTCTGGAAGAGAGTGTAGAGAACTGACATAATTTCTTCCTTAAATGTTTGGTATAATTCACCCGTGTAATCTTTAGGGCCTGGTTACTTTTGTTTTCAAAGGTTATTTATTGATTCGATATCTTTAATAGATATGGGCTTATTCAGATTGCCTATTTCTTCCTGTGTAAGTTTTGGTAGATTATGTCTTTTAAGGAATTGGTTCATTTCATCTAGGTTATCAAATTTGTGGGCATAGTGTTGTTCACAATGTTCCTTTATTGTTCTTTTAATGACCATGCAATCTTTAGTTTTGTTGCCTCTTCCTGATATTAGTAATTTGCATCTCCTCTTTTTTTTCTTATTTAACCTGGCTAAAGGCTTATCAATTTTATTGATATTTCAAAATAATCAGCGTTTAAAAAAATTTTCTTTATTGATTTTTAAATTTTCAATTCTATTAATTTCTGCTCTAATTTTTATTATTATTTTCTTTGGCTAACTCTGAATTTAATTTGCTGTTATTTTTCTAGTTCTCTAAGGTAGAAATTTAGTTGATTGATTTTGGTTCTTTTTTTTTTTCCCAATATATGCATTTGATGCTATAAATTTCCCTCTAAATTCTGCCTTTGCTATATCCTACAAATTTTCTTAAGTTTCATTTTGACTTAATCTAGTTCAAAATATTGTTTAACATCTCTTGAGACTTCTTTTTTGACCCATGTGTTATTTGAAAATGTGCTGTTTTGTCTCCAAGTATTTTGATGTTTTCCAGCTATCTACCTATTATTAATTTATAGTTTGTTATGTTGATGAGTTTGTCTCATAAGGCTGTTCATAGGTAGCTCATCTGGTTTCAGGTTGCTTAGTTTAAGTTCTCTTTGCTAAATTATTCTAATTAAATCATTATGCAAAAGGTACAAGGAGTAAACTTTGCTACTTATTACTTTTAACTTGTCTTTCGTTATTCCCTTAAGGTACTTTCTCTATGGTGCTGGGTAGAATTTCTATCTCCTATACATATACTTTAATTTTAGGTAAATGTTTTGTTTTAATTACTTTTAGAAGTTGAATTTGATGTAGTTTGGGCTAGCTAATGTTAGTTCAAAGTGGTCATTTGACATGAAATCTCCTGGATGTAAACTAGGTGCTTTAGTTGAGCGACGCTTTGATTTACCCAAGCACACTTTCCAGTATGCTTATTTTGTTACAGCTTATCTCCTCTTATATGTATGGACATTTGTAAATAGAGTTATTTATGTTTTTATACTTGAGGAGGGTGATGGGTGATGTGTGCGTGCTTCATGGCCTAATTCAATTAAGCTCTCTATTCTTAATTTAGTGCTAAATTCTCCTTCAGTTCTTAATTTCTCAAGAATTTTCTTTTAATCTGTTGGTGTTCTTAAACTAGAAAATGTAGCCCATTTCTTTCCAACTCATAGGCTACCTGCTGACCTAACGTTTTTATGCTGGACACTTTCACTTAGTATAGTTCCTTTTTAGGATTTGCTGAAGATAGTTTATAGACTGTATTAGCAAGAGTTGGTGAGGTTTATCAGGGTTTGTCCAGTACGGAACAGGCTCCTCTAGAGGGATATAAAGCACCACCAAGTACTTTGAGATTTTAGCTGTTGCTAGTAGTACTCTGGGGAAGAGTATTGTTGTGTAAACTATTTAGGTTTAGGGCTAAACAAAGTAGGGTATTTAATCTCAGTTTGTGTTTTAGCAATCCTGCAGTCAGTGCTTTAAAGTTATTTTTGTGGTTTCTGTTTATCTGAGCTATGGCTTTCTACAGCCTAGCTTAGATTTAACTTTATGCAAAGATGGTTCTTTAACATGCTTTACGCTGGATGTCTATTAATTTTGGTTAATCATATTACCATAGTGGCTGGCATCAAATTTACCAACTCTTGTTTTGTTTAGTGTAATTTAGTCAAACTTTTGTTCATGGCTAATTTTTATCATTGCTGTTTCCTGTGGGGGTGTGGTTAAGCAAGGCATTATGAGCTACAAAAGTATGCTTGATTCATGCTCCTTTTAATCCTTTGTGATTTAGGGGGCATCTCACTGGGGTGCAGACACTCACATGTATAATTTTACTAAGAGTTAATAGAAAGGCTGCAACCTAACCTGTGTGTTTATGGAGTAAGTATATTCATCTAGGCATTTTCAGGGCCTTGCTTTATTTATTAAGCTACTTTAACTTGGTAAGTATAAGTAGGTGAATTGATTTTTGTTCATAGGTGTAAGGTGGGCATAGTTGTTCCATGTTGCAAGAAAATTACGAATCCAGAAGGGTAGCTGTTTAAAGAAAAGTAATTCGCTAAAGTAGTATGCATATGTGGGGGGGAGGAGAGATATAGTCCGTTAAATAGTCTCAGTTGTTTGATTTTGGTGCTGACCGATTATTGATTTTTTGATCATTTAAAAGTGGGCTTTCTGCGATATTGTGTACTTAGTCTTGTTTTAGGAGTTTGGCAAGATATTGATAATTGTATACTGATGTAATTATATAATTGCATTTAATAGGAAGTGTGGGGGGTGTTGTTAGACTGGTTACGTGCATGTACTTCTTGCGGGTATGCATATACATGTCCTGAAACTATTGACTGAACATCACCCTGTGGTTAATATGTTAGTTAACATGAGTGTTAATGTTAAACAGCTCTTTCATGTGAGACTCCTTTCCTATGTCCTGTACCATTCATTTCCTGCACTTGATTTGGATGTGCTGCTGCATTGTTCAATATAAGCTCAAGTACAAGTAAATTGACTGTGTTAACTTGTCAATTATAGCTGGATCCAAGTATACCCCAAAATTTGAAAAAATACCAAAGATACGATACCACAGTTATGTGTCTGCATGAAATGTCACACAAATGAAAATGACATTTAAAAACTCATCAATAAAGTACATACAACTAAGGAAACAACCAGTGGACTTCAAGAAATATTAATAACAACTTTTAAAACTGAAAAGTAAAAAGAAAAAATTTAAAACATGGTACAAAGTGTCTAAGAATGCTAAGACTATTTAAAAAGTATAACATATATGCAATATATGCAAGGAGAAAAAAAGAAAGAAAGAAAGAAAGAGAGGAAATGTTGAAGTAATAATTGCTGAGAATGTTTAAAAATTAATCATGGACACCAAACTATAGATCCAGGAAACTCATAAAATAAAGAAGGAAAATCCCCCAAAATCTACACCTAACTACCTCATACTCAAACTTTAGACAAAGAAAACAATCTTGAAAGAAGCCAGAAAGAAAAAAAAATACCTACAGAGGAGCAAGAATAACAAATACATCATACTTCTCTTCAAAAACCTTATAAGCAAGAAGAGACTGAGGTAAAATATTTAATGTGGTGAAAGGAAAAAAAAAAAGAAAACATCAAAATGTTTTATCCAGAGAAATTATTCTTGAAAAGTAAAGGAGAAATAAAAACTTTATCAGACAAACAAACATTGAGGGATTTTTGTAACCATTAGACTTGCTTCGAAAGAAATGTTAATGGAAGTTTTTCAGAGAGAAGGAAATAATATAGCTCAGAAATTTGGATCAGCATAAAAGAAGGAAGAATGTTAGAAAGGATTAAAGAATTCAAAATAAAATCTTTTTTTATTCTTAGTTGATCTAACTGATAAAAGTTTGTTCAAAATAATAATAATAACAATGTATTAAGTGATAATAACTTTGGATAAGTCTAATCAGTGACAGCAATGTTAAAAGGGATGGAAAAGAGGAACTGGAAATATTCTGTTATAATTTACTTACACTACCCAGGAAGTACTATAGAGTTATTTAAAAGTGTATTTATATTAGTTTAAACATATATTGAAAACTTGAGAGCAACTGCAAAGAAAATTCTTTAATATACTTTAATATACTTTAATATACTTGATATGCTAAGAGATGAGAGAAAGTGAAATCATATAAAATGCCCAGTTAAAACCAGAGAATGCCAATAAAGAGTGGAAGACAAAAAAGAAACAAAGAACAAGGGCAATGAAATACAAAGCAGTAAAAATATGATATAAATAATTCCAACTATATCAATAATGCCTTTAGATTTCAATAATCTAAGTAACTCCAATTAAAAAGGAGAGATTGTGAGGACTTTGGAAACATGGTGGAGTGAGAGACATCCCTAGATCTCTCCCCTTGAAAAACAAAAAGTTGAACATCTAAAACTCAACAAAAACACCCAAACTTCACACCAGCAGACCTCTCATAAGAGCTACCACAAGTCAGAACCCCAGGTGTTGGGCGGTGGATTGGGAAAATAAAGAGCTGCCTCTCCCAGCTGCTAGAGCTCCCTATAGGAGGAGGAGGGGAAAAGGTGCAGCGACTTCCCTAAATAGCGCCATCTGAGAAAGCTGTGAGCTCCCCATGGCCAGCCAGCAGCAGGGCCCAGTCATCAGGGCAGAAATGAGGACGGCAGAAAAGTGGGCATGGCAGAGAAACAACAGTTGATGTTTACCGGCCGTGGTTGCAAAACTGAGGCTGAGCCACAGCCCCCATCCCCCAACCCAGATGGCCCCTCCCCCATAACTTCCGTGGTCCATCACCGTGAGCTCCAGGAGAATCTGAGCAAAAGCTACCGAAACTGTTGCAAACACTAACAGGGACTGAGACTGAAGCTAGCAAGAGTGACTGAATATCTATCAGAAAATGAAAAAGAATTTTTAAAACTTTATATAAAGCAGGGATCTAAAAGGCTTAGATACCACCTACTGGAAACCAAAAGAAAAGTGCATTCTTTGCAGCAGGCTAAAGAAAGACTTTTATATAATAAATCTTCTTTCTGGAAAAATAGCAGAATACATATTCATTAATGCTTAAGAGGAGAAATAGTCCATTAAACACCATGAACAACCAAGGTGACAAGGCATCTCAGAAAGAAAGAGAAAAATATCCAGAAAATAAGCTTACAGACATAGAAATATGTGACTTAAATGACAGAGAATTCAGAATGGTACTTCTGAAAAACCTCAGTAAGTTCTGAAATGAGTCATATCAACAATTTCAGGAACTGAAAAAACAACTAGATGAGAAAAGCAAGGAGATAGGAACCCTCAGAAAGAACAGAATAGATCTTCTGGAGATAAAAAACGACTGCAAGAGCTGAAAAATGAAATAGCAAGCTTGAGAAATAGAGTTGACCACATGGAGGAAAGGATCAATGATATTGAAGATAGAAATCTAGAAATAAATCAGAAGAAAGAAGAAAGAAATCGAAGAGGAAACATAACAATAATGGGCATTAATGAAGGTGAGGAAAGAGAACAGGGACTAGAAAGTATTTTCAGACAAATAGTTGATGAGAATTTCCTAAATCTAAGTAATGAGCCGGAGCTTGGAATTCAAGAAGACAAATCAAGAGATACATAGAAACAAGTGATAAAGATAGTATAGCATATCAAAACTTTTGAAACAAAGCAAAAGCGATCATAAGAGGAAAGTTCATATTATTACAGACCTATCTCCAAAAATAAGAATGAGCCCAAATAAACAGAACACCCAGTTACCTCAACTATAAAGACACATTGTATTAAAGTTATCAAAAATTAACGATAAAGACAGAATTCTCAGGGCAGTCAGTGAAAAGAAGATGGTAACTTATAAAGGAAAATCCATTAGATTATCCTTGGACTTCTCAGCGCAAACCTTATAAGCCAGAAAGGAATGGAATCAAATATTTAAACTATTAAGTGAAAGGAACTACCAACCTAGAATACTGTATTCAGCTAAGCAATTCTTTAGATATGAAGGAGAAATAAAGACCTTTCCAGACATATAAAAATTGAGGGAATTCTCCACTATAAGATCTACACAACAGGATATACTGAATGGGGTCAGTTCACCTAAAACGAAATGACAAAAAGAAAAGAAAACATAATTGGGAGTAAAGTGACTATCAGGCAAACGGAAGCAGAGGAGTGCAACCCTTACTAAGAACAGGGCATTATAAACTTAAATAATAAGAGAATTGCTACAGCAAGATAATAATGAATGTTCAACTTAGATAGGAAACAATTGAGATAACAATGGCTGAAAAGGGGAGGATTCAAAAATCCAAATTCACAAAGAGGAATGGAGATAAGGCACACACAAAAGAAAATGACAGACACACACACACACACACACACAATAACACACACATACACACACACACTATCCTTTTCATATTCATAATGGTAACCACATGCCAAAGATTCAGAATTGAAGTATATAACATAAAACAAGAAAAATCAGAGGGAAAACCCACAAAAAGCCAACCAAAATGAAGAAAACAGAAACACAAGGACAAGGAAGCAATGGAAACACTGAGCTACCAGAAAACAAAAGATAAAATGGCTATAAGAAGACCTCATATTTCAATAATCACCCTAAATGTAAATGGACTGAATTCACTAATAAAAAGACACAAAGTTGCAGAATGAATCAAAAAATAAAACCAAAAAATAAAACCAAACCATATGCTGCCTCTGGGAGACACAACTCAGCTCCAAAGACAAATACAAACTCATAGTGAAAGAGTGGAAAATGATATTTCAAGCAAATGGCATTCAGAGAAAAATGGGAGCAGTGGTACTAATATTGGATGAAATATTTTTAAATTAAAAAAGGAAAAGAACCATACAGAGGGACATTTCATAAGGATAAAGGGAATCATACACCAAGAAAACATAACACATTAATATCTATGCTCCCAATCAGGGATCCCCAAAATATGTAAAGCAATTACTAACGGAACTGAAGGGAGAAAAGGACCAAAATTCTATCATAGTAGGAGACCTAAATACCTCACAGTCAGATATAGACAGATCATCCAAACAGAAAAATCAATAAGGAACTAACATTCTTAAATGACACATTAGACCAACTGGACATATTTGACATTTACAGAGCCTTCCATTCCCAAACAACTGCTTCTACATTTTTCTCTAGTGCACATGGAACATTCTCAACAATTGACCACATACTGGGACACAAAATAAGCCTCAACAACCATAAAAGAGTTGAAATAATACCAACCATATTCTCTGATCATAATGCTTTGAAACTAGAAATCAAGTGCAGAAAGAAAGCAGGAAGAACCACAAATACATGGAGATTAAACAACATACTACTGAAGAATAACTGGGTCAGAGAAGAAATAAGAAGACAAATCAAGAGATACATAGAAACAAGTGATAAAGATAGTATAGCATATCAAAACTTTTGAAACAAAGCAAAAGCGATCATAAGAGGAAAGTTCATATTATTACAGACCTATCTCCAAAAATAAGAATGAGCCCAAATAAACAACCTAATGCTTCATTTTTAAAAAAAACTAGAAAAGGAAGTCTAGAGTCAGCAGAAGGAAAGAAATCGTCAAAATTAGAGCAGAAATAAATAAAATGGAAACAAACAAACACAAATAATAGAAAAATTAATTACAACAAATTAATGTAACAAAGAGCTGGTTCTTTGAGAAAGTTACTAAAATTGACAAAGCCCTGGCTAGACTCACTAAGGAAAAAAGAGAAAAGACACAAATAAACAAAATCAGGGATGAAAGAGGGGAAATTATGACTGACATCGCAGAAATACAAAGGATAATACAAGAATACTATGAAAAGGTATATAACAACAAATTTAATAACCTAGAAGAAATGGACTAGTACTTAGAAAAATACAATCTTCCTAGACTTAATCAACAAGAACTGGAAAATCTAAATAGACCAATCATCAGTATGGAAATTGAAACAATCATCAAAAACCTACCAAAAAGTTAAAGTCCAGGACCAGATGGCTTCACCAATGAATTCTACCAAACATTCAAAGAATATTTAATACCTAGTCTCCTCAAACTCTTCCAAAAAATTGAAGAGGAGGCCATACTTCCCAACTCATTTTATGAGGCAAATATTACTCCAATATCAAAACCTGATAAAGATAACAAAAGAGAAAACTACATGAGATCTCTCTCATGAACACAGGTGCAAAAATCCTAAATAAGATACTAGCCAACCAAATACAGCAACATATTAAAAAGATTATACACCACGATCAAGTGGGCTTCATCCCAGGGGCACAGGGATGGTTCAACATATGCAAATTGATTAATGTGATACACCACATAAACAAATTAAAAAATAAGAATCATATCATCACATCAATAGATGCAGAAAAAGTCTTCGACAAGATACAGCATCCATTTATGATCAAAACACTTAACAAAATTGGTATAGAAGGAAAATACCCTAACATAATAAAGGCCATATATGACAAATCTTCAGCCAACATTATACTGAATGGTGAAAAGCTAAAATCCTTCCCCTCCACGATCAGGAGCAAAGCAAGGCTCTCCACTATCACCACTGTTATTCGATATAACATTGGAGGTCCTAGCAAGTGCAATCAAGCAAGAGAAATAATAATAGACATCCAAATGGGAAATGAGGAAGTCAAACTGTCACTATTTGCAGATGACATGATTTTCTCTATAGAAAACTCTAAAGACTCCACAGGAACACTAGTAAAACAATAAGCAAATACAGTAAAGTCTCTGGATACAAAATCAACGTTCAAAATATCCTAGCTTTCCTATACTCTAATAATGAAGCATCAGAGAAAGAAGTGGAAAAAATAATTCCTTTTGCAATTGCAACAAAAAGAATAAAATACCTAGGAATAAATGTAACGAAACATGTGAAGGACCTATATAATGAAAACTACAAGACTCTATTAAAAGAAATCAAAAAGGATACAAAGAAATGGAAATATAGGATTGGAAGAATCAACATAGTTAAAATGACCATATTACCTAAAGCATTATACAGATAATGCAATCCCCATCGAAATCCCATTGGCATTTTTTAAAGAAATAGAACGGAAAATAATCAGATTTGTATGGAAGCACAAAAGACCCCAAATTGCCAAAGCCATCCTGAGAAAAAAAAGAACTAAGCTGGTGGCCTCACTCTGCCCGACTTCAAATTATATTACAAAACAACAGTAATCAAAACAGCATGGTATTGGCAGCAAAACAAACACACGGACCAGTGGAACCGAATCGAGAGTCCAGAAATAAACTCATATTTATATGGGCAAATAATTTTGACAAAAAAGCCAAAAACATACAGTGAAGAAAGGAAAGTCTCTTCAATAAATGGTGCTGGGGAAATTGTAAGACTACCTACAAAAGAATGAAACTAGACTGTTGTCTATCACCACACACCAAAATTAACTCCAAATGGATAAAGGACCTGAATATAAGACTGGAAACAATAAAATGCATAGAAGAAAACATAGGAACTAAACTCAAGGACCTTGGACTTAAAGAGAATTTTATGAATTTGACCTCAATGGCAAGGGAAGTAAAAGCTAAAATAAATGAATGGGACTACATCAAACTAAAAAGCTTCTGCTCAGCAAAAGAAACTATCAACAAGGTAAAGAGACAGGCAGAATGGAAAATATATTTGCAAGCAATGCTCCGATAAGGGCCTAATATCCAAAATATACAAAGAACACATAGAACTAAATAACAACAAAAAAACAGTCCAACCAAAAAATGGGCAGAGGACCTGAATAGACACTTCTCCCTAGAGGACATACAAATGGCCAACAAATATATGAAAAGATGCTCAACATTGCTAGCTATTAGGGGAATGCAAATCAAACCACGAGATACCATCTCACACCTGTTAGAACAGCTATAATCAACAGGACAAGTAATAACAAATGTTGGAGAGGATGTAGAGAAAATGGAACCCTCATACACTGCTGGTAGGACTACAAATTAGTACAGCCACTATGGAAAACAATATGGAAGTTCCTCAAAAACTAAGAATTGATCTACCATATGATCCAGCAATTCCTCTACTGGGTATTTACCCTGAAGACTTGAAAACTCATATCTGAAAAGATATTTGTACATCGATGTTCATAGCAGCATTATTCACAGTGGCCAGGACATAGAAGCAACTGAGGTGTCTTACGATAGATGACTGACTAAAGAAGCTGTGGTATGTATATACGATGGAATATCACTCAGCCATAAGAAGAGATGAAATATTGCCATTTGTGACAACATGGATAGACCTTGAGATAATCATGCTAAGTGAAATAAGCCAGACAGAAAAAGTTGAAAATCACATGATATCACTTATATGTGGGATATAAACCTAAAAGCAACAAATGAACAGGACAGAGACTCAGAGTCATGGACAATGGACTAGTGAGAAAGAGGTAGATTGGGTAAAGGGGGTCAAATATAGGGGGATAGGGGGAGGGTGAAGTGGGTAAAGGAAATCAAATATATGGTAGCTGAAGGAAACTAGACTCTGGGTGATAATCACACAATAGAATATATTGATGTCGAATTATAATGTACACTTGAAAATTATATAATTGTATTAACCAATTTTACCCCAATAAACTTAAAAAAAAAAGAAAAAGAAGAATCAGCAAACATTCTTATGAGGGTACTCTTATAAGTAAATAGCTGCCTTTCTCTTGCTCCTTTTAAGATTCTCTCTTTGTCTTTGACCTTTGACATTTCAATTATGATTTACCTTGGTATGGGTCTGTTTGAATTCCTCTTGTTTGGGACTCTTTGTGTTTTCTGAAGTCGTATGTACAATTCCTTTGTCAGGTTAGGGAAGTTTCTGTCATTATTTCTTCAAATAGAATCTCAATTCCTTTCTCTCTCTCTTCTCCTAAAGGTACTCCTATTATTCAGATATTGTTACACTTCATATCATCCCAGAAGGCTCAAACTATCCTCATTTTTTAAAATTCTTTTTTCTTGTTGTTGTTCTGATCTGGTATATTCTTCTTCCTGTCTTCCAGTTCTCTGATTTGATCTTCTGCTTAGTCCAATTTACTGTTGAATTCTTCTAGTGAATTCTTCACTTCAGTTATTGTATTCTTCATTTCTGCCTTGTTCTTTTCTATGGTTTCCATATCCTTTTTTTATGCTTACTATCTTTCTGTTGAGGTTCTCATTGTGCTCATCCATTCTCCTCCTAAATTTATTGAGCATCCTTATAACCATTATGTTGAACTATCTTTGGTAGGTTGCTTGCCTCCATTTCATTTAGCTTATTTTCTAAAGTTTTCTCCTGTTATTTCATTTGTGACATATTTCTTTGTTTTCTCATTTTATTAGTCTCTCTGTGTTCATTTCTAGAAATATTGGTTTTGCCTCTCAGCTTTGGCCAGATGGCCTTATGTGGAAGGTGTCCTGTGTGGCCCAGTGGCACACTCTCTCTGATCCCCTATGCCAGGAGCTCTGTATTTGATTTTTGTATGGGTTGTGTTTGATCTTCTATTGTTTCTAAGACTTTATTGGTGTTACTACATCAGTGGATGGGATTAACACTAAGGCTGACTAATCGTGGGAATTGTCTACACCCACAGGGTAAGAGTTGCTGTGTGGGGGTTGACCCTACTGAGTAGGATTTGCCCTAGCAGGCTTGTGTACTTGTAAACACCTTTTGTGTGTGCCGCTTATGGGACTAGTCAGGAGTTGTTCTGTTGTGATCTAGTGCCAGCCTTCAGGTGCACTGGTTTTGTGGCCCCTTGGGAGGGGCCTCCTCTGTAGGCCAAGGTCAGCCGCTGCCTTTGATTGCTCAGGGCTACTTGGTGGGAGATACAAAGCTATCTGCAAATAGTTGTTGCCTATGCTGGATCTATATGTAAGTGGTAGAGAAAACACTGTAGGCAGTGGTCCATTCATCCTCCGTCCTAGGCAGTTTAGCAGAGGAACCTTTGCTCCTCAAGGCCTGACGCTGCCTGTCAGTTGCTCATAAGTCTCTGAAACCGAAAGAGCGTCCGGGCGATATGCATGTTGGGTGGTACAAGGACCCCGGGAGTCTCCTGGATCTGTTGAGTAAATTTCCCCCTTCCACTGTAGTGTCAGTTTGTATACCAGCACTGTCTCTGTGGCTCCTTGTTCAAGTTTTTAATTGCAGTAAGGTCAGATGGTGCCCACTTCAGTCCTTTAAATACCTAAGCTCTGTTTAAGAATAACCAAAGCTATGAGCTGAGTTTGTGGCCCACCACTACAAGCTTCTCCAGGATGAATAGGCTTTGTGTGGGCCACACAAACTGAGTGCTTTTGTTTGCTGTTGAATTCATAACCCAAGGAAAGCACAGGATGGGACTGAGTTGCCTGGGAGCAGACTTGCCAAAGATAATTTGTGGGTTAGGTGGGGCATCATCTCAGTGAGGCATGCAGCCATCAGGCCTACACAGCACCAGATTTGCTGCCAGCTCTGAGGCTGCGGGCTCCTACCAAAGTCAGATATCACTGCATGACCTACTGTCATCTGTAATGGTCCCACAAAATCCTTGAGATTTGCTCAAGCGATACTGTATCTTGTGCTGGCAGCAGTGATCTTCCCTTTACTATATTCCCTGAACTTTGCTCACTTCACTGGCTGAGATCTCTTGACTGCGCAGAATGCACCACAAGAAAGGTGAACCCAATAATTACATGCAGTTTATGGAATCTGTACCTATGAAAAATATGGACCTGTATATTCCATCTGAAATTGTAAAAAAGAACTCATAGTACTCAAAGGCCTAAAGCAGTGTAAAATAGATTCCTAAGGTGATTGTAATAAATAGAGCTTAAAGTATGTGTTTGTGATTTCCTTCTATTAGGGTATTGTGGGCTCAGGTGATAGATACTCCGGAGGCTAGTAGTACTGATATATTAAGACATAGCACTTCTAGGGGGTTTAGGGAACAGATGCCTGTAGGTGGTCAACATCCACCTAGCTCAGGAGTAAGAGCAAGGCTTGAATGGTAAAAGGCTCAGAAGAAGCCAAAGGGGGGGGAAAAAAAAACAACTTCTGAGATAAAGAATAGAATTATTCTATATTGGAGGCCTTTTTGGATGATTGGTGTGTGGTGGTCTTGGAATATGCTTTCTCAAATAATATCTCATCATTGATATATAGGAAGGGTATGTTAATAGGCCTAATGATAGCAGTAGTGGAGAGTTGAAGTGAAACCATATTACCAGGCCAGATGTCGTAAGTTGAGCTGAAAGAGCTCCTGTAAGTTGTCAAGGGCTTGGTTTAACTATGTGATATGCATGAGTTTGGTGGATCATTAAATATTATCATGTAGGTGTAGACACACTAGAAGAGCGAACACATAGGCTTGGATCAGGGCAACTGTGAATTCAAGAATTGTTAGGAGGACTAGAATAATGAATGTAATAAAAGCTGTAACTTTGGTAATACTTAGTGGGGATAGAGTAACCTCTCCAATTAGCTGAATTAGGAAATGCCCAGCAGTAATATTAGCAGTTAGTCATACAGCTAAAGCTATGGGTTGAATAAATAGGCTCAGTCTCAATAATCACTAGAATGGGAATAAAAGGAAGGGAGATTATCTGTGATAAGAATTGAGCAAGTGAAGCCTTTGTTTTATAATGAAAGCTCAGGGCCACTGTTCTTGCTAATAAAGGAATCACTATTCCTAGGTTTACTGATATTTGTGTGGTGGGTGTAAAAGAGTGTAGTAGAAGGTCTAGTAGATTTTTTGAGCCAATAAATAGGATGAGTGATATTAGTATTAGAGTTCATGTCTGGCCTTTGTGGTTGTGAATTATCATTATTTGTATGGATGCCAGATGAAGAATTCATAGCAATTAGATGATTATTAACCAGTCAGTTCATTGATGGAAAGAGGATACTTAGGAATACAATGATTAGAGTAACAATAGCTAGACCCATTATTGTAGGGGTAATAAAAAGTAGAATAAATTTTCATTCATTGTGTTTTCTCAAGGGGTTGAGTGTTTTGTTTTCTCAATTGTACATTCTGGGATAAAGTAGTATAAGTGTTTTGAGCTTTTTAGTTGTATAATAATATATAGTTTGAGAATTATTGATAGGATCGTAATAAATCATGTTCATGTATCTAGTTGTTGCATGTCATTAGGGAGAGGCTAATATTCTCAGACTTTAACTTAAAAAGTTAATGCTGTTTTGTTTTTTAATGAATTTATAGTATGGATACAGACCATTTTTTGAAATATTTCAGTGGGACTAGTTCAACAAAGATGAACTATGATTAGATCCGCAGATTTGAAGCACTGGTCATTATATAAGCCAGATCATATAGCTGGTAGGGTTATTTGATTAAGGCGTCCTGGAATATCATTTGCCTTTAAGCCTACAGAGGGGATATCTCATGAGTGTACTACATCTTCGGATGAGATGAGCATTTGGATTATTATTTCTCTTGGTAGTACTACTCAACTGTCTACTTCTAGGAGTTCTGGTTTTAGATCTGGTGTAGGAACTATGTAGGAATCAAAATTTAGGTTTTCATAATCTGTATATTCATAACTTTAGTATCATTGATGACCTATTGTTTTAATGGTTAGGAATGGATTGTCGATTTCATTTATGTAAAGAATTCATATAGATGGTAGAGCAATTAAAATTAGGATAATAGCTGGTAGGATAGTTTGTATGGTTTCTACTTTTTGTGCATCTATTGAGCTTGTGTGAGTTAAACTAGTTGTTAGCATAAGTGAGATGAGGTAGAGTATGAGAGATCTAATTAGGAAGATGGTAATTTGTGTATGATCATAAAAGTGCAGGAGTTCTTCTATAATAGGAGATGATGCATCTTAGAATCCTAGCTGGAAAGGATATGCCATAGAGATATGAAGGATTTCAACCTATAATTTAACTTTGATAAAGTTATGTAAATTTTACTAATATCTCACAGTAGAGAAAGACATAGTGGCTGTGATGTTGGCTTGAAACCAGTTTGAAGAAGTTCGATTCCTTCTTTTCTTATTTTAGGTTTACAAATGTGGGTTCTTCGAATGTATGATATGGTAGAGGGCATCCATGTAGACACTCTAGCTTTCTGGTTAATTGCTCTACTGTTGAGGCCTCTTGTTTGGAATTAAATGCTTGTCAGATTATGAAAACTATTAGAATGACTGTGGTTAGGGAAATAAAGGAGCCTATAGAGGATACAGTGTTTTATGTTGTGTATACATCTGGGTAGTAAGAGTAACATGTGGTATGTTTGATAGGCCTGAAAAGTGTTATGGAAACAAAGTTGTGTTAACACTTACAAACATAAGAAGTGAGTTTTTGCCCAAGTTATATTTAATGTATAGCCTGAGAAGAGTGGGAATCAATGTAAAAACACACTCCTATTGATAAAACATAGTGAAAACATAGTAAGTATCATGGAGTACAATATCCAATGAGGGGTTAGCTAGAATAAGGCCAGTTAGATCTCCTACTGTAAATAGAATGATAAAGCCTAGGGCTCATAGTGTGGCTGGTGATCATTTGATATTTTCTCCGTTCAGAGTAGCTAGTCAGCTGAATACTTTGACTCCTATTGGGATGGCAATAATTATGGCAGCAGAAGTAACATATGCTCATTTGTCAACACCTATTCCTACTGTGAACATGTGGTGGGCTTATACAATAAACTCTAGGAAACTAATAGACATTATAGCCTAGACTATGCCCATATATCAAAAAGATTCTTTTTTACCTAAATAATAAGTAACAATGTGTGAAATTATTCTGAACCCTGGTAGAATGAGAATATAGACCCTGGAAGAATCAGAATAAGGGTTGATATAGGATTGGGTCTCTTCCTCCCATGGAATTAAAAAAGGGTATTTAGATTATGATCAGTATAGTAATTCTGGCAGCTAGAACTGAAAGAGATAGTAGAAGTAGCACAGCTGTAATTAGCACTAATCAGAAAAATAGTGGTGTTTGGAATTGAGAGAGAGCTGGTGGTTTTATATTAATAATTGTGGCAATAAAATCAATAGCACCCACTAAATGGAGAGAGAAAATTGTTATTTGGAATTGTGCCATTCAATCTCCAATTAGTTTGGTGTTTTCCAGCTATATTCCTATTATTAATTTCTAGTTTAATTCTATTGTGGTCTTAAAGAATGCCATGGATGATTTCTATTCTTTTAAATTTGTTAAGGTATGTTTACAGCCCAGAATGTGTGCTTGAAAATAATGTTCATTCTGCTGTTATTGAATGAATGAAGAATTCTACAGATGTCAATTAGAATCCAGTTGACTGATGGTGCTATTCAGTTCAACTGTCCTTATAGATTTTCTGTATGATCTGTCAATTACTGAGAGAAGATGTTGAAGTCTCCAACTATAATACTACAACCATTTTTCTTTGAATTTTCTTCATGTGTCTGTGTCAATAAGTCTGTTTTGTTTGTCATATTTGCTTATTGCTTTCATTTTATATCCCACATATAAGTGAAATCATGTTTCACTTATGGTTCTCAACTTTTTCTGTCTAACTTATTTTGCTTAACATGATTATCTCGAGATCCATCCATGTTGCTGCAAATGGCAATATTTCATCTTTTCTTATGGCTGAGTAATATTTCATTGTATATATATATACTACATCTTCTTTATCCAATTATCTATTGAAAGAAATTTTAGTTGTTTTCATATCTCAGACACTGTGAATAATGCTGCTATGAACATCAGGGTGCATATATCTTTGAGATATATCCCTTTACTTTTAATTTATCTATAGCTTTATGTTTAAAGTGGGCTTCTTGTAGACAATATATAATTGGGTCTTTTTAATTCACTCTGATAATCTTTTTTTTTTTTTTACTGAGGTTATTGAGGTAACATTGGTTAATACAATTATATAATTTTCAAGTGTACATTATAACTTGACATCTGTATATTCTATTGTGTGTTTACTACCTAAAGTCCAGTTTCCTTCAGCTACCATATATTTGATCCCCTTTACCCACTTCATCCTCCTCCTATTCCCCAATATTTGACCCCATTTACCCTCCTATATTTGACCCTCTTTACCCTCCTATTCCTCTATATTTGACCTCCTTTACCCACTCCCCCACCTCACTAGTGACCACTAGTCTATAGTCCTCTGGTAACCACTAGTCTATAGTCCATGTCCATGAGTCTCTGTTTGTTTGTCCTGTTCATTTGTTGCTTTTAGGTTTATATCCCACATATAAGTGATATCATGTGGTTTTCAACTTTTTCTGTCTGGTTTATTTCACTTAGCATGATTATCTCGAGGTCCATCCATGTTTGTCACAAATGGCAGTATTTCATCTCTTCTTACAGCTGAATAATATTCCAATGTATATATGTACCACAGCTTCTTTATCCAATCATCTATTGTAGGACACTTTGTTACTTCCATGTCCTGGCCACTGTGAATAATGCTGCTATGAACATCGGTGTGCAAATATCTTTACGGATATGAGTTTTCAAGTCTTTGGGGTAAATACCCAGTAGAGGGATTGCTGGATTATATGGAAGATCAATTCTTAGATTTTTGAGGAACCAAATTTACAGTCCCACCAACAGTGTATGAGAGTTCCTATTTCTCCACATCCTCTCCAGCATTTGTTGTTACTTGTCCTGTTGATAATAGCTATTCTAACAGGTGAGATGATATCTTATTGTGGTTTAGATATGCATTTCCCTAACAGCTAGTGATGTTGAGCAACTTTTCATATATTCATTGGCCACTTATATGTCCTGTAGGGAGAAGTATCTGTTCAGGTCTTCTGCCCATTTTTTTTTTTATTGGATCATTTTTTTTTGTTATTATTGACTCATTTTAATTCTTTGTATATTTTGGATATTAGGCCTTTATCAGAAGTGTTCCTTGCAAATATAGTTTCCAGTTCTGATGGTTGTCTCTTTACCTTGTTGACTATTTCTTTTGCTGAGCAGAAGCTTTTTAGTTTGATGTAGTCCCATTCATTTATTTTAGCTTTTACTTCCTTTGCCATTGAGGTCAAATTCATAAAATCCTCTTTAAGTCCAAGGTCCTTGAGGTTAGTTCCTATGTTTTCTTCTATGCATTTTATTGTTTTCAGTCTTATATTCAGGTCCTTAATCCATTTGGAGTTAATTTTGGTGTGTGGTGATAGACAACAGTCTAGTTTCATTCTTTTGCAGATGGTTTTCCAGTATTCCAAGCACCATTTATTGAAGAGACTTTCCTTTCTTCACTGTATGTTTTTTGCTTTTTTGTTGACAATTATTTGCCCATATAAATATGGGTTTACTTCTGGGCTCTCAATTCTGTTCCACTGGTCCATGTGTCTGTTTTGCTGCCAATACCATGCCGTTTTGATTACTATTGCTTTGTAATATAATTTGAAGTTAAGCAGAATGATGCCTCCAGGCTAGTTCTTTCTTTTCAGGATGGCTTTGGCAATTCAGGATCTTTTATGCATCTGTAGAAATCTGATGATTTATTATATTTCTTTAAAAAATGCCGATGAGATTTTGATGGGGATTGCATTAAATCTGTATAATGCTTTAGGTAATACGGTCATTTTAACTATGTTGATTCTTCCAATCCAAGAATATAAAATATCTTTCTATTTCTTTGTATTTTCTTCTATTTCTTTTAATAAGGTCTTGTAGGTTTCATTATATAGCTCCTTGATGTTTTGTTAAATTTATTACTAGATAGTTTATTCTTTTTGTTGCAATGCAAAAGGAATGAGTTTTTCCACTTCTTTTTCTGACACTTCATTATTAGTGTATAGGAAAGCTATGGATTTTTGAACATTGATTTTGTATCCAGAGACTTTACTGTATTTACTTATTGTTTCTAGTAGTGTTCTTGTGAAGTTTTTAGGGTTTTCTATATAGAGAATCATGGCATCTGCAAAGAGTGACAGTTTGACTTCTTTGTTTCCCATTTGGAAGACTTTTATATCTTTTTCTTGCCTGATTGCACTTGCTAGGACCTCCACCGTTATATTGAATAACAATGGAGATAATAGACAGCCTTGTTTTGTTCCTAATCTGAGACGGAGGGTTTTAGTTTTTCACCATTCAGTATAATGTTAGCTGAAGGTTTGTCATATGTCGACTTTATTATGTTAGGGTACTTTCCTTTTATACCAGTTTTGTTAAGTATTTTGATCATAAATGGATGCTATATCTTGTTGAAGGCTTTTTCTGCATCTATTGATATGATCATATGATTCTTATTTTTTAATTTGTTTATGTGGTGTATCACATTAATTGATTTGCATATGTGGAACCATCCTTGTGTCTCTGGGATGAAGCCCACCTGATCGTGGTGCATAATCTTTTTAATATGTTGCTGCATTTGATTTGCTAGTATCTTACTTAGGATTTTTGCATCTGTGTTCATCAGAGATATTGGTCTGTAGTTTTCTTTTTGTGTTATCTTTACCAGGTTTTGGTATCAGAGTAATATTGGCCACATAAAATGAGTTGGAAAGTATTACCTCATCTTCAATTATTTGGAAGAGTTTGAGGAAAATAGGTATTAAATCTTTGAATGTTTGGTAGAATTTATTGGTAAGCCATCTGGTCCTGGACTTTGACTTTTTGGTAGGCTTTTGATGATTGTTTCCATTTCCATACTACTGATTGGTCTATTTAGATTTTTTGGTTCTTCTTGATTCAGTCTAGGAAGATTGTATTTTTCTAAGTACTGGTCCATTTCTTCTAGGTTATTAAATTTAGCGTTAAATACTTTTTCATAGTATTCTTGTATTATCCCTTGTATTTCTGCGATGTCAGTCGTAATTTCCTCTCTTTCATCCTGACATTGTTTATTTGTGTCTTTTTTCTATTTTCTTTAGTGAGTCTAGCCAGGAGTTTGTCAATTTTATTAACCTTCTGAAAGAACCAGCTCTTTGTTGTATCTATTTTTTTCTATTTTTTTGTTTGTTTTCAATTTCATTTATTTTTGCTCTAATTTTGATGATTTCTTTTCTTCTGCTGACTTTAGGTCTCATTTATTCTTTCTTTTTTAGTTTTTTTTTGTTTTTAAGATGAAGCATTAGGTTGTTTATTTGGGCTCGTTCTTGTTTTTGGATATAGGCCTGTAATGATATGAACTTTCCTCTATGACTGGATTTGCCTTGTCCCAAAAGTTTTGATATATTGTACTAACATTATCATTGTTTCTATGTATCTCCTGATGTTTCTTCTTATTTCTTTTCTGACCCAGTTATTCTTCAATAGCATATTGTTTAATCTCCATGTATTTGTAGATCTTTCTGTTTTTTTTTCTGCAGTTGATCTGTAGTTTCAAAGCATTGTAATCAGACAATATAGTTGGTATGATTTCAACCCTCTTATGTTTGTTGAGGCTATTTTTGTGTCCCAGTATGTGGTCAGTTGTTGAGAATGTTCATTGGAAGGCTCTATAAATGTCAATTATGTCCAGCTGGTCTAATGTGTCATTTAAGGATGTTGTTTCCTTATTGATTTTCTGTTTGGATGCTCTGTCCATATCTGACAGTGGGGTATTTAGGTCCCCTACTACGATAGTGTTTTGGTCTGTTTCTTCTTTTAGTTCTGTTAGTAATTGCTTTACATATTTCGGGGCTCCCTTATTGGGAGAATAAATATTAATAAGTGTTATGTCTTTTTGGTGCATGATTCTCTTTATCATTATAAAGATAATGTATCTTTCTTTACCTTTTTTATGTAGCAGTCTATTTCATCTGATATTAGTACCACTACTTCCGCTTCTCTCTGAATGCCATTTACTTGAAACATCATTTTCCATCCTTTCACTTTGAGTCTATATTTGTCTTTGGAGCTGAGATGTGTCTCCTGGAGGCAACATATGGTTGTTGTTGTTGTTGTTGTTTTGTTTTTTTGGTTTTTGTTTTTATCCAATCTGCATCTCTGTGCCTTTTTAATGGTGAGTTCGGGCCATTTACAGTTAGGGTGATTATTGAAATATGAGGTCCTCTTACAGCCTTTTTATCTTTTTTTTTTTCTGGTAGGTCGGTGTTTCCATTGCTTCCTTGTCCTTGTGTTTCTGTTTTCTTTATTCTGGTTGGCTTTTGTGGGTTTTGCCTATGGTTCTTCTCATTTATGTTATATACTTCAGTTCTGAATCTTTGGTGTGCGGTTACCATTACGAATATGTAAAGGATAGTTATATATATACAGTTGTACATTTTCTTCTGTGCGTGCCTTATCTCCATTCCCCTTTGCAAATTTGGATCTTTGAATCCTCCCCTTTTCAGACATTGTTATCTCAATTTGTCCCTATCTGTGTTGTACATTCATTATCATGCTATAGCAATTGTCTTCTTATTTTTTAAGCTTATAATGCTCTGTTCTTAGTAAGGTTTGCACTCTTCTGCTTCTATTTGCCTTATAGTCACTTTACTCCTAATTATGTATTTTTTTCTTTTTTGGTCATTTTGTTTTAGGTGAACTGACCCCTTTCAGTATTTCTTGTAGTGTAGGCCTCATAGTAGAGAATTCCCTCAATTTTTGTATTTCTGGGAAGATCTTCATTTCTCCCTCATATCTAAAGGAGAGCTTAGCTGGATACATCATTCCAGGCTGGTAGTTTCTTTCACTTAATAGTTTAAATATTTGATTTCATTTCTCTCTGGCTTGTAAGTTTTATGCTGAGAATTCTGATGATGATCTAAATTATTTATTTATTTATTTAAAAATTATCGTTTTCTTCTCCTTGGCAGCCCTGAGAATTCTCTTTTTGTCGGTGATTTTTGATAACTTTAATACAATGTGTCTTGGTGAAGGCCTTTTTGGGTTAAGGTAATTAGGTGCTCTGTTGACTTCCTGAATTCCAAGATTTAGCTCACTCCTTAGTTTTGGGAAATTCTCATCAAATATTTGTCTGAAAATGCTTTCTAGTGTCTGCTCCTTCCTCTCACCTTCGATAATGCCCATTATTCTTATGTTTCCTCTTCTCATGGTATCAGCTAGTTCTTGTATTTCTCTTACATTATTTTTCTCTCTTCTTTCTACTGATTTATTTCTAAATTTTTTGTTTGATATCACTGATCCTTTCCTCCATTTGGTCGACTCTATTTCCCAAGCTTGGTATTTCATTTTTCAACTCTTACAGTGTTTTTTTTTTGTTTTGTTTGTTTTGTTTGTTTGCTTATTTGTGTGTTTTATCTCCAGAAGATTTATTGTGTTCTTTTTGAGAGTTTCAATCTCCTTGCTCTGCTCATCTAGTTGTTTTTTTCAATTCCTGAAATTGTTGATATGACTCATTTCAGAACTCACTGAGTTTTTTCAGAAGTACCATCTTGAATTCTCTGTCATTTAAGTTGCATTTTTCTATGTCTGTAAGCTTACTTTCTAGAGATTTTTCTCTTTCTTTCTGTGATGCCTTGTCCTCTTGGTTGTTCATGGTGTTTAATGGACTATTTCTTTGCCTGTGCATTAATGAAAGTGTATTCTGTTGAAGATTTTTCAGCAAGAAGATTTATTATATAAAGTTCTCTGTTTAGCCTGTTGCAAAGAAGGTGCTTTTCTTTTGATTTTCAGTAGGTGGCATGTAATCCTCTTGGATCTCTGCTTTGTATAAAGCCTTAATAATGCCTTTTAAATTTTCTTATAGATATTTTAGCATGCTTGTTACCCTCAGGTTCAGTTCCTGTCAGTGTCAGCGACAGCCTTGGCAGCATTTGCTCAGATTTCCCTGTGGCTCCGCAATGATTGGTTTCATAGGGTATAGGAGGAGGGGCCCTTGGGGGTGGGAGTTGGGGACTGCAGCCCAGCCTTTGTTTTGCAACCGTGGCTGGTAAAAAGCAACTGTTGTTTCTCTGCCATCCTGTTCTGCTTCTCTGCTTTCTGTTCTGATGACTTAACCCTGCCTCCGGATGCATGGAACACACAGCACTTCCAGGCAGGGCTGTTCAGGGAAGTTGTTGCACCTTCTCCCCTTCCCCTCCTCCTGCAGGGAGCTCTGGTGGTTGTGAAAGGCAGCTTCTTTATTTTTCTCAGTCCATCGCCTGCCACCTTGTTTTCTGACTTGTGGTAGCTCTTATGTGTAGATCCTGCACTCCGACATGCTTGTGTGCAGTTTGGGTGTATTTCGTTGAGTTTTAGATGTTCAGCTTATTGTTATTTTAAGAGGAGACATCTGGGTTTGTCTCTCACTCTGCCATGTTTCCGCAAAGTCCCTACCAAGTTATTATTTTTAAAAAGTAGTTGTGTATTGGAGGGCTGGTATTTAGTATTTTTTTGGAAACATTTATCACTATTTTTTCTTTATCAAGGCCACTGAATGGCATAAAGGGGAACTTCCTTAAATTTTTCTGTACATAAAACTTATATAATTAATTATAGATAAAACATATTTACTGTTTTAGGAGTCCAATTTTCATAATTTCTTTTGGTGGATAATTTTTAGGAATGATAATTAAGGAAAACAATAATAGCACATATTTATTGTGCCATATTGTCTGCATTTTTCAGAAGTATAAATAGCATATCATTTTATAAAATGTAGAGCAAATGACTTTCATGTTCTAAAAGTAAGATGTAAAAATGAAAAACATCCATTTGAATTTACTTAATGAGATTCATTTGATTTTTGTGACTAGACTCATCATGATGCCTTCGAAATTGTTCGAACTCTCTTTACGAAATAATATAAATGTATTTAATCAACAAACATGATTGTACATGTTCAATATATGAATATGTTTATTGACATAGTTATTAAGTTAGTGATAAGAAATTCACAAGAATTAAGAGAAAATTGATATCCTTGTGGTAAAGTCTATCAGTAGAATTTTTAAAATTAAATTTAATGGATGACATTGGTTAATAAAATTATATAGGTTTTGAGTGTACACTGCTATAATACATCATCTGTACATTACATTATGTGTTCACCACCCAACGTTTAACTTCTTTTCATCACCATATGTTTGACCTCCTTTATCCTTATCTACTTCTTTCTTCCGTCTTTCTCTATTGTAATCACTACATTTCAAATTATATACTTTTAAAATGTGCAAATTATCACCAAATTTAAGAGTTACTCTTTCTTTGAAATTTACTTTTTGTTATTGTGTATCACAAGTATCTGTCCCATACATTCATTTGAAATGAAGTTAAATTCATTAATATCATTGGGATAACAGGATTAGGTTAATGAAATGTCAATTTGTATTAGTTTATATACTTTATGGGCTTTTATGAATAGATGTATTGGATAGGTAAATATGTTCCATTTAAGTCTGGTTTTCATTTTTTGGCAGCAAATTACAGATAAAAATACCACAAGACAGTATATTTGTGAGGATTAAATAAAAGCATGTGGTCATATGAGCATAAATGGAGTTTTGTTAATTTATTCAACAAATATTCATTGAGACATTTACTTTGTGTTGGGGATGCTACGGAGAGAAAAGATGACGAAGTTCCTAATCTCATTCAGTTTATATTCTCACGAGATAATTCAGACAAGGTAAACAAAACTGACAATTTAAAATAACAAAGATTACCGTGAAGAATGACCTACAACCAGAATTTTTATGCTATATATTATGTGTAAAAACACCTCCAAATTTTCCATGAAAGCATTATAGGTACACATTTAGAATTTAATGTGAGTTCTTAGATCATTGGCTACAGAAAGGAGAAACAACCTGATATGGGATTTTTTTATTATAGTTTTGGCAACAGTTCTATTACACTATCTCCTAAAAGGAGACACCATAAGATTGATCAATTAGTTGTTTACTTTTTTATCCTTTACCTTTTTACATTTTAAGAAGTTTTTTTAATTTTTTTATTTAGCGTTAGTAAATATTCTGACTGATAAAAAGTATAATGTTTTCAAAAAGCTAAGCACAGGCTTATGTTTGTGGAAACAAAAGTTTCCTGACCATGTTCACATGCTTAAATAGAAATGAGGTAGCAAGCAAACTAAAGAAAAAGGAAGAAAATATGCTTAATTTTGTGCCCCAAGTGTTATTTTTATGTAGTTTGTTTGTTGTTTGTGTTGAGAATGTCTCTCCCTGTCCCCCTTTGTATTATAAGTGTTCTCAGTGAAGAGATTATATTCCCTGAGAAAGCAGAACTGCTACCGAGAAGAAGTCATCCTTCATCCTGTATCAAAACCTTGTGTAAAGAAGAATTCTTGGAAACAGAAAAATGGACTATCATATCCCTTTTAGCTGACAAGAAAAATGCCAGATAGGGAGACTTTATAAGTGGGAATATATTCAGGATACTTATTGGAAAACACCCAACCTAATCTCTGAATTCCTAAGAATTTATCAACATGTTTAGTTTCCTCTTCTTTGGAAAAAAGCTGTTTACACTCTCTAAAGTTTACATATATATATATATATATATATATATATACCCTACTCTATCACCCACATTTTTTTGAGGTTACTCAAGGTTACATAAATAGAGCCAGAGTTGGCTTGTCATTTGTTTATGAAAGAACTAATTACAAAGGAAAGGAATCTCCTTTACTGTGCTAGAGACTCCCTTTTTTCTTCTAACTAAGGAGTGGCCAGTGTGATGGTCTCATTCATTGGTGTTTGACCTGGAGCAAATAACTACAAATCAAATAATTAGGTCAAGGCTTTTTGACTTTCTATGCTGCTTTTTGTTCATATTTGATAAGGCATAAATGAAAAGTAATTTGATACTAAATGGTCAGAGTAATATTCAGTACAAAATAGTTATTTACCCATGTCTCAGCTATATGATCACTTAAACATTTTTCTGGGAGAAAAATAAGTTGCCTGTTGAATCTTGGCTTTAATGCCTTTGAAAATTTTGAGTTAAAGAAAAATATTCACATAGCACAAAAAATTGTTTTTGAAAATCAAAAAAAAATTTATTCTCAGAAAGATATGGGAAAATAACCTAGAAAAATTTAAAAGTAGAAGGTAAGTAGTATAGAGTAAAAGAAAGGGTTCTTAAACATGGAAAACATTAGGGCAGGAATGATAAATTTAGTAAAATTTTGAAGATGTTAATGAAATTTTTAATAACTAAAAGAAAAAAGGAGATAGATTATTAGAGGAGAATAAAGGATAAAAAATAGATGGTCAATTTAGGAGATCTAGTATACAACTAATTACAGTTTCAAAAGGAGGACAGAGATTATGCACAGAAAAAAATAGAGACATAATACAAGAAACTTTCACATAACCAAAATCATGAGTATTTAGATTGATAGTCCCTACAATATTTTCAGCACAATCAATGATAAATGAATCATGCTGAGTCTTATCATTGTAAAAGTTCAAAATACCAAGGAGAAACTGAAGATTCTAAAAACCTCCAGTTAGAAATAAAACCAAATATACATATACAAAAGAACAGGAATCAGAATGACTCAGACTTCTTCACAGCAACAATAGTAACTAGTGGACAAATGATTAAGTCTGTTATGGACAGTAACTTTTCAACCTAGAATTCAATATTTAGTTAAGCTATCATTACACATGCAACTAGAATATAACAATTTGAGATATGGAAGTTCAAAAAAATATGTCTTCCAAGCACTCTTTCTCATGAAACGAACAGATCTTTATAACAAAAAGAGGGAGAGGAGGAAGAAAGAGGAAAATCTGGGCTCGAAAAAGTTTAAAGTATGCAGGAGAGAGGCTTTGGAAATCCCCGGATGATGGTAGAAAGAAATACTGTGACAATAGCTGAGTAGCAGGCTCAATTTGACAATAGATTGCAAGAAGAGGGGTTGCTCCCGGAGTAATACAGACACAAAAATCAAATGAAACTAATGGGATTAGGATGTATGTGATTATGTTGGCAGGGGTTTTATCATTCTGCCAGAGAATTTGGGGAAGAATTAATAACAGATGTATAGAAAACAAGGCAAATGAAAAATTGATAATTAGTTCCAGAAAAAACAAAATTTTAGTTCATGATGTGGATCTGCTGTGAATAATATTTAAGTCATCCCTACAGACTACAGATTTCTTCTCTCTCTCTCGTCTCTCTCTCGTCTCTCTCTCGTCTCTCTCTCGTCTCTCTCTCTCTCTCTTTCTCTCTCTCTGTCTCTCCCCCACTCCACTCCCTCTCCAAATATCATCCCTTTCAATACCACAAATGACAACTGGTTTAACATTTCCCAACATCTTTCAGCACTGCTAACAGAGAATCCTCAGCTGTCAGCCCAAAGTGGAGATGGCCAAGAATAAAGAGAATCGGCCTGAGAAACTTTGTCAAGTAGATGCCCAGAGAAATTGTGCCTCAGTTTCTCTCATCTGTTTTCAGTTCATAGGGATGATCTGGAAATCCCATCTCAGAGTCACATCCACAGAAAACAGTTGTTGTTTGTACAGGAATAAAAAGACCTTGGAAAATATAAATTTGTTATCTCAATGGCTAGCTCCACCCGGTTATGAAAAGTGTGGTTATACAAACATTGAAAACTTACCTTGGAATAGTACAGGATTAAAACTTTGGATAGTTATTTCGTATCATATGGAGAAGAGAAAGGAGCAAGAGGAAATTGATCTCCTTTCAACATCTTAGTATAGAGTTTGAGATGCTTGTTGAACTCAATGCATGGACATTGGTTTGAATTACTAATTTAGAAAGTAACACCTTACTTGGGTAAACATGAAAACTGATAAAATTGCCACCAGTCAAATTGTCAGATCGTCACATTGCTGTTTTCCTTAGCAGCATGGGATTTCCAAAAAGGGAAGAAAGTCCCTAGGAGAAAGGTTGGAGCTACACATTCTCAATGAGGTGCTATTTTTGCTAAGCATAGAAAATTGAAAGTTTCATGAGATCACAGTTAAAAATACAAAGTTAGGCCAAATTAATAAAATGTGGTAAGTAACTATAACTCATATAGTTGAGTTTCACCACTAATCTTCAAGAAATAAAGAGGCAGCTGAACTGTTAACACAAGAAGCAACTGCTAACTTGGCATCAGATGAGGACCTGGGAGGCCTTTCCAGAGCTCAGACTTCTTGTAGTAGATGCAGGAGCACATAATCACAAACCTCTTTTTATTGAAATTAAAATAAAAATGACTTAATTTTTAAATTTTTAATTAGTAAATAATTACTACATATGTTGAGCATAAACATAATTTTAAAAGTGTATTTGAAGAGTGCAAAAAAAAAAGAAAATTACTTTTAACTTAACTGTGCAGATATAATCACTGAAAAAATTTAATAGATACCTTTTCCAAATATTTTTTACTTGTAAACCAACTTTTATCAAGATATATACATGATCATATAGTATTTGTTAGTGTTCACCTACTTTTTTTTACTTTTGAATATCAAAAGTATTATTTTCCTTTTTTAAATTAAATTTATTGGAGTGACACAGGTTAATAAAATTATATACATTTCAAGTGTACAATTCAATAATCTGTCACATTTATATTGCACTGTGTGTTCACTACCCAAAGTCAAATCTCCTGTCACCATATATTCGACAGCCTTTACTCTTATCTACTTCCCCCTTCTCCTCTTTCCCTCTGGTAACCACTAAACTGTTGTATCTATGAGTTTTTGTTTGTTTGTCTTATTCATTTGTTGCTTTCAGTTTTATACCACACATATGGGTGAAATCATATGATTCTTAACACTTTCTCTCTGACTTCTCTCAGCATGATTAACTCAAGAGCTATCTTTGTCCCAAATGGCAGTATTTCATCTTTCTTATGGCTGAATAGTATTCTACTGTATAAATGTACTACATCTTATTATTTTTTTTATTTTACTGATGTTTTATATGAGATTTTTACTTTTTTTGTGTGTGTGTGTGTGACATTGGTTAACAAAATCCAGTAAGTTTTAGGTGTACAATTTAACAGTAAGGCATATATATATTGCATTGTGTGTTTGCCTCACATAGTTAGATTTCTTTCTGTCATCACG
Source organism: Pteropus medius (assembly GCF_902729225.1). Taxonomy (NCBI): domain Eukaryota; kingdom Metazoa; phylum Chordata; class Mammalia; order Chiroptera; family Pteropodidae; genus Pteropus; species Pteropus medius. The sequence continues at coordinate 1,722,981 of NW_024344437.1, read as the reverse complement.
TATTTGACCCCTTTTACTCCATTTACCTCCATCCTCCCCGCTCTCTCTCACCACTTCACTCTGGTAACCACTAGTCTATTGTCCATGTCCATGAGTCTCTGTTTCTTTATACTGTTTGTTTGTTTCTTTTAGGTTTATAACTCACATATAAGTGATATCATATGATTTTCAGCTTTTTCTGTCTGCGCTATTTTGCTTAGCATGATTATCTAGAGGGTCATCCATATTGTCGCAATGGCAGTATTTCATCTCTTCTTATGGCTGAGTAATATTCCATTGTATATATGCACCACAGCTTCTTTATGCAATCATCTACTGTAGGACACTATAGTTGCTTCCATGTCCTGGCCACTGTGAATAATGCTGCTACGAACATCAGTGGACAAATATCTTTTCGGATATGAGTTTTCAAGTCTTCGGGGTAAATACCCAGTAGAGAGATTGCTGGATCATATGGAAGATCAATTCTTAGTTTTTTGAGGAACTTCCATACTGTTTTACATAGTGGCTGTACCAATTTGCAGTCCCTCCAGCAGTGTATGAAGGTTCTTTTTACTTCACATCCTCTCCTACATTTGTTATTACTTGTCTTGTTGATTATAGCAATTCTAACAGTGTGAGATATTATCTCATTGTGGTTTTGATTTGCATTTCCCTAATAGCTAGCGATGATGAGCATCTTTTCATGTGTATTCTTGAGAGAACTGTCTGTTCAAGTCCTCTCTCCATTTTTTTTTTTAATTGGATCGTTATTTTGTTGTTATTGAGTCATATAAGTTCTTTGTATATTTTGGATTTTAGGCAGTTATTGGAAGATTAGCTTGCAAATATATTTTTCAGTTTGGAAGGCTGTCTCTTTACCTTGTTGATGGTTTCTTTTCCTGTACAGAGCTTTTTAGTTTGATATAATTTCATTCATTTATTTTTGCTTTTATTTCCTTTGCCTTGAGGTCAAATTCAAAAAATCCTTTTCAAATCCAGGGTCCCTGAGTTTAGTTCATATGTTTTCTTCTATACACTTTTTTTTGTTTCAGGTCATATATTCAGGTCCTTAATCCATTTTGAGTTAATTTTGGTGTGTGGTGATACACAACAGTCTAATTTCAGTCTTTTGCAGGTGGTTTTCCAGTTTACCCAGCACCATTTATTGAAGAGGCTTTCCTTCCTCCACTATATGTTTTTAGTTTGTTTTTTTTTTTGTTGAAATTATTTGACCATATAAATATGGGTTGACTTCTGGACTCTCTATTCTGTTCTACTGGTCCGTGTGTCTGTTTTGCTGCCAATACTATGATGTTTTGATTACTGTCGCTTTATAGTGTAATTTGAAGTTGATCAGAGTGATGCCTCCAGCCTAGTTCTTTTTTCTCAGGATAACTTTGACAATTCGAGGTCTTTTGTGCTTCCATACAACTCTGACAGTTTTTTGTTCTATTTTTTAAAAAATGCCTATGGGATTTTGATGGGGATTGCATTAAATCTGTATAATGCTTTAAGTAATATGGTCATTTTAACTATGTTGATTCTTCCAATCCAAGAACATGGAATATCTTTCCATTTCTTTGTGTCTTCCTCAATTTCTTTTAATAGAGTTTTATAGTTTTCATCATAGGTCCTTCACATATTTTGTTAGATTCATTCCTAATTATTTTTATCTTTTTGTTACAATTGCAAAAGGAATGATTTTTTTTCCACTTCTTTTTCTGACACTTTATTATTAGAGTATAGGAACACTATGGATTTTTGAACATTGATTTTGTATCCAGAAACTTTATTTTCTGATTGTTTCTAGTAGTGTTCTTGTGGAGTCTTTAGAGTTTTCTGTAAAGAGAATCATGTCATCTGCAAATAGTGATAGTACGACTTCTTCATTTCCTATTCGGTTGCCTTTTATATCTATGTGTTGCCTGATTGCACTTGCTAGAACCTCCACTGTTATATTGAATAACAATGGAGATAGTAGACAGCCTTTTCTTGTTCATGATCTGAGAGGGAGGTTTTTAGTTTTTCACCATTCAGTATAATGTTGGCTGAGGGTTTGTCATATGTCGACTTTACTATGCTAGGATACCATATCTAAAGGCTTTTTCTGCATCTATTGATATGATTCGTATTTTTGAATTTTGTTTATGTGCTGTGTCACATTAATTGATTTGCATATTTTGAACCATCCCTGTGCCCCTGGGATGAAACCCACTTAATCATGGTGTATAATCTTTTTAATATGTTGCTGTATTCATTTCACTAATATCTTATTTAGAATTTTTGCAACTGTGTTTACGAGAGATATTGGTGTATAGTTTTTTTTTTTGTGTGTGTTATCTTTACTAGGTATTGGTATCAGGGTTATATTGGCCTCTTAAAATGAATTAGGAAGTATTGCCTTCTCTTTGATTTTTTTTGGAAGAGTTTGGGGAGAATAGGTGTCAAATATTTGAATATTTGGTAGAATTTACTGGTGAAGCCATCTGGTCCTGGACTTTTACTTTTTGGTATGTGTTTGATGATTGTTTCAATTTCCATACTGCTGATCGATCTATTTAAATTTTCTAGTTCTTCTTGATTCAGTCTAGGATGGTTGTATCTTTCTAAGTAGTTATCCATTTCTTCTAGGTTATTAAATATGGTGTTATATACTTTTTCACAGTATTCTTGTATGACCCTTTGTATTTATGCTGTATCTGTCGTCATTTCACTTCTTTCATCTCTGATTTTGTTTATTTGTGTCCTTTCTCTTTTTTCTTTAGTGAGTCTAGTCAGGGGTTTGTCACTTTTATTAATCTTCTCAAAGAACCAACTCTTTGTTACATTAATTTGTTGCATTTATTTTTTCTATTGTTTTTTGTTTGTTTGTTTTCAATTTCATTTAATTCTGTTCTAATTTTTGATTTCTTTTTTTCTGTTGACTTTAGGCTTCATTTGTTCTTTCTTTCTTAGTTTTTTTTTTAAGATGAAGCATTAGGTTATTTATTTGGGCTCGTTCTTGGTTTTGGAGGTAGGCCTGTAATGACATGAACTTTCTTCTTATTATCACTTTTATTATGTCCCAAGAGGTTTGATATGTTGTACTATCATTGTCATTCGTTTCTATGTACCTCTTGATCTCCTTTTATATTTCTTCTCTGACACAGTCATTCTTCAGTAGCATGTTGTTTAATCTACGTGTATTTGCGGTTCTTTCCACTTTCCTTTTCCTGTTGATCTCTAGTTTCAAAGCATTATGATCAGAGAATATGGTTTGTATAATTTCAACCCTCATATTTGTTGAGGCTATCTCTGTGTCCCATTATGTGGTTACACCTTGAGAATGTTCCATGTGCACTAGAGAAGAATGTATAAACAGCTGTTTGGGGATGAAAGGCTCTGTAAATGCCAAATGTGTCCAGTTGGTCTAATATGTCATTTAAGGATGTTATTTCCTCATTGATTTTCTGTTTGGATGATCTGTCCATATTTGACAGTGGAGTATTTAGGTCTGGTACTATGATAGCATTTTGGTCTGTTTCTCCCTTTAGTTCTGTTAGTAATTGCTTTGTATATTTCAGGGCTCCCTGATTGGGAGCATAGATATTAATAATTGCTGTATCTTCTTGGTGTATGATTCTTTTTATCATTATAAAGTGTCCCTCTGTATGTTTCTTTATCTTTTTTATTTTAAAGTCTATTTTGTCTGATATTAGTACCACTACTCCCATTTTTCTCTGAATGCCATTGCTTGAAATATCATTTTTCATTCTTTCACTTTGAGTCTATATTTGTCTTTGGAACTGAGATGTATTTCTTGGAGGCAACATATAGCTGGGCTTTGTTTTTGACCCATTCTGCAACCCTGTGCCTTTTTATTGGTGAGTTCAGTCCATTTACATTTAGGGCGATTATTGAAATATGAGGTTTTTTATAACTGTTTTATGTTTGCTTTCTGGTAGCTCAGTGTTTCCATTGCTCCCTTGTCCTTGTGTTTCTGTTTTCTTTATTTTGTTGGCTTTCATAGGCTTTCCTCTGGTCCTTCTTGTTTTATGTTATATACTTCAGTTCTGAGTCTTTGGCATGTGGTTACCATTATGAATATGTAGAGCATAGTTTTATATATATATATATATGTGTGTGTGTGTGTGTGTGTGTGTGTGTGTGTGTATGCCTATTGGAGGCATTGTTTGCAAATATATATATAAGTGATTTCCTTTTACATTTATCTTATCTCCATTCCCCTTTGTGAATTTGGATCTTTGAATCCTCCCCTTGCAGTCATTGTCATTTCAGTTTACCCCTAAGTATACTGAATGTTCATTACTATCTTGCTATAGCAAATCTCTTCTTATTGTTTAAGCTTATAGTGCCCTGTTCTTAGTAAAAGTTGCACTCCTCTGCTTTTATTTGCCTGCTAGTCACCTTACTCCTAGCTATGTATTTTTTTGTCATTTTGTTTTAGGTGAGCTGATGATCCCTTTCAGTATGTCCTGTACAGCAGGCCTTGTAGTGGAGAATTTTCTCGATTTTTTTTGTGACTGTAGGGTCTTTATTTCTCCTTCATATCTAAAGGAGAGATTTGCTTGAGACATCATTCTTGGCTGGTAGTTTCTTTCATTTAATAGTTTGAATATTTAATTCCACTCCTTTCTGGCTTGCAAAGTTTGTGCTGAGAAGTCCGATGATAGCCTAGTAGGTTTTCCTTTATAGGTTACCACCTTCTTTTCCCTGGCTGCCTCGAGAAGTCTTTCTTTGTCATTGATTTTTGATAATTTTAAAACACAGTGTCTTGGAGAAGGCCTTTTCAAGTTGAGATAATTGGGTGTTCCTTTGACTTCTTGAATTCCAAGCTCCAACTCATTCCTTAGATTTGAGAAATTCTCATCAACTATTTGTCTGAAAATGTTTTCTAATCACTGTTCCTTTTCCTCCCCTTTGAGAATGCCCATTATTCTTATGTTTCCTCTCCTGATGGTATCAGTTAGTTCTTGTATTTCTCTTTCATTATTTTTCATTCTTTGGTTTCTCTTTTCTTCCTTCTGATTTATTACTAGATTTCTGTCTTTGATATGACTGATCCTTTCTTCCTTTAGTTCGGCTCTATTTCTCAAGCTTGCTATTTAATTTTTCTTTCTTTTCAGTGTTTTCTTTATCTCCAGAAGTTCTATTTGGTCATTTTTGAGGGTTTCAAATCATTGTCAAAAAGCTCATTACGTTGATATAGTTGTTTTTTCAATTCTTGTTTTAGCTCTTGTGTACAAATCCCACACTCAGCCATGCTGGCATGCATGTTGAGTGTTTTTGTTGAGTTTTAGATGTTCAGTTTATTGTTGTTTCAAGAGGAGAGACCTGGGGACATCTCTCACTCCACCATTTTTTCTGATGTCACTTCCTTCTTTATCTAATCATCTATTGAATGGCACTTTAATTGTTTCCATGTCTTGGTCACTGAAAATAATACTGCAATGAACATCGGGGTGCATAAATCTTTACGCATAAATGTTTTCAAATTATTGGGTAGATACCCAGGAGAGGGATTACTGGGTCATATGGTTATTCTATTCTTAACTTTTTGAGGAAAGTCCATACTGTTTTCCACAGTGGCCATACCACTTTACATTCTCACTAGCAGTATGTGAGGGTTCCTTTTTTTCCAAAACCTCTCCAACACTTATTACTTATTTTGTTGTTGATGGCCATTCTAACAAGTATAAGGTGATATCTCATCGTGGTTTTGATTTGTATTTCCCTAGTAGCTAGTGAAGTTGAACATCTTTTATAGGTCTGTTGGCTGTTTGTAAGTCTTCTTGAAGAAGTATCTGTTCAGATTCTTTGCCTATTTTTTGGGGGGGAGGGGGAGATTGTTTGTTCTTTTGTTGTTGAGTTGTGTGAGTTTTTTATATAATGTGTTTATTAGACCCTATTGGAGGCAGTGTTTGCAAATACCTTCTCCTATTTAATTGTTTTCCTCTTTGCTTTGTTCATAAGGACAAAGCCAAAACACTGCAAATATGATGTGTTACTAGAATATCATCAATAGCTTATTTATGAGATTATTTGCCTTGTACTACTTCAGAGGCATTTTTAGTTTTTAGGATGGATAATAATGTTAACCAAACCTAATACAAGGTTCCTTTGTGATTTGTAATAAAAATCACTAGCTAAAAGCAAGCATAAACTTTTAATCTACCACTCTAGATGTGGAGAGTTTCTAAAACATTTGTGATTATGTTTTACTTTAAGAAACATGTGGTTACTACGTAAATGTCAACAATGGTGAATGTGTTCTCTAAACACCTCTTTCCTGAATGCTGAGACTCTTGATTGGCCAATGTTTTTCTTTGAAATGAAGAGCAATAACTAGGACAATGTATTTTAGAATACAAAAAAGCATTTTTTTTTTAAAATACTAATAAAGCTTTCTGGTAATCCACCCTTAACTTTTATTTGAAGGATAATATACATGGGGTTAGTTCGTGGACTTGTGTGTGTGTGTGTGTGTGTGTGTGTGAATGTATGTGTCGCTGAATGAAAAAATAGCTCTTGAGTGATACTCTTTTCTGGTTTTCTATTATTTTCTTTCTTCTTTACCCAAATTACTTCTCCTTTTCTCTGTACTGATGAATCAGAATTAAATGGGATCATTTATTTATATATTCATTCTTTTAATAAGTATTGATTGAAGGAAAAGAAAAATAGCCAAGTAGAAAATCATCACTCTCCTGGGGAGGAGAAAAAACAAAGGGCTTATTTATGTGAAAAATAGTAAAGAAATTGACAATGTGAAAAAAATTTTATATTAATAGCATCAAGAAGTAGTTTAAAAAAGCTCTTAAATTAATGACATTTTAGACTATTATATTAATAGAATGTTAATTTATATTAGTTTATTTTGGGTGTGTATGAATGAAAGCATTGAAGAAGTAACTGTTTTTTCTTTTTTTAAATCTGGTTTTAGTAAAATATATAGTATATCAATGTCCTTCCGTCATATTGTAAGTTTAGTGTCTGGTATTGTTATTAACATTAAATGTATCAAGGACATGCAACTATTGTTTTTAATCAATTGTTTAAGTATTAAAATATTTTTTAAAAGCTTTATCCCTCAGGCTCTATTAGTATGACATGAAGTCTCATACTCTACTGAAATGCTGTATTGATTTCAATTTATATATTACATAACTTTTACCCTAATTCTCAATATTATTATAGACAAAAATATAATGAAGTCAGTAAATTGTCTGAAAAGTTTGCAATCCACAGCGCACAATTTCTTTGGATAGTTTTGAATTTCACAACTTGAAAACATAGGCCCAGAGGGAGCTAGAAAAGATCTTAGTCGACAGATGATTAAATATTAGATTTTGGTTCTCCGTAGATTGCAGATCCTACTGGTGAAAACAGCTTTCTCATATAGGCTTAAAGTGAGATATCAGTGACAGTTATTAATTTTTACTTTAAAGAACAAATAAATTTTGCATGTCATTTAATGTCTTACCAGTGCTTTCCTTAGAAATGTAAATTGTCACTGGGCGGGTCCCTAATTTTAGGGAGTGTTCCAAGTTTCAGCCTACTTTCAGGGAAGTCAATAGTCATTTTGTGTTTCCCTTAGTAGTGCCGTTGACTGACTGGAATACTGGAGGGTAATGAGCAGAAGGAGGGCTGCCTTCCTTCTATCATGAGGATGTGTATTCTGGCACTGCTTCTTTCCTCGAATGTCCTGCCAAGATATTTTTGCCTGAATACACTCAGATCAAAGATGCCATGTTAGAGAGTAATCTATTTTCCAACCTGGATTAATTATTGAGTTTTTCACTGAATTTCAGCTTTCTCTGACTGTGGTACAAGAAGTTACTAAGAAAACATTGTATGTAGGAATCACTTTTGATTCCCTGTTCCTTCTCTTTTTTTCCACTTTTAGTCATCTAGTTGTATAAATTTTATTTTCCCCTTTGAGAATCAGACAGAATTAGACATAGCACTCAGAAAAAAATTAAAATATTAGCTTTATTATTACTAAAGCTGAGTTGGAAAATAAAGCTTGAATCTGTGGTCAAAATGAGGCTTCCTGCTACTTTACCCCAGGTCTAAATCTTAGGGCTCACTGGGAAAACCACTGTACAGCAAACACTATGCAGCATGCTGCACAGAAAATGGCAGCCTCTCACACTCCTGAAAAGAAACCTAGTTAGAAAGATATATTAAAAGATATAGGCCTAATGACCTACCTCAAGAAGGAAGGAAATCCTCCCATTTGCAACAGTATGGTTTGACCTTGAAGGCATTATGCTGAGATAAGTTAGACAAAGAAGACAAATAAAATATGATATCATATTTCATATGATATGAAATAAAAAGAAAAATACAATACAATATAAAAACAAATACAATATTACATATGAAATCTAAAACTCATAAAAATAAAGAGTAAAATGGTGGTTACCAGGGGCTAGTGGTGGGAGAATTGGGGAGACGTTGATAAAAGATACAAACTTACAACTAGAAGGGAGTAAGGTCTGGGCATTTAATGCATAACGTAGTGATTATAGTAAAAAATACAGTATTATATACTTCAAAATTGCCAAGAGACTAAATCTCAAATATTCTTGTCATACGAAAATGATAACTATGTGATGCAACAGAGGCTTTAGCTAACGCTGAGGTGGTAATTGTATTGCAATAGATAAATGTATCAACACCTGAAACATTAACTTACACAATATTATATGTCGTTTATATTTCAATTAGGCGGTGAACACACGATGCAATGTATATATATGTTTTACTGCTGAATTGTACAGCTGAAACTTACTGGGTTTCATTAATCAATGTCACCATAATAAATAAAAAAAATAATAAAATGCTTATGTAAGAAAAAAAAAGTCAGACCCAGAGATCTAACATAGTTCGCTAGGGTTGGAGAAGGGCAATGGCCTCGACTATGTACAGACCTGCCCGCTACGCCCGGCTCTTTTTTTTTTTAATGTCACTAATTGAATGCCACTATCTAATTTATTTTTGTGCTGTTTTATTTTTAAAGGTTATTGGTGGGAAATATGAAGAGAAGAAAAAAGTGTACTTACCTGTTATTTTTTAAAATTTTTGTTTTTCAATTAGAGTTGACATTTAATATTATTTTATATTAATTTCTGATGTGTACTCCCAGATTATTCTCCTCAGTCATTGACTTAGGTCAGACTTTCAAAATATCTACATTGAATCTGTGACTGTTCTGAAAGGACTTTATTGTAATCACCAGAATAAGTATTCTCTTACAAATATGATCATGTCACCTCTGAGTAAAAATTTCTCAATTGGTTTTCCATAGTTGCTTGGATATAATCCAAAATCCTTGCTATATTGCCATGATATTCTAGGATCCTTATAATCACATCCATGACAAACTATACAGTCTCATATTCCATTGCACTCTCCTGGTAAACTTTTGCCTCAAGCCTATCAAACTCCTTGTTGTCTTTCTCTATTTGCTTTCACTTTTGCTTCTCTCTTTCCCAAAAATATCTTCTTCACTTTCTTTACCTGGATAGATCTTACTGAGACTTCAAAACTTAGCTTAGGCATAATTAGCTCCTATTGTACACCTTCACTGATTATGGAGCCTTGCCCACCCTCAAGTTAGGTTAGATTCATTCCAATGTTCCTCACTATTATTATTATTTTTTTGTGCTTGTTCACCAAAAATGGGAAACAGATCTTTCGTATCTCCATTTTTATACCAAATGCAGCACCTAGTATACAGAGGCATTCAATAGATATTGCAAGCATCTCTCACATTGTTTCCTTCCTTAAACAGAGCTTTCATGGTTTTGAAATTTGTTAAACTCTCAAATGTGCTTTAAAATAAGAACTGCCTTGATTTTGATAGGTATAGGCAAGCAGATTATTTATAAAAATCTTCGTAGCTTTAGGATATTGAGATAATTCTTTTCACTAAATAATATATTTGTTTTTCTATAATATCATTATTTCAAAATATAAATAAGCTGATTTTAATAAACTTGTCATAGTTTTTATGAAATAATCTTCAAAATAATAATAGAATTATGTTTACAATATTCCAATTCTAAGATATTTGTTTTCTTTGTTACTTTCCTTAAGAATGAGACCTTTAAATTTTTTTTAATTTTTATTTTTTAATTAGAGGTGCCATTTGATATTATTTTACATTAGTTTTAGGTGTTCAGCATAATGGTCAGATGTTTATATAATTTACAATATTATTCCCTGGATTAGTCTAGTATCCTCCTGGCATTATACATAGTTATTACAATATTATTGACTATATTCCCTATACTTCACATCTCTGTGACTATTTTGTAACTACCAATTTGTACTTCTTAATCCCTTCCCCTTTTTTACCCAGCCTCTCAAACTCCCTCCTATCTGGCAATTATAAGTTCGTTCTCTGCATCTATGCGTCTGTTTCTGTTTTGTTTGTTCATTTATTTTGTTCGTTAGATTCCACATATGAGTGACATCATATGGTATTTGTCTTTCTCTGTCTGACTTATTTCACTTAACATAATATTCTTCAGGCTCATCCATGTCATTGCAAATGGTAAGATTTTATATTTTGTGACTAATATTTTAATGTATTTTTGTACCAGCTCTTCTTTATCCAATAATCTATTGATGGGCACATAGATTGTTTCTGTATATTGGCTACCGTAAATAATGTTTCAATTAAATAAGGGGGCATATGTCTTTTTGAATTAGTGTTTTGGTTTTCTTTGGATAAATACTCAGAAGTAAAATTGTTGGGTCATAAAGTAGTTCTATTTTTAACTTTTTTGAGGAACCCACACACTGCTTTCCAAAGTGACTGTACCAATTTACAATCCCACCAATAACTCAGGAGGATTCCCATTTCCCCACATCCTTGCCAGTCCTTGTTGTTTTTTGATTTATTGATGATAGTCATTTTGACAGGTTTAAGGTGATTTTAATTGTGATTTTAATTTGCATTTCTCTGATGATTAGTGATGCCGAGAATCTTTTTATATGTTTATCGGCCATCTGTATGTCCTCTTTGGAGAAATGCTTATTCAAGTCCTCCGCTCATTTTTAAATTGTATTGTTTGTTATTTTTTTTGGTGTTGAGTTGTACGAGTTCTTTATAAATTTTAGATAATAACCCCTTATTATCAGATGTATCATTGGCGAGTATCCCATTTCACTCAGTAGGCTGTCTTTTAATTTTATCGATGATTTCTCTTGATGTATTCCTGTTTGTTTATTTTGTTTATTTGTTTCTATTGCCCAGGAAGATATATCGGAAAAAATATTAGTAAGAGCAATATCAGAGAGTTTACTGCCTATGTTTCCACCTAGGAGTTTTATGGTTTGGGGGTCTCACATTTAAGTCTCTAATCCATTTGATTTTATTCTTGTATACTGTGTAAAAAAGGTAGTCGTTTCATTTTTTTTGTACATATTTGTCCAGTTTTTCCCACACCATTTGTTGAGTAGATTGTCTTTACCCCACTGGATATTCTTGCCTCCTTTGTCATAGAGTAAATGACCAGACAGGCATGGAATTATTTCTGAGCTCTCTATTCTATTCCATTGATCTATGCATCTGTTTTTATGCCAGGACCATGCTGTTTGGATTACTATAGGTTGGAGTACAGTTTGTTATCAGGTACCGTGATATCTCTAACTTTGTTCTTTCCAATTTTCTCAAGATTGCCGTGGCTATTCATGTCTTTTATGGTTCCATATAAATTTTAAAATTATTTGTTCTAGTTCTGTGAAAATACCATTGGTATTTTGATAGGGATTGCATTGAATGTATAGATTGCTTTGGGTGGTATGGACATTTTAACGATGTTAATTATTCCTATCCACTAGCTTGGTGCATGCCTTCATTTATTCATATCTTCTTCAATTACTTTCTTCAACGACATAATTTTCTGAGTACAGGACTTTTAGTTCCTTGGTTAAATTTCTTTCCAGTTACTTTATTATTTTTTTAAATGCAATTGTTAATGGGATTGCTTTTTAAATTTTTTTCTTTCTGATAGTTTTTATTGGCATATAAAAATGAAAATGATTTCTGAATATTAATTTTGTATCCTGTTACTTTACTGAATTCATTTATCAGTTCTAACACTGTATGTGTGTGTGCGTCTGTGTGTAATCTTTAGGGTTTTCATTATATAGTACCATGTCATCTGCAAATAATGACAGTTTCACTTTTTTTTTTATTTGGATATTTTTTAAATTATTTTTCTTGTCTGATTGCTGTGGCCAGGACTTCCAATACTGTGTTGAATAAAAGTGGTGAAAGTTGATATCCTTGTCTTGCTCCTGGTCATAATGAAAATGCTTTTAGCTTTTCCCTGTTAAGTATGATGTTAGGTGTAGTTTTCTCATATATGACCTTTATTATTTTGAAGTACATTTTCTCTATTTGCACTTTGCTGAGAGTTTTTCTCATAAATGGATGCTAGATTTTGTCAAATGCTTTTTCTTTATCTATTGATATTTAAATCAATTATTATTGCGATGGTTACAAAATAGTATTTTTTTTCAGTTTCCATCATTGCTTTTACATTTATCAGTTAGGATTCTACTATAAAGAAAAGCTTTTCAATATCTACCATATATTGATGGTGTTTGTTTAGATCAATGTGGTCTCATGAATTCAATAGATTATAATTCTCTACCATCTTTATTTATTTTAATGTTCATATTGTCCTAGATTGGTCTAGTGTAGTCCATTCAAGCTGGTTCCTGTGTCTTTTTGACACATTTTCATCAGTTTATGAGTACTTCCTTACTTTCTGGAACAAAAAAAATGTGTTCCAGGCTCATCTTGTACTTTCCTTGCTTCAGCTCTGGAGCCATTTTCTCAAAGAGCCCTGATTCCTTTTAATGCGAAATCATATTTAAAAACCATGGACACTAGGTGTGCTCTTTGTGGATAGGGTACAGCTGTTTATAGTTTATCTCAGCAGACAGAGGTAGCAAATAGATGTATATATGCATACACACATATACTCACATATTTCTATATCTATTTCTCTGGCTATATCCCTGTGTATAATAAAGTCAATGAGTTTATATTGATATCTTCAATTCAAATCCAACATCACATGTTATATTCTATTTTCATTTTTCCACATTTATAAATTTGTTCTCTGATCAGTAAGAAACCTGGCATTCATTATCCATAATATGTTTATTTAATTGCTCAATCCTAAGGTGTATATAAAGAAGTTTCAGAATTGAAAAGTGATCCTTCTGAAAAAGACGACCAATAATTTGATTTCTATACTAGTTTAGAGTTCTTTTTGTTTTTAGCCTTCAGTAACAAACACAATATTTAAAAATTAGTTGCTAGTTCCTTCTCCTTCAAACCCCAGGCTTTCGGCATGGTTGTATTATTTGTTTGAAATACAGTTTGGTTCATTCGTTTGTATTTAATTTTTTCCCCTTCAGAATGAGGTCCTGGTTGACATTTCTCATTGCTAATTATAAATAGTATTATTTTCTTAATTTTTCTTTCTGATAGTTTTTTACTGGTGTATAAAAATAAAACTGATTTCTGAATATTAATTTTGTATCCTGCTACTTTACTGAATTTATTTATAAGTTCTAATACTTTTTGGTGGAATATTTAGAGATTTTCTCTAAAACCTTAAATAATGAAAGTTTTACTTCTTTCTTTCCAATTTGTGTGCCTATTATTTCTTTTTCTTGTCTGATTGCTGCGGCCAAGTCTTCTAACACTATGTTGAATAAAAATGGTGAAAGTACTTTGTTCCTGATCTTAAGGAAAATGCTTTTAGCTTTTTATCATTGAATATAATATTAGCTGTGGGTTTGTAATATTGAGGTATGTTCTCACTATTCCCACTTTGCTGAGATTTTTTCTCATAAATGGATGCTAGATTTTGTCAAATGCTTTTTCTGTATTTATTGATATAATCGTATGATTTTTATTTTTCATTTTATATATGTGATGTATCATATTAATTGATTTGCAGACATTGAAAAAATCTTGCATCTCAGCAGTAAATCCCACTCGATCATTGTGTGTAATATTTTTAATGTGTTGCCGAATTAGGTTTGCTAATTTTTTTTTTTTAAAAGGCAGACTGCCACATGCAGCACTTCGTTTGAATGTGTCTGGAGTCTCGAAAGCTTGACTATCCTATGTTCTCCTACAAATGGACTTCGAGAGCTTGTTTGGAGGTTCTAGCAGGGAAGCACAGCTACTCATATGCTCTTCACTGAAGAACGGTCCTCTTTTTTATTGGGGAAGGTTGTCCTCTTTGACCTAGTGTAGCTTCAGTAGGGGTGCACATGGAGTGTTGAGGGACAAAGGGGACACCTGCCTAGCCAGCCAGATCAGCTGAATCAACCCTGGTGATCAATGAGGTGACAGATGTCGCAGCCAGATCACTCTCACATATGATATGCTAATATTTTGTTGAGGATTTTTGCATTTATGTTTATGAGAGATATTGGTCTATAAATTCTTTTTGTAATGTCTTTGGTTTAGGAATCAGGGTAATGCTGGCTTCCTAAAGTCTCTGTGGGAGGCTTCCTTTCTCTTGAAGTTTTCAAATAGTTTGAGAAGAATAGGTGTTAATTCCTTGAATGTTTTGTAAAATTCTTCGGTGAAGTCATCTGGTCCAGGACTTTGTTTGTCAGGTGTTTTGAGATGTTTATTTTAATTTCATTAGTAGTGATTGGTCTGCTCAAATTTCCTGTTTGTTCTTGATCAGTCTTGAATGATTGTATGTTTCTAGAAATTTATCCATTTCTTCCAGGTTGTCCAATTTGTTGCCATATAAATACTCATAGTATTTCCTTATAATCTTTTTATTTCTGTGATGGTGCTCATCACTTCTTTTCTTTCATTTCTGATTTTATTTATTTGGGTCCTTTTTCTTTTCTTTTCTCTTTCCTCCTCCTCTTCCTCCTCCTCCTCCTTCTTTTTCTTCTTCTTTTTTTTTTGATGACTCTGTTTAAAGATGTCAATGCCAAGCTGATCGAGAAGGGAAGGTTTCGGTGGTGAGATGCCCAATCGAAAGAATGTACAAGGGGCCGACATGAGAATGAAATGGCAGGTACCAACTTTATGGCAGGGAGTGAGCTTCTATTATGGGGAACATGGTTCCGTGGGGAACACGCTTTTGTGGAGAACATGCTTCTGCCCCATTATGGAACGGCATGGGCTTTATATATGTCAGAGAACAACAGTGGCATTCTGCCACACATGCATGATATAATAAGCTGAATCATGCTTACATATGTTAGGTGCAGGCACCCTATTACACTAACATAACAATCCAGGGTCCTATTCTTAGCTGTGAGCCTCGATCACATCCAGACCTGGGACCAGCCAGGCCTGGAGCCCACAAAAGGTTTATCAGTTTTGTTTATTTTTTACTGAACAAGCTCTGATTTCATTGATCTTTTGTAATTTTTTGACTACTTTGTTTATTTCTGCTTTGATATTATTTCCTTTATTTATTTTGTTATTTTTCTAGTTTTTTTAGGTGTAAGTTTAGATTATTTATTTGAAATTTTCTTTGTTTCCAGACATAGGCCTGTATTGCTATGAATTGCTCTCTTAGGATTTTTTTGTCTGTTTCATAGATTTTAAGTCATCGTGTTTTCATTTTTATTTGTCTCGAGGTAATTTTTGATTTTTTCCTTGATCTCTTTGCTAATTCATTCAAGCTTTAGTAGCATGTTATTCAGCCTCCATGTATTTATGTGTCTTTCAAGAGTTTTCTTTCTGTAATTGTTTACTACTTTCATATGATTGTGATCAGAGAAAATGCTTGATATAATTTTAATCTTCTTAAATTTGTTAAGACTTGATTTGTGGCTTAATGTGACCTATTCTGGAGAATGTTTTATGTGCACTTGAAAAAAATGTATATTTTGCTGCTTTTGGGTAAAATGTTCTAAAAATATCAATTAAATCTATTGTGTCTAATGTGTCACTTAAGACCACTGTTTCCTTGGTAATTTTCTTTCTTGATAATCTATTCTTTGATATCAGTAAGGTGTTGAGGTCCCCTAATATGACTGTAATATGTTGGATTGATCCCTTTATCATTATAAAACACTCTTCTTTGTCTCTTGTTACAGCCATTGTTTTAAAGTCTATTTTGTCTGATGTAAGTATCTCTAGCACAGCTTCTTTTCATTCCCATTTACATAAAATATCTTTTTTCATTCCTTTACTTTTGGTCTGTGTGTATCTTTTGAACTGAAGTTGATCTCCTGTAGGTAGCATATGTCTAGGTCTTGTTTTTTACTCATTCAACTACCTTATGTCTTTCGATTGGAGCATTTAGTCCATTTACATTTTAAAGAATCATTAATTACTATGCAATTATTGCCATTTTATTAATCATTATCTGTTTTTGTTGTTTTTCTTTTTTTATTTCTTATTCTCTTTCTCGTACGTTGATGACTTTCTACAGTGTTGTGTTTGGATTCTTTTCTCTATATTTCTTGTATATCTCTCATATATTTTTGGCTTGTGGTTATCATGTGCTTTATATACACCAAACTATGTTTATAGCAGTCTGTTTTTAGTTTATGGTTGCTTATATTTTAACACATTCTAAAATCATTCCATTTTTACTTACTCTCTCCACCTTTATGTTTTTGGAATTATTTCGTACTTCTTGTGTGTGCGTATGTGTATGTATGTGTGCTTGGGTGTGTGTGTGTGTATCCCTTAATTTATTGTAATTACACATGATATTACTATTTTAGCCTTTTATCCTTTGTACTAGTTATACAGTTGGTTCATCCACTGCTTTTACTAAGTGTTTACCTTTGTAAGTGAGAATTTTTTTCTTTTCTATATTTTTATTCATATTTTAGATCTTTTCTACTTAAAAAAAGTCCCTTGTAATATTTGTTCATGGTAACAAACTCTAGCTTTTTCTTGTCTAGAAAACTCATTTCTTTTTTTATGTTTTAACAATATATTTATTTTGTGATAGAATAACATAGAGATATAGTAAATATAAATCATCTTTTTAAAATTCTGTATTTCTTCATAATTTGGAAATTTTCATATTATTGGTAATTAAATTTTCTTTTTAGACATTACTTACCTATAGCTTTTACTGCTTGTTAAATATATATATTATATTTCAATTACAGTTGGCATACAATATTATATTAGTTTCAGGTGTACAACATAATGATTCGACATTTATATAACTTACAAAGTGATTACCTTGATATATCTAATATCCAGGGTAGGGTAAACTTGGTTGTGAGTCCTTGCTTTTCATCACTTTGCATATTTCATGCCAATTCCTCCTGGCCTGCAATGTTTCTGTTGAGAAATCATTTGGGAGCTCCCTTGTAGGTAACTAATTGCTTTTCTCTCGCTACTCTTAGATTTTTTCTTCGTCCTTAATCTTTGGCATTTTAATTATGATGTGTCCTAGTGTGGGCCTCTTTGGGTTCATCTTGTTTGGGGCTCTCTGTGCTACCTTGTCTTACTGACTGTTGCTTCTATTCTCTTCTTCATATAACTTGATGCTGTTTTCCTTTAATGTATTCTTTATTTTAGTTATACTAGTCTTTATTTTTGACTTTTTTTTCTGTCTCTTTGTTAAGATTCTCACTGAGTTTATTTATTCCTCTTCTAAGTTCATTCAGATTCCTTATAACCAGTGTTCTTACTCTGTATTTGGTAGATTGCTTGTCTCCATTTCATTTATTTCTTTTTCTGGAGTTTTATTCTGTTCTTTCATTTGGAACATGTTTCTTTGTTTCCTCACTTTGATTGACTCCCTGTATTTGTTTCTATGTATCAGATAAATATGTTATATCTCCTGGTCTTGACAGAGTTATCTTAGATAGAACGTCTCTGGGGCCTTGTGGGGCGGTCTTCCTGGTCACCTGAGCTGGGTGATCCATGCGTGTCCCCTTTGTGTATTGTGTGTGCCTTCCTGTTGTCATTGAGATTTGGTTGCTGTTGGCACATCAGGGCATGTGGTTGACTGGCTGTGTGGCCTGTCCATGACTGTAGCAGATGAACTGTCTTTCAGGGGCCGATACTCCTAAGTCAAAATTGCTTTAGTTGGCACCAGTACCAGCTGACTTCAAGCTTATATTGTGTGTGTGTGTGTGTGTGTGTGTGTGTGTGTGTGTGTGTGTGTGTGAAGCTTATTGGGTGATACTCTGGTGTGATGTGAAGATGGTCAGCCTGGTGTGTTGGTTCTGCATCCCCTTGGGAGGGGCCATAGTACAGGCCAAGTCAGCCACCACTTGTGCAGGGTTTGGGATCTCTTGTATGAGCTACAAAGTGATATGTAGTTGGTTGCCCCTTGCGCTAAGCTTACAGGCACTTGAGAGAGGCTATGTTATAAACTGTGGTGGCTGCCAATTGTGTCGGGCTTGGGACCTTTAGGTAGGTACCGCATTGTAAGCTGAGGCCAGCTGCCACTTGTGGTAGGTTTGTGGCTTTTTATGAGACCGATGCCTTACCACTTGGCCACTGTGCCTGCATTTAGGCTTGTGGCTTTTTAGCTGAAGCTACTCCAGGCTAAGACTGGCCACCATTTATGACAGGCTTGGGGCCATTCGATGCAAGTTACAATGCAAATGGAGACCAGTTACTGCTTGTACTGAGATTAAGGCCTCTTAGCAAGAGCTACAAGGCATGCCGAGACCAGATGATGCTTGTTTTGGTTTGTGAACCTATGAGAGATTTTAAGAAAGTCTGCAGCATGAGCTGAGGCAAGGAGCTGCTGGAAGTGGCTCAGGCCAGGCGCTTGAGTTGTGTGTGTGTGTGTATGTCAGGGAGGGGTCTCAGGGAATCACCATGACAGCATGAATGGTGTTAGATAGTTTAATGGAGAGCTAAGATTTGTCTTTTGCCTGCATCAGGTCACATAGGTGGGAGGAGAGTTCTACAAAGGGACAATGGCATCTGCTAATACTTTCACCCTCAGAGTAGTCCTAACTCCTGCCTCTCTAGCCCTCACCCTGAGTTTATCGATTTAGTTCCTCTTCCCTGGTGCTTTTGAACTGCTACTTCTATGCTGGAGCTTAGAGTGAATGAGTTTGTGAACAAGCGTGTCTATGTGTAAGCCCTTTAGGAACTATAGCACCTCAGTCTCTAGCAACACTTTGTCTTTCTGGGATGAAATACCTGCTGGTTTTCACAGCTACATTTCATGAGGACTCCTCTTCCCTGCACTGATGCCCTGGGTTGGGAGGCCCAGTGTGGGGCTAGGACCCTTTAATCCTCAGGGAACCTCTGCAGCCAAGATGTCTCTCCTGATTCTTAATTGTCAAACAGTGGGTGTGGGACCTGCAGGTTCCCCATCGCTGCCCCTTCTACCAATCTCCAGGTAGCTTATTCTTTATATCCTTAGTTATAGGAAGTCCATTCATCAAGTCTTCAAGTGGTTCTCAATGAGCATTGTTCTATAACTAAGTAGTAATTTTGATGTTGTTGTGGGAGGAGTCAAGCACAGAGTTCACTTACTCTGCCGTCTTGACCAGAAGTCCTTATCTTGTTTCTTTTTATTAAGGCACTCACCTAATAATGAGGACTTCATCCTCATGACCTTCATCCTCATTACCTCCACCTCCAAATACCATCACATTCAGCAATCTTGTTTCTTTTTATAAAGGCACTCACCCAATAATGAGGACTTCATCCTCATGACCTTCATCCTCATTACCTCCACCTCCAAATACCATCACATTCAGTGATCGAACTACTAAAAACAGAATGCTAGAGATAGAATGATGTTATTTATTTCCAAAGACTATTGATATTAATTTTTGGAGAACAAACATTCAGTCAATAATACCAATATTCCTTGTGCACATTGAGATGCTTGGTATGAGCTATCACTCAAAAGGGTTGCAGGGAATTGGGTGTCTTCAGATAAATTAAGGTTAGGATGAAAAAGG
The DNA here is from genome assembly GCF_902729225.1 of Pteropus medius. NCBI lineage: Eukaryota > Metazoa > Chordata > Mammalia > Chiroptera > Pteropodidae > Pteropus > Pteropus medius. The sequence goes on along the minus strand of NW_024344437.1, from coordinate 1,703,070 downwards.
AGAGGCTAGGAAAAGAGAGCCAGTACTCAAAGAAATTTTTTGATTACACAAAGGCAATTTCTTGGGGCCCAATGACAAGGTTTGAGAGGTGGCTCAGGGATGATTTGAATTCTTGGCATTAACTAATGAAAACAAGAATAAGCAAATGGTGATTTAGTACCATCATTCTCTTTGAGGGAAGATGCTGGGCTTTCTGCCCAGATAACATTTTTTCAATGGTAACATCAAAGGTGGTTCTACATTCTACACTTTCACATTCCAAAGTTGCTAAAACATTTTCTAAGTAAATTTTTATGTTAATAGTTTTCAGATTTCAGTGTGCATAAGAACAACTGGAGAACTTGTTAAAAGTACAGGTTTTTGTGATCCACTTAAAAGTTTCTTTTTTGAAGTATGAGGAGTGAGATCCATGAACCTGCACTTGAACTCCCTACCTGACACCAGGGTGGTGGTTTGCATTGTTCCGTGAGGCAGGTATAGTGCCATGTCTGGTGGTGCACATATAAATAAGAAATGTTTCTTGCTCTGAAAGAACATAAATAATTTTAATATAATGTAGAAACAAAATCTTTTCAGCATTTTATGTGGCCCCAGGAAGAATATTTATCTTAAATTAAAAAAAATTAAAATACAATATATATAATACAAACGCTTTTTTGTACCTGTATAAACTTTCTTGCTGGACCTTTATTTTAAATGATTCTGTCATTTTCAGTTGTTATTATATTATACTAATGTGAGATTATATCGTCATCTCATTTTTGAAGTTTCTGAGTGTTAGCACTAAATGAATTTGACATTCCACATTTGGTGGCTGTCCCATTACGGTGTCTTTTATTTTTCTGTTATTATTTTTTAAATTTAAATTTATTTTTCAATTACAGTTGACATACAATATTGTATTAGTGTCAGGAGTACAACATAATTGAATATTTACCTATCCTATAAAGTGATCACTATAAGCCCTTTTCTCATTTAGAAAAAAAGAGTGCAGGTCGCTGCCAGTGTTCATTTAACATCAAGCATAGGAATGCTGTGTTTTCTAGGATTTGACATTTTCAGTGATCGAACTACTAAAAACAGAATGCTAGAGATAGAATGATGTTATTTATTTCCAAAGACTATTGATATACTAGAGCGATGTGAAAATAATAATAAAAGAGAAATATTTCATGGCAAATTTAGGGGTAAGGTTAGGCCTATAATCCACGTGTTATCTGGAGATAAATGATGCAGCCACATGTGCCGCTGGCAGGTATTCTTGAGGCAAAAAGGAAACAAAGTTTAAGTACAAATTGCCCGTTATAAAAATAGTCACAAGGATGTAATGTACAACCTAGGGAATATAGCCAATAATATTGTAATGATTATGTATGGTGTCAGTTGGGTACTAGACTTATAGTGCCCTTTAAAAGAAAGTAATCTGTGAGTTGTATTTGCTTTCTGGTGGGTTTCTTATTAATCGTTATCTTAAATATTCAAACATTTTAAGACATCTCATTTAGACCTGGTTGTATTACAAAGACAGGTTGATGAAGACACAGAATAGTTTGACAATTATGCATTTGATTTTCTTCTCCAATAAATTAATTAGTTACTTTATCACCAAAAATCTAAGTTACACTCATTCTGAAGGAATTGTCTGCATACATTGACAGAGGAAAATTTTTTTCTGTCATGACTAACCAAGATTGGAAGATGATAGGATGAAACATTTCAGACTAAATGTGGTTTTTAATGTTATTCATTTGAAATTCCTAGGAAAAACAACTATTCATTAAATACAAACGATTATTTCATCATCAAGAAAAAAACTTTCTTACTGGAGAAAAAAAAATCTGTTTCTAGTTCTTAAGAACTCTTCATTCAAGTGCCTCTAGAAAGAACCCGGACAACTTATGGAAGTTGGCCAAAGTGAAGTTTGATTAATGAGTGAAGGTGGGTGATAGAGAAAAATGTCCAAACATCTGGATAAATGTATCTGAGAAATAAATTGATAAAATAAAATGATAACAATAATTCTATTAGTCTAAGAGAAGAAAGCAGAAAGAGCAAATGTTTTAAACCTGATTAACTTCATTTTGGTGAAAATTGTGTTACTTTCAGGTATAGTGGGCTTTGTTCTCATTGGCAGAGGCTAGAAGAGAGCATGACACCCATTGTAGGAAGGACTGTGGCTTGCCTCTGGTGCAAGGGTGGCCTGACTCCTTGTGAGCTGTGGGTGAACACATAAGATGTTTAAGGACACACTTTAAGTAGGTAATCTGGAGATGATTAATATAGCATGACTCAATAATACGTAGTCTCGATTAAAATTCAATACAATGTTTCTAAATAAGACATATTTAATTAATTGGAAAGTTCAATATTAAATTGTCAATTCTTTACTATTTAATTGATGAGTTCACTACTAAACACTGCATGATGTACGTATTAGCATTAAACTCCAATTCTCTCTCCTCTACCCTCTGTAGCTGGTTCTAAGACCCACTAACCACAGTGGATAGGTTCATTACTGCCTCTGCTTTGAGCTCCCCAACTGAATGTGTTACTAGCTTCAGAGGTCAGTAAAAATGACTTAACAAGTCTATGGGGATTAACTCTGTCCCTGGTTGTCTTATTTTTACTTTACTGAAGCTTGGCATCCTTTAGGTAATTCTATGGCAGAAACTTTTATTTACTTTTTAAATTAAAAAAAATAGCAAAAAAATCTAGATTATGATGGTTTATTTTTCATTTTACATCAATATAAGATTATCTCTGAGGATGGGGAAACTATATAACTTTCAACTCTATTAAGTTATTTTCATAATGTGGTTTAATTGTTTTCAAGATAGTGCAAATTACAAAAAATGTCAAACACACATACAAAGGTGAGTATCAGAGGACATTCCAAATGCAGTTTCTGGCCTATTGGATTTTTTTATGCCATTTTTTTTCTAGTAGTGTTTGAAATTTAATCTTAGCCCTAAAGGTATATATGAAAATTTTATGTATTCATATCCTTTTAATATATATTACAATGAAAAATATATCAACAGTTAGTTATATATTATGCAGTTAAATAGTTATACAACCTTGCTCAAGTCGCCTAACTCTTCTGGCAGAAAAAAATTTTTAAAAATCTGTCAGTCATTCATATATTTACTCAAATTATTTAATATTGCCTGTATTTGACTCTTTGTTGTGACAACAGTTTTGGAATTATAAATTTGGGGTGCATTTTGAGGGAATTTTCAAAAATTAAGTTATATATAAAAATAATTCTGAAGGAAACTGATGCTCACAAAGGTAATATACTAAAATTAAACACTGACAGTCTGAGACTTTAATTTCCCCCACTTTTTTTTCTGATTCAAAATGCTTTACTTTTTTCTATTTCTGTTTCCTGGATTTCTCCAGAATTTTTTGAGCAATCAGTATTAGTTAATACTCATGATGTGGTGCCTATGTGACTTCAGACTTAAATTAAAAAAATGTTGTTTTATATGGAAAAGCATTCTTGATTATTTAGGTCATCATTCCAATCACTCCTTCTAATAGTAGCTTAGTATGGGTTTTGGAGAAAGATTTTGGTTTGGAACCTCTCAAACCTCATTTATTCTTTTATAAAATGCAAGTAAAATGTGGTTTACACAATTTTTATGAAACTTATAGAAAATGTTTGTAAAATTATTGAATCCAATACCCCATTTTGTTTTCCCTCTACCACTGGCTTTCATCCCAGGGTCCTTTTTCAGAAGCTCATTGCTCCTCGTGGAGCCCATATTCATCTTGCTAAGGCAAAGAGAAATCAAAGATGAGTAATTTTTTGTGCTTCCAGGAATATTTGCATTTTAAAAAATAACAGAATGGGGAGGGAATTAAAAAAAAAGTTTGCAATAGTGGAATACCAGGAAACAGGGAGATAAAGGAAACTACAGTTATGTGCCACATAGCAAAATTTTGTTTAGCAAGGGGCTGCACATATGGTGGTCCTATAAAATTATAATATAGCTGAAAATTTTCTATTGCCTAGTGACATCATAGCCATTATAATGTCATAGCACAATAGGGATTAGAAAGCGTTTTCAGACAAATAGTTGACAAAAATTTCCCAAACCTAAGGAATAAGCAGGAGCTTGGAATTCAAGAAATCAACAGATTTGGTGCTGGTGTAAACAAATTTACTGTGCTGCCAGTTGTATGAAAGTATAGCACATATAATTATATACAACATATAATACTTGAAAATGATTATAAATGACTGTGCCACTGGTTTGTGTATTTACTATACTACATTTTTTATTGTTATTTTAGAGTGTACTTTTTCTACTTATAAAATGTTTGCTGTAAAATGGTATGCTGTGTTATGCCTTTCATTCATCTTGTGTTTACTATATTTCTTGATTACACATTTTCTCTTGTGCTTAATTTAATCTTGTGCCTTATACAGATTTATCATTTTTTAAATCTTTTGTATTGTGAACAAAAAGAGAGCAACCTTGGCAAACCTGGCAAGCTCAGTAACTGAAAGTAATCACACAAGATGTTTTAATTATAAAAAAATTCTTGAGTAGGTTTTAATGTAAAGTCATGTCATAAGGCCTATAAGATATAATAAGTTAATCTTTACTTCGAGCATCTCTATCCATTGTTTTTATGCATCTAGAATGACATACTTAAAATGTTAAAATGATCGTTTCTCCAAATCACCAGATAAACACCCAGTACAGGGGCAAGATGACCTCAACATGCCTCATTATTATCTTTCACCTGCATACCTCTGTAAACCACATATGTTAAATGTTATCTATCCTGTACTCACCAATGTAAAAGAAATATGTACCTCTCCATTTTATTTTTTATCCAGTTGTAGAAATTTCCCTTCTTTGCTTTCTCCTGCCTCCTTGATCTACCACCAATGAATTCCATGTAACCTTTTTTATGTCTTCTACTCTAATTCTAATGTTAAAATAAACTGTAAAACTGCTATTCTTTAGAGCATTTTCTCAATCCATTGAGATTTCGCTTCCAGGACTGACTCCTAAATCTTGGCTTAATAAACTCTTTAAATTTTACTTTAGGTTTGGAGTTTTTTTCATCAACAATACCATAATTTTCTGTACCTTTTATATCTTTAGATATGTTTAGATACACAAATAACTTAGCACTGTATTACAGTGGCCTGCAGTATTCAGCATGGTAACAGGTTGTAAAGGTTTGCAGCCTAGGGCCAATAGGCTGTTTCATATATCCTAGGTGTATAGTATGCTACACCACCTGGTTTGTGTAAATGTACTCTATGATGACAAAATCACCTAATGGCTCATTTTTCAGAACATATCCCCATTACTAAGCAGTGTATGACTGTAATAGACCAGTTTTTTCTTTCTAGCATTTTTCAAATAACCAAGATGACAACTGAGTCATCTGCTAGTACACAAGTCAACCCTGCTTGGGGTGTAATGACTACGATCAGGAAATAGCAAGTTGATAGCACTTTATCTTCAATGTAAGAAAAACAGAAGTTTAAATTACCCTTTAAGTTGCCTAAATCAATGCCCATAAATAGCAATATATAACAGTTTCTTCATGAGCTATATTCTTAGAAAATATTTGGGTTGTGTAATTCACCAGCTATTCAATCCTTATAAGATTATAGAATCAGAGAAATAAAATACATTCCTTTCTTATCTGTGAGTGCTGGCATTCTCTAAGTCGGTGAGGCTTGCTGGTGGTTTTACTAGGGCTACATTTCTGAAGAACACTAATCTGTTATTCTCATATGTCAATCAGCATTAATTTTGGATGCTAAACTTTGTGTACTACACAGGCTGTTAGTGGTTGTTAAAAAAATTTTAAGCTTTTTGAGTCTTCTTTCCAAGCTTTTGGTGTGTGTGTGTGTGTGTGTTTGGTAGTGTGGCTTACTGTTAGTAAAAAGGAGGTCAGTAGCTTGAGGTACAACTAAAGTTGGAATATGACAGTTTGGTATAGATCTGGTTTCTTGGGCTGCCAATAAACTATCTTTACCTCATCCGAACATTGAAAGTCATAGTAATTTTATGAAAGCAAATAAATCCATAAGCCATAAAAAGCTCTAAAACTCATGAATATATAAGATTTTAGATGATAGTGTCTATTGCTGAGAAGTGCTCATTTTAACTGGAAGCAATTTTTTTACATGAAACATTTTGAAAAATATAGGAGTTATTTTTTTCAAAAAATTTTACAAGATTATTTTCATAAAAAATTCTATGAAGAATTGGCACATATTTTCATTATGAGATGGGAAGGCACACAATGGGTTTAAATTCAAGCCAGTGGAAATGACTGGCTAGTGTCAGACAAATGTGGGTTTACTTAGGACATTTGTATTTTTGCTAAAAGATTTGTTTACAAAATCTTCCTACTATAGTTCTGTTCTCTGAGTTAGATGATTTCTAGGTAGTCCAATCTAGTAGTCTGTAAAATTTTCCTTTAGACATAGCCCCCAGTAGAAGTCATAGAATTCTTTCCTCCCTCTAATTAGCATTCCATTTGATTTTAGTTGTGTTCTGTGATTAATGGAATCTTAAAAGTGATATAGTTGGCAACATAACATGTCTATGGCTCAAAGTCTTTGAAGTCAAGCAACCTAAGGCTGAATCCCAGCCCTACTTCTGATAAGATGCGTCATCCTGGGCAAGTTCTTTGATCTTGTCCTGACTTTCACTGGTTTGCAACATAGAGATAATATTTTGTATCTCCTAGGGTTTTTGTGAGAAGTAAATGAGATATTGCATGTAAGACATGTAGTGACTGGTACATATTAATTCAGTATATGTTGATAATGGTGAGAATGGCCTAAATAAAAATATTAACACTGTAGACTGATTTTGATTTTGTGGGAGACATATTTCATTACATTTTCTGATCTCTTGAAATGTAGAATTCACTTAGAAAAGTAATAGTGAATGATTTGCAAATAAAAGGTGACACATGGCAAAATACACCATAATCAATGTTTTATATTGTTATATTTATAATAAAGGGCCAAATCTGAGCTTTTGTTTATAAATGTTTTAATATTCAGGCTTTTAAGAATCCAACATTATTAAGTAGTAGACATAATTTCTTTTGTTAGTATACAGAAAATAAAAAGTTTCAGAAAGTTAAAAATATAAAGAAAATTATATGAAGACCTAAATAAATAATTATTCTTTTAAAGAATTAAACTTAGTTAACAGACTCAGTTTAAAGAGGTAATGGGAAGAGGAAGAATGAAATAATTTTCTTTGGAAACATAATCAAATTATCTCTTTAAGTTCTGAATTGCCTTAACTACTTTGCAGCTCTAAAGAAGAAAACAATGGTTTGATTATAAATTTCTAACTGGTCAGGTCATAGTGGATAGTCACACCCAGGCATATTACTTTTTTAGTAAAAGATTTATCTTTGCCTTAAATAAGCCCTGTCCATTGTTCTTGTGCATCTAGGTTAACACATCTTGGAAAAAGCAGGAGTAATTCTCTTAATCAGACCCCTGAACCATAACCACCATCAAGCGAGCACATAATCTTGTTAACGATCCAATAAGCCAATTCCCGTCTTGCTTTCTCTTGCTTTCCTTTAATCTTCCTTATGTTCCCTTTTTTAATTCCAAATGCATAAAAGAAGCTACAAACTGTCATTCTAGAAAACAGTTTTGTTATAATCTGTTGAGATCTCACTTCCAGCTGTACCTTTGGTTTGGCTGAAACTCTAATAAACTCATCAAAATTTTCTACAAATTTGGACATTTTTATGTTGATCAGGGTCTATATTTTCTTTAAAACAATAAAGTACTGGTTTGGCAAAAGTGGTTGAGAAAATTTTGGGCAAACAGAGATTAAGAAGATACCATTTGTCTGATTTATGTATCAAACCAATCCTCCAGCATTTCTTTAATGAATAAATGATTGCAAAATGATTCTATTTTGGCAGATAGTGCTTATTTATATAAAATGTTATTGCAAGTAAGACATAAATAGTTTCAGGTGTAATTCATAATTCTTTCAAAATACTTTATCCTAATACTCTGTTTTCCTTTTGACCATGGGAAAATTATTTCTTTTACATACTTATTGGTAATACATTGGGTAGGTGTGACTTACTTAGGCTGAATTTTTGTTTCTTAGAAACCAAAAAATATATATTTTCATAATGATGATTGTTTGTTAGCATTTTGCTTGATCTATTTATTGGAAGCCTTTTCTGTGAGACAAGTGATAAAACATCATAGTTTCATAGTTTACAAGTCTCTGTGACAAATATGGCAAATTCTTATTTTCTATCACAAAGCAGGATTCAGATATCCTCTGAAAGTCTTCATTTTTCCCATTTACACACCTGTCCTTTACCAAGACTCAAAATGATGGGATGATTTTTTGCTGCTTCTCTCTCTTGGCTTCTACCCAGCAATCTGAGCCTGTTGAGAGATGGTTCATCTCATTTATCTGCTTTCCCCCCACTCCACAATATGAAAATGTCTCATCATCTAATGTAATCACTTCATGTCAATCTTTCCTCTACTTCGCATCCAAGGCCACCAGACCAAGCTTCTCATACACCAGTGTATACATATCTGTGCTAAAGGGCCCTGGGGGACTCCTATTTCCTAAAGAAAATGTTCAAATTTCAGACTCACTAATGTTATCATTTGTTATTACCATATAGATGGTAATAACGAAGTGGTCACCTGTACACCAGTTCTTGCTCTGTGCCTTCCTTCCATAATACTATTCCTCCTTCCTTTCTAGGATATTGACATCCTCCCAGCATTCTAATCTGGTTCAAGGTTACTTCTTTCAAGAAACCTTTCCAGATTTACCCAGCCCAGTATGATTCATTTTTTTTTCTGATTTCTTTTTTTTCTAAATACTGAAAATCTCATTGTCTCTGCAACTAAATTGGTAACTAGAATTCGAGAGGGAGGTTGGCAGAGGGAAAACACCTGATGGGCATCTGTCATAAAGTACTACATATGTGTCAGCTAATTGTTACCACCTGTGGAAGCAGAGGCTCAGGAAGGCTCATTTTTTTTATAAACATATAGCTAAAGTGGTTGATTCAGGGTTTGAATCCAAATCATTTGACACTAAACTTCATATTCTTTTTACATACCATCTTAGCCAATCACTCTAAACATAGTAGAGAATAGGGGCTATGTCTTTGGTTCTGAATTTTGACTAATCATTCATTTGGCCAATACATTTTAATGAGCACTTATTATGTGATAGACACTGTTGTGTATGCTTTGGTGGGACTCAGATGATGATGATGAGATAGTAGTAGTAGTTTACATACATATAGTAGTAACTATGTGCCAGGCACTGTTCTAAATAATTTACATATAACATCTAATTTCTTTACAACAATTCTATAAGAAAAATTTTAGCATACCTTTTTCTACACAAGGAAACAGCTATGCAAGGGTTAAAAGACTTGTTCAATAACACACAGCTAATAATGGGCAGCACTGGGTCTGAATTTAGAATCCTGGCTCCTAAGCACAACACTATTCTGCTCATCGAACAGAGGAGACCTAATCCCTGTCCTCAAGGTGCTATGTAGAACAATTAATAATATGCATAGATGTTTTATTATTTATTTTACAAGATATGGATTTAAGGCTTTCTTGATTTTTCTGTACTTCTTAAATAAATGATAATTTGTAGAGGTGGTTTTACCCTCCACCTATAAAAGGCCTCAGGCATCAGATATGTTTGAGATACAAACCTTCCCTAAGGACATCATTTGTCCCATGACCCTGGCAATGCTTGAGTAGACATTATTGCCTAACATCAACTTTCCTCAAGTTAGCAAAATCAACAAGTAATGTCAGAAGTGAGCTGTTTTGTCATCTAATTTGGATTAGATTAATGATATTCGTGAAGACTTTTTTGAGTATAAATATATATATTATTCAAATTTTTGTTTATATTATCCAATACCAACCAAAACAAAGGTTGGCTAAAAAAAAGCAGTTGGTAAAATGCTATAAAATAATGAATAGCTATATTTAGCAAACATTATAGAGGACACATGCCTGGTGAGTTTTTTCTATCATAGCTTGAAAGCTATTGTTGAGGAAAAGTGAGAGATTTTCTCACTCTTGGCTGCAGGGAAGCCTGCCTACACTTAGATAACATGGTATCTAGAGCACGAACTTACAAGGCATTGCCAGCCTCACTCAGATACTGTGAGAAATGTGAGAAGGGTAGTATTGTTTTTCCAAATGGCTTCAAAATCCCTTTTCCACCTCGAATAGTGTCTGTATCTACTTGGAGTCTCGAACTAATATGTTTGGGTGAATTTTTTTTTTTTGGTATTCATCTATATGGTAATAACAAAAATATTTCCAGGAGAGAAATGAGTACTGTTGTAGGTACATTGTTTTATATTTGGAGGCCATTTCATTCTCTGTGTTCTAGAATTACGGCACATTTTGAAGGATAGCCTGGCTGGGATTTGGTTAGACTTGAACAGTTGGGCACAACACAGCACTATTGGTAGATAACCATCCCAATGCATTTTTATTTTCACATCAACCATCAGGCACAGTAAATGAAAGAGGCAAGTAACATTTATTAAGTATAAGTACCTGACATAAATTACACCAGCACTTGATGAACATGACTTTATTTAATTTTTCATCAGAACTTAGGTGATATTATTGTATTCATTTTATAGAGACAGGAAATGAGGCTCAGGGAGTTAAAGTTGCTTAAAATCAGCATATTTTGGGCAACACAAACCTAATCAAAATTTCAGCAGAGAAAGCTATACTGCAGTAGCCTGCTCAAGTTTTCCTGTTTGAAATCAAAAAAGCTAAGCTCCGAACCTAAAAGGAAAAACAAAATTGCAAATACAAAACACTACCATCAAAGAAGTTATAAATCATTGCCCCACACATTTGTAATGGAGAAATGTTGAAAGAATGAAGACAAGTCAGAAATTGAGCTTAAATTTAAATTTTTTGCTTATTTCCAGATGCCTTTGGCATTGCTCTTTGATGAGTGGAGATTAGAATTTCTAGGATTATTTTAAATTGAGGATGTGGTAATTGATCAGCACCTCAATGTTCACCTGCTTATAGTTCTCCAATTTATGCAGCCTGGCAGTTGACTACTTTCATCTTGGACACTCCAAGAGAGAATGTTTTTTTTTTTTTTTTTAATGTCTGAAAAAATCACTTCAAGGAAAGAACTCTGAGTGACCTGCTTGGGTAACATGCCTGTTTTGGGACCCATCACTGCATTCAGGGTCACAGGATACTATGATTGGTCAGGCTTCAGTCGAGTCAGAGGTTCATTCTGGAGGTCTGCATGCATGCATGCCTGCATGTGTATGGCTTTTTTGCACAGGTTTTGGGAAAAGTTTATATAAAATTAAGATTGATGATAAATATTTTGAACTCCACTGATTCTTAAAAAAGTAGCTCTCAGTAAGTAATGAATAGCTGTCACAAAGTGTCTAAACATAATTATTGATTTGTTATAAAGAAGACATAATTTATTGCTTAAGGGAATTTTTAGAGTAAATAAGTCTCCACCGCCGGAAAATGTGCCTTGGGATGTAGCACAGAAAACTACAGGAAAAATTAAAACTCAAAAATTCTCCTGAGAGATAAACCTACTTTAATTTGTTAGAAGAAAATGTTACTCTGTGGATTATTAATTATAACAAAGCAAAATAAATTTCAAATACAGTCATTATACATATATTTTTAAAGAAACTTACTTTTTTATTAAGTTTAATGGGGTAACATTGTTTAATACAATTATATAACTTTCAGGTGTACATTATCATTTGACATCTGTATGTTCTATTGTGTGTTTACCACTCAAAGTCCAGTTTCCTTCAGCTACTATATATTTGATACCCTTCACCCACTTCATCCTCCCCTTAAACCCTATATTTGACCCCCTTTACCCTGTCTCCATCTTACCTCCTCCCCCACCCCACTAGTAACCAACCACTAGTCTATAGTCCTCTGGTAACCACTAGTCTATAGTTCATGTCCATGAATCTCTGCTTGTCCTGCTCATTTGTTGCTTTTAGGTTTATATCCCACGAATAAGTGATATCATGTGATTTTCAACCTTTTCTGTCTGGCTTATTTTGCTTAGTATGATTATTTCAAGATTCTTCCATGTTGTTGCAAATGGCAGTATTTCATCTCTTCTTATGGCTGAGTAATATTCCATTGTATATATGTACCACAATTTCCTTAGCCAATCATCTATCGTAGGACACTTCGGTTGCTTCTATGTCCTGGCCACCGTGAATAATGCTGCAAAGAACATCAGTGTACAAATATCTTTTTGAATATGAGTTTTCAAGTCTTTGGGGTAAATACGCAGTAGAGGGATTGCTGGATCATATGGTAGATCAATTCTTAGTTTTTTTAGTTTTTTGAGGAAACTCCATACTATTTTCCATAGTGGCTGTACGAATTTACAGTCCCACCAGCAGTGTATGAGGTTCTTATTTCTCCACATCCTCTCCAACATTTGTTATTACTTGTCCTGTTGATTACAGCCATTGTAACAGGTGTGAGATGGTATCTCATTGTGGTTTTGATTTGAATTTCCCTAATAGCTAGTGATGTTGGCATCTTTTCATATATTTGTTGGCAATTTGTATGTCCTGTAAGGAGAAATGTCTGTTCAGGTCCTTTGCCCATATTTTGATTGAATCATTTTTGTTGTTGTTTTTGTTGTTATTGAGTCGTACAACTTCTTTGTATATTTTGGATATTAGGCCCTTATCAAAGGTGTTACTTGCAAATATATTTTCCCATTCAGATGGTTCTCTCTTTATGTTATTGACGGTTTTTTTTTACTGAGCAGAAGCATTTTAGTTTGATGTAGTCCATTTATTTATTTTTGCTTTTACTTTCCTTAACTTTGAGGTCAAAGTCCAAGGTCCTTGAGTTTCATTCCTATGTTTTCTTCTATGCATTATTGTTTCAGGTTTTATATTCAGGTCTTTAATCCATTTTGAGTTAATTTTGGTGTATGTCGATTCTTGTTTTTGCAGGTGGCTTTCCGGTTTTTCCAGCACCACTTATTGAAGAGGCTTTCCTTTTCCACTGTATATTTTTGGCATTTTTGTTGAAAATTATTTGCCCATATAAATACGGGTATACTTCTGGACTCTCGAATCTGTTCCACTGGTCCATGTGTCTGTTTTGCTGCCTATACCATGCCATTTTGATTACTGTCGCTTTGTAGTATAATTTGAAGTTGGACAAAGTGATGCCTCCAGCCTTGCTCTTTTTTCTCAGGATGGTTTTGGCGATTCGGGGTCTTTTGTGCTTCCATACAAATCTGATGATTTTTTTGTTCTATTTCTTTAAAAAATGCCAATGGGATTTTGATGGAGATTGCATTAAATCTGTATAATGCTTTAGGTAATACAGTCATTTTAACTATGTTGATTCTTCCAATCCAAAATATGGAATGCCTTTCCATTTCTTTGTATCTTCTTTGATTTCTTTTAATGGGGTCTTGTAGTTTTCATTATATAGGTCCTTTTCATGTTTCGTTAAATTTATTTCTGGGTATTTTATTCTTTTTGTTGCAATTGCAAAAGGAATTACTTTTTCCACACTTTTTTATTAGCGTATAGAAAAGCTATGGATTTTTGAACGTTGATTTTATTCCAGAGACTTTATTGTATTTGCTTATTGTTTCTAGTAGTGTTCTTGTGGAGTCTTTAGGGTTTTCTATATAGAGAATCATGTTATCCACAAATAGTGACAGTTTGATTTCTTTTTCTATTTGGATGCCTTTTATATCTTTCTCTTATCTGATTGACTTGCTAGGACTTCCAATGTTATATTGAATAACAGTGGCGATAGTGGACAGCCTTGCTTTGTTCCTGATCTTAGAGGGAAGGTTTTTAGTTTTTCACCATTAAGTATAATGTTGGCTGAGGATTTGTCATATATGGCCTTTATTACGTTAAGGTACTTTCCTTTTATATCAATTTTGTTAAGTGTTTTGATCATAAATGGATGCTGTATCTTGTCAAAAGTTTTTTTCTGCATCTATTGATTAGTTTATGTGGCATATTACATTAATCGATTTGTGTATGTTGAACTATCCCTGTGCCTCTGGAATGAAGCCCACTTGATCATGGTGTATAACCTTTTTAATATGTTTCTGTGTCCTGTTTGCTAGTATCTTATTTAGGATTTTTGCATCTGTGTTCATGAGAGATATTGGTCGGCAGTTTTCTTTTTGTGTTATTTTTACCAGGTTTCGGTATCAGAGTAATATTGGCCTCATAAAATGAGTTGGGAAGTATTGCCTCCTCTTTGATTTTTTAAGAAGAGTTTGAGGAGACTAGGTATTAAATCTTCTTTGAATGTTTAGAAGACTTCACTGATGAAGCCATCTGGTCCTGGACTTTGACTTTTTGGTAGGTTTTTGATGATCCAATTTCTATACTGCTGATCGGTTTATTTAGATTTTGCATTTCTTCTTGATTCTATGTAGGAAGGTGGCATTTTTCTTAGTACTGGTCCATTTCTTCTAGGTTATTAAATTTGGTGTTATATACTTTTTCATAGTATTCTTGTATGATCCTTTGTATTTCTGTGGTGTCTGTTATCCTTTCCCTGCTTTCATCCCTGATTTTATTTGTGTCCTTTCTCTTTTTTCTTAGTGAGTCTAGCCAGGGGTTTGTCAATTTTAGTAATCTTCTCAACCAGCTCTTTGTTGCATTTAATTTTTCTAATTTTTTTTTTTTTTTGGTTTCCATTTCTTTTATTTCTGCTCTAATTTTGATTATTTCTTTCCTTATGCTGGCTTTAGGCTTCATTTTTCTTCCTTTTCTATTTTTTTAAGATGGAGCTTTAAGTTGTTTATTTGGTCTCATTCTTGTTTTTGGAGGTAGGCCTGTAATGATATGAATTTTCCTCTTATGACCGCTTTTGCCATGTCTCAAAATTTTTGATATGTTGTAGTATCATTATCATTTGTTTCTATGTATCTCTTGATCTCTCTTTTTATTTCTTCTCTAACCCTGTTATTCTTTAGTTGCATGTTCTTTAATCTCCATGTATTTGTGGTTTTTCTTTATTTTTTTTCTACAGTTGATTTCTAGTTTCAAAGCGTTATGATCAGAGGATATGGTTGGCATAATTTCAACCCGCTTATATTTGTTGAGGCTATCTCTGTGTCCCAGTATGTGGTCGATTCCTGAGAATGTTCCATGTGCACTAAAGAAAAATGTATAATCAGCTGTTTTAGATGGCTCTGTAAATGTCAATTGTGCCCAGTTGGCCTAATGTGTCATTTAAAGATGTTATTTCCTTATTGATTTTCTGTTTGGATGATCTATCCATATCCAACAGTGGAGTATTTAGGTCTCCTACTATGATAGTGTTTTGTTCTGTTTCTTCCCTTAGTTCTGTTAATAATTGCTTTACATATTTGGGGGCTCTCTGATTGGGAGAATAAATATTAATAAGTGTTATGTCTTTTAGGTGCATGATTCCCTTTATCATTATGAAGTGTCCTCAGTATCTTTCTTTACCTTTTTATTTTGCAGTCTATTTCATCTGATATTAGTACCACTACTTCCGCTTCTATCTGAATGCCATTTACTTAAAATATCATTTTCTATCTTTTTGCTTTGAGTCTATATCTGTCTTTGGAGCTGAGATGTATCTCCTGGAGGCAGCATATGGTTGGGTTTTGTTTTTTGATCCATTCTGCAACTCTGTGCCTTTTTATTGGTGAGTTCAGTCCATTTACATTTAGGGTGATTATTGAAATATGAGGTCTTCTTATAGCCATTTTATCTTTTGTTTTCTGGTAGTTCAGTGTTTCCATTACTTTTTTTGTCCTTGTGTTTCTGTTTTCTTTATTTTGATTGGCTTTTGTGAGTTTTCCCTCTGGTCCTTCTTGTTTTATTTTATATATAATGGTTCTGAATCTTTGGTGTTTGGTTACCATTATGTAAAGGATAATTATATATATACAATCGTCCTTTTTCTTTTGCGTGTGCCTTATCTCCATTCCTCTTTGCTAATTTAGATCTTTGAATCCTCTCCTTTTCAGTCATTGTTATCTCAATATGTTCTTATGTATGCTGAATGTTCATTACTATCTTGTCATAGCAATTCTCTTATTTAAGCTTAAAATGCCCTGTTTTTAGCAAGGGTTGCACTCCTCTGCTTCTATTTGTTTGGTAGTCACTTTACTCCTAATTATGCTTTTTTTTTTTTGTCGTTTTGTTTTAGGCGAACTGACCCCATTCTGTATTTCCTGTAGTGCAGGCCTCGTTTTGTATGTCTGGAAAGGTCTTTATTTCTTCTTCATATCTAAAGGAGAGCTTAGCTGGATATAGTATTCTAGGTTGGTAGTTACTTTCACTTAATAGTTTAAATATATGATTCCATTTCTTTCTGGCTTATAAGATTTACGTTGTGAAATCCAAGGATAATCTAATGGGTTTACCTTTATAAGTTACCATTTTTTTCCCCCCTTGGCTGCCCTGAGAGTTTTATCTTTGTCATTGATTTTTGATAATTTTAATACTATGTGTCTTGGTGAAGGCCTTTTTGGGTTGAGATAATTGGGTATTCTGTTGATTTCTTGAATTCCAAGCTCCTGCTTATTGCTTAGGTTTGGGAAATTTTTGTCAACTATTTGTCTGAAAATGCTTTCTAATCCCTATTCCTTTTCTTAGCCTTTGAAAATGCCTATTATTCTTGTTTTCCCTTCTGATAGCATCAGCTAGTTTTTGAATTTCTCTTTCATTATTTTTCATTCTTCGTTTTCTCTCTTCTTCCTTTCGATTTATTTCTAGATTTCTATCTTCGGTATCACTGATCCTTTCTTCCATTTGTTTGACTCTATTTCTCAAGCTTGCTATTTCATTTTTCAACTCTTGTAGTGTGTTCTTCATCTCCAGAAGTTCTATTTTGTTCTTTTTGAGGGTTTCAATCTCCTCACTCTGGTTATCTAGTTGTTTTTTCAATTCCTGAAATTGTTGACCTGAGTTGTTTTGGATCTCACTGAGTTTTTTCAGAAGCACCATTCTGAATTTTCTGTCATTTAAGTAGCATATTTCTATGTCTATAAGCATACTTTCTCGAGATTTTTCTCTTTCTTTCTGAGCTGCCTTGTCATCTTGGTTGTTCATATTGTTTAATGGACTATTTCTCCGCCTGTGCGTTAATGAAAGTGTATTCTGCTGTTTTTCCAGAAAGAAGATTTATTATATAAAGGTCTTTCTTTAGCCTTTGCAAAGAGGGCCCTTTTCTTTTGGTTTCCAGTAGGTGGTGTCTAAGCTTCTTGGATCCCTACTTTGTATAAGTCTTAATAATGTTTTTTAAATTTTCTTGTAGATATTTAATCACACTCACTACCCTCAATTTCAGACCCTGTCAGTGTCAGTGACAGTCAGATTGCCCTGGGGTTTTGCAGTGATTGGTCTTGGAGGGTATCGGGGGGAGGGCCCTCTGGGTTGGGGGTTGGGGCTGTGGCCCAGCCTCAGTTTTGCAACTGTGACTGGCAAAAATCAGCTGTTGTTCCTCTGCGGTCCTGTCCCACTTTTCTATGCTTCTCTACTTTCTACCCTGATGACTGGGCACTGCAGTCAGCCGGCCACAGGGAGCTCACAGCTATCCCAAGCAGGAATGTTCAGAGAAGTTTTTGCATAAACTCACCACTCCTTCTCCCCTCCTCCTCCTCCTGCAGGGAGCTCTGGCAGCTGTGAGAGACAGCTTATTTCTCCCAGTCCACCGGCTGACACCAGGGGTTCTGACCTGTGGTAGTTCTTATGCACAGATGCCATGCTCAGATGTGCTGATGTGCAGTTTGGGTGTTTTTTGTTGAGTTTTAGATGTTCAGCTTTATGTTTCAAGGGGAGAGATCTGAGGATGTCTCTCACTCCTCCATGTTTCCTACTAGATTCTTGGTCTGGTGCTTCTTGGCTTCAGTCTTTGTTACAAATGCTCCAGCATCTCTACAGTTCTTTGGTTAGAGCCAATGAACTGCTCTGGTATTATAGCACTAGCAATTTCTGGGTTTCAAAGATATAGACCCTGGAGCATTCAGACACGACCAGGAGCCACACAGAGGTGGTGAGTGGAGCTCAGAAACTTACTTTTACATTGACATTTAATTTTTAAATAGCAAGAGAACCTAAACATTTTTTTGTAAGAGGAAGAATAATTTCAGATTATAATTACTACTATTATTGATGCTTCTTGTGTGCAAATTGTTTTTAAAAATAAAATACTTTTTCTAACATTTGTTGCTTAGAGTATATAATTTAGCAAGAAAAGAGAAGGAAGAAATTGGTCAACATTCTAGACACTTATGTATACCTTAAAAATAGGATTGGGCAGCTTGTTAAGTTTTTTAAATACAATTCTTATTTCAAATAAATGTCATACATGATGGATTTGATATGTTTTGATGCGATCTCAGTAAGATGAGCATAGTATAACCTTCAAATTCAGGAAAGTAGTAGGTAATATAAAGTAAGTAAAAGTTTCCACTACTTTTTCAAGGCAGGATATTTTTTCACATAAAATGACTCTTCAGCCATGGTGAGGAGAATGCTAGCAAACTAGATGCTGAAAATTCAGACTTCTCTGGAGAAACCATTAACCAATGATGATTTAAGTCAAATTGAAGAGAAAGAATAGCTTTGTCCAGAACCTATATCTGAGCTGTCTGACATATACTGTAAAGGGAGGGCATTGTTCTTTCAGAGACTAAAATTGAGACTAGGCCTTGGAATAAAGAAAGCCTCTTCAATAAATGGTGCTGGGAAAATTGGAAAGTCACATGCAAAAGAATGAAACTAGACTGCTATGTGTCACCATACAACAAAATTAACTCAAAATGGATCAAAGACCTAATATATAAAACCTGAAACAATAAACTGCATAGAAGAAAATGTAGGTACTAAACTTATGGACCTTGGATTTAGAGAAGATTTTATGAATTTGACCTCAAAGGCAAGGGAATTAAAAGTGAAAATAAATGAACGGGACCATATCAAACTTAAAAGCTTCTGCACAATGAAAGAAACCATCAATAAGACAAGGAGGCAAACAACTGAAATGGGGAATATATTTTCAAACAATGCCTTCGATAAGGGGCTAATATCTAAAATTTACAGAGAACTCTTTGATAAGGGGCTAATATCCAAAATATAAAGAAAACTTATATAACTCAACAATAAAACAACTAATGATCTAATTAAAAAATGGACAGGTGACCTGAATAGACACTTTTCCCAAAAAGACATACATATGGCCAACAGATATATGAAAAGATGCTCAACTTCACTAGGTATTACGATAATACAAAGTACCCTAATAAAACAAAACAAAACAAAACAATACAGTGAGATACATCTCACACCTGTTAGAATCGCTATCATCAATAGGAAAAGCAATAACCAATGTTGGAGAAGTTGTGTGGAGAAAGGTACCCTCAGACTCTGCTGGTGGGAATGTAAATTGGTATAGCTGCTATGGAGGTTTCTCAAAAAATTAAGCATAGATATACTTTTTGACCCAACAATTGTACTTCTGGGTATTTTTCCAAAGAAAACCCAAACAATAATTCGTAAATATTTATGCACCCTTA
Organism: Pteropus medius; assembly: GCF_902729225.1. Taxonomy (NCBI): domain Eukaryota; kingdom Metazoa; phylum Chordata; class Mammalia; order Chiroptera; family Pteropodidae; genus Pteropus; species Pteropus medius. Next base: position 1,683,442 of record NW_024344437.1, on the reverse strand, counting down.
TATTCTTGGCAGCACAATTTACAATAGCCAAGATATGGAAGCGACCCAAATGCCCATCAACAGATGATTAGATAAAGAAGTTATGGTTCATATGTACAATGGAACATTATTCAGTCATTAAAAAAAATGAAATCCTGCCACTAGCAATGACATGGATGGAACTAGAGTTTATTATGCTGAGTGAAATAAGTCAGACAGAGAAAGATAAATACTATATGATTTCATTTATATATCAGAATCTAAGAAACAAAAAGAAAAAACAAATCAGAAATAGACTCACAAATATACAGGATAATCTGGTGACAGCCAGAGGAGAGGGCGCTTGAGGGGCTGGGATGAAGGGTTAAAGAAGTACAAATCAGTAGTTGATAGATGGTCACAGGGATGTGGAGCACGGCATAGGGAATGCAGTTAGCATTAATGTAATGGCTAGGTGGAGAGCCAGAGGAGAGAAAAAGCAATTAGGTGATCATTTTATAAACTATATAAATATTTAAGCAATGTACTGTATATTTGAAACTAATAAAAAAACAAAAAGATATATGCACCACGATGTTCATTGCAGCATTATTCATGGTGGCCAAGACATGAAAACAACTGAAGTGCCCTTTGATAGATGATTGAATAAAGATGTGGTACATATACGCAGCGGAATATTACTCAGCCACAAGAAAAAATGAAATACTTCCATTTGTGACAACATGGATGGATTTTGAGATTATCATGCTAAGTGAAATAAGTCAGGCAGTAGTAGTTGAGAAGCATATGATTTCACTTATATGTGGGATATAAGATTGCCATGGATCTTGTTCAACACATGAACAAGACAAACGAACAGAGGCTTATGGACATGGACAACAGTTTAGTTATTACTAAAGGGAAAGTGGGGAAGAGGTAGATAGATATGGGTAAAGGGTGTCAATATATGGTGATGGAAGGAAATCTGACTTTGGGTGGTGAATACACAATGCAATATATATATATTATGATGTATTATTGAATTGGCCACTTGAAACCTACACAATTTTATTAACCAATGTCATCCTAATAAATTTAATAAAATAAAAAATAGAATAATCTATTCTAAGCTATTTACCTGTCCAAGCAGGAGCAAGATGGACTCTCACTAATCTCTGTAGGATCTCATTTGGTGTTATTACTTTAATGACCCCCTGAGTGGACTTAATTTTAAAATAAATTAACTCATGCATGGTAATGATTTATACCAAAACTAAGCATGAGACATTCCAAGGTAAATAAGAAAGATTGCCATGGATCTTGTTCAATTCACTCAGTACTATCATGCTCTATCTACAAACAAAACAAAACAAAACAAACAAAACAAACAAAACCTGTTCTCACAGAGCTTATGTTCCAGTGCAGAGCAGTAGAGAACAAATAGATGATACACATACAAATATGACAACATTTCAAGTGGTGATAAGTAATAAGAATTAAAATCAAGCAGAATAAAGGGATGAAAAGTGACTTGAGGCAGTGCTGTTTAAGGTAGGGTGATCTGATTAAGTGAAACCTGAATTTAGTGAAAAGAACCACATTAACACCTAGATGAAGACATTCCAGCCAGAAGAAAGAGCAAGTACAATAGCCATGAGGCGGGACTATTTTTGGCGGATTTGAAAAGCATCAAGGAAGCCAGTATCATTGTAGTAGAATCAATAGAGGCAGAAGGGAGAAGAGGATATCTGAGAGGTAGCTAATGAGCAGATTGTGTTGGGCTTTGTAGAATGAGATAAAGGTTTTGGTTTAATTCAGAGGTAAAAAGGCATGGGAGGAGAGAACATGATCTGACTTAGGTTCTGCAAGTCTCTGTAGGGTGGGATGGGGGTGAGGAAGTCGGTATAGTAGGATGAGCACCTGGCAGCAGTTGTCATAGTCCAGACCAGGATAACTTACTTGGATTAGAAGGATTAGTGCTGGAGTGGGAAGAACGGGTTGGATTCAGAATATATTTTGAGGATAGAGCAAGATGATTTGCTGATGAATTGGATATAGAATGTGAGAAAAAGAGAGGATGAAGCCAAGACTTTTGTCTGAGATGTTAAATTTCATTTGCTAATATGAATAAGATTAAAGAGAGGCAGGCTGTCTATGGCCATGCCACCTTGAACAAGCCCAGTCTTGTCTAATCTCGGAAGCTAAGCAAAGTCGAGCCTGGTTAGTACTTGGATGGGAAACCACCCAGGAAGACCAGGTGCTGTCGGCATAAAAAATAAAAAATAAGGGATTGTAAGCTAACAAGGTTCTTGCAATCTGTGAGGTCAACCAAGGGTTGCCTCACCTAAAAAAAATAAAAAATAAATAAAAATTAAAAAAAAAGAAAGGCAGGCCATGGGGAGATAATTAGAAATAAAGAGTTCAGTTTTCAATACATTGTTTGCTTACTCGAATGAGCACACACACATACACACACTTAAGTAGAAGTGTTTGCATAGATAATTGGACATGTAGGTCTGATGTTCAAGGAAGAGGTCTAGCTGAGGTGGGAGTTGTTGATATTTAAGTGGTATTTAAGGCCATAGGACTAGATTAGGCCACTGAGAGACCCAGAGCATGAACTTTGCAGGACCTTCAGATGCAATAGATTATGAATATAATAGTGTGGGAAGAACACAGTCTCATACCTTTAAGATATTTACATCAAATCAAGAATTCATTTATTATTCATCTACTAACGTTTATTTAACAAATATATATTTAGTGCCCAGCTAAGTACCAAGGTTCTCAAGTACCAAGGCACATTGAGGAAACACAGTGATATACTCTCTTGGACAATGCTATACTATAAAACCCATCAATAGTGTACTCCTAAGTGCCAAGACCATTGTGATAACAATGATTACCTTTAAATAGATTTTTTTAGCATTAATTTCTATTTCTTATTAACATTTGTCCCTAAAAAATGATAATGAACACCATGTTGTTAGAGTTATCTAATATGTGGCTATAAATGCTTGCTTTGGATATATAATAGATGCAGTCCCAGTATCTTGAGTGAACATAAGATTTTGAAAATTCAAATTTTAAAACTATAAGGGGTTTTTAAAATTAAAAAATACTCCTGGTACTTCCATATCTTAGAAAATAACATATACTTCTTTGGGTCTCCCAGATAAAAAATGCTGAGTTTGGAATCCTTGGCTACCTTTACTGAAATAAAATTCAGGAAAAAAAATCAATTATTATAGTGTAGGCCAGGAGTGTCTAAAAATAAGTTAACTGCACATTTTCCATACAATTTATAAAATACGGTTTCATGATTCATGAAACAAGGTAAGCTCTAGTAAATTTATTAGTTTGAATAAACATCGAATGTCCAGAAGAAATGGAATTGCAGAGATGGAGCAGGAGGAAACATGAAGAAATACAAATGACGATGTTTATATTATAGTGTAAAAACTTGTCACAGTCTGGTCCAGATTAACCTATATAGCCCGATCATTTTCTCTTATAACTAAGGTTGTTTCTCAAGGGATACCCGAGCTTGGAGCCAGAGTCTCTTCAGCCAGACCTTTGTTTCCTGGCTCAGAGAGGCTGCCATACACTCCAGTCTGGAAAATGAAACATTAATGATTCTTCATTGGGAAGGTTATAAAATTACTGGAAGAAAAATTGAACAGATGCTCTGGCCCTTTTCAGGTATTTACAAAACTGAAGTCTAGTTAAAATTTCTCCAGAAATAGGTCCTACTGGATAGGTCAGAAACCACTTTCATCTGATTTCAGCTACAGGTTATGTATCTCTAATTTTCTGCAATTTTAATCAGTTCAGGCAGCCAACCAGTCATGTCAGTGAAGGGAAAGAAACACAGCACACACACAAATACACAAAACAAACAAAAATTGTCAAGACAGTTTTTGATTTATTTGATTTATTTGCTTGGACATTCGTCGAAGTTCACCTGTATACTGCAGGAGGTTATATGTCTGCCCCTGTAGGCTCTGATGTGTGTATCAGGTCTCTAGACTTTCTCCCATCCAGATGATTCTGCAGCATTTGCCAGAATAAATTATTCCAGCATGTTGTCAAACCTAAGAGGCACCATCTAAGAGATCTTTAGTGCCTCATTACCTACACAATAAAGTTATACTTCTTAGCCTGACACTCAAAACTCTTTATAAGGTGACCCCTAAGTACCTTTTATTTATTTAACAATTTAGTTTTTAAGCCCCTGCTATACACTAGGCATTGTACTTTGAGGTGGGTATAGACCTATCCTCATGGGACTTTATAATCTACTGCAGAAAGGCAGGCATTAAGCAAATAGTCACATGAATGATTATTTACAAAGTGAAAACAAGAACATGCAATGAAAACTGAAAAGGGACCTTGGCTTTGGCGATTAGGTCATTAACATGAGTCTGTTTCAGGAACAGAAGACTGGTTTTAGGAGTATAAGGCCTAATTCTAATTATTCCTTTACATTTGCTTTGATATAGTATATGTCTTTCTATTATTGTCCAGTAGCTACATTGAAAGGTATCGTTATTTCACAAAAAGTTCACAACATGGCATAAAATAAATCTAAAGTTCTGCTGCTCAAGCTAGAGTAAAGTGGGACTGTCATCTCCTCGGTAACCACCAGTTCCTAGAACACTTGATCCCCAGCATCTTCCTGTGTTCTAACATGCTTGTTGTCAGAACGTTGGGTGTGTACTTTCTTAAATCAATACATCAAGTACTTTTGCTCATAAGTAAGGAATACTATATTAGAGTTACTCTAATATAGCTGACCAGCTAGCCATAAGATGTATGCTTTCAGAAGTTTTTATATTTTTGAAGGAAATTTCTGGCTCCTTAACACAATCATCAATATAATCTTTCCAGTTTGGTAATGGAGAATCTATATACCTATGATGGTGCAGATGAACTTCGTAGTTCCTATTCTTATTCTGCTGAGATGTACCTTCTCTGAGGATTTATCCTAATTAATGCCATTATTACTTGAAGGTACATGTGTTCCTATCCCTTTAAAGCTCTGGAATAACTAGATACTACCCAGGTAAAACCAGGCTGGAACATTAAAATGAAACATTATTAAATGCTTAGAGCAAACAAAAGAGAAATAACCAGAGAGCAGCATAGATCAAGAAAAAACAATTTACAAGACAAACTCTGTTCATAGTGAAGACTCTATCACAGATAGTCTGTTGACTCTGTAGGGCAAAGGGCACCTATAATCCTTAATGCTACTAGGTTACAGAATAAGTTGAAATCTACATGCAAGAAGACAACACCATTGTTCCTTTTCACCACTCTCCATTAAATTAATTTTGTCAAATATTTCTTTCACTGCACCTGGACATTGGCCAAGTGCTGTGATGTCTCTGGTTATTTTTAACAATAAAAGGTTCATTTCGGTGTGAGTACTTTATGCCAAGCTCTGATGTAGTTTTTCAAGTCTTTCTCTTCTCTCAGCTCTGGCACATTTTAGACTTAGAAGACTGCAGTTGAAGGGGGTTACTAAAGTCAGCGTCTCTTCTGTTTTTTCGTCTTCTGCTGCTCTGCCCGTTCTCTATCATTTTGTACGGCATGTGACTCTTCTGGGTTCAGAGCAGGAGAGAGAGGACACATAGCTGTAAGGAAAGTCTTATTTGATGAAATGAATCTGATTTTGGTGCCCTCGGGATATTGTTGATTCTAAATGATTTTTGTCGTTATTTAATTTTGTTGTTAATGGGGTCTTGTGATTCTTTGAAGGACCCCATTCTCATTCTTTTGATGGTAGATACTTCCTCTTGTTATGCACACAATCTTCTTCCAAGGCCCCTGGATTCTGATGGGTAGATCTGAAGATCCTTGTGGCATCCTCTCATGCCTCCAAGGCTTTCCTCTTCAGCAGAGTCTCACTCAGGATGACTCAGTCCAGCTTATTTATATGGAGTCCACATCCAATCCCAGGGAAACACAGCCTTAGAATTACAGGCCAGTCTCAATTTAGCCACCAATCTTTGCTCTAATGCCCCAGGACAATTGGATAACTGAGCAGGAGCCTCAGGCCTGGAACTTGCACTTGGGTTTGGATATTCCAGAATAACCACCAGGAGAATGACCAGAAGGGTGAGAAAGGCTATTTATTACTCACAAGGCAGGGAAGCTTCAGCTGCAGCTGATCAAAGCTGTAGGAATCAAGCTGCTGACCAAGAGCAAGCAGAGTTTTTTATGCACACAAGCAGAGGGACGGGTAATCTCAATGGAAGAGCAGCTGCCTTCTCAGATGGATGGGAGCAAGATGTACTTCTTAGTTACAGGAGCAGATAACATCCATGGGAGCAGCAGAAAATGTCTTTGGAAGTAAGTGCTGCTGAAAGCTCTTTGTGTACTGCCTTCTTTGGCTGCTTGCTGGCAGGGCAGCTACCAGTCTTCTGAGTATGTGGAGGGGCTATGTTCTGAGTTAACCCTATATTAATCTAATGCCTTTCTTTTTAATAAGAGCAATTTCAGCCCCCTTGTGCCTCAAATTTCAGGGAACACAAATGAAGCTATCCAAAGTTGTTTCATTTTATGGCTTAAGAGGAGAGGGAGGCATCCCATTTCTTCTCCCTTGGATGAGGGAAAAAAATGACAACCCCTGAAAAATTTCTGCAAAGGAATCCTTACTAATCCCATATTTCAGCTCTTTAAAACATCTTAAATTCATCTGCTCTATTCATTTAGCCTGGAGGTGGGTGGTGGGCTGAGGATAGGGGAATGTGCTTTAAAATCTCTTAGGTTTCCCTGCATAGGCAGCCAAATTGCTTTAAAATCTAAAGGGACTTGGCATTTGTTTTACTTGTCATTGAGCCCTCATCTGAAACTCTGAGAAAACAAAAAATGTTACATTTACCTTCCTGTTCCATTATCCAGGAGTATTTTAACATGAGTCTATATTTCATAAAGTCCAAAGTCAAGAGGCCCTAGGGATGCCCCTCTCCTTCCTATTTAAAATCTGCCTCTGAAGTTCCGATATTTTGTCCATGGACCTGCTTCTTCATGGAATCCTGTTAGGAATGTTTTCTCTTCTGGGAGTCTCCAGCGCCTCTCTACACTGATATTTAAAGTCTCAGCAGAACAATGGTATCAGAGTAAAACATAATGTTTCATAGGCATACAAAAGCACAATAGCAATTGTTTCTCTTGTTGGAATGGTTCTTCTCTTGCCTATTGGCTTGTTCACTTTCATGATGTTTGGCTATGGCTAAGGCTATAGTATAATAGTCTCAGAATAACATGAATAAACCTAACTGCTCTACAAGGGGATTCTAGCTGGTCCCATAATTCTCTGACAAACTGAGCCAGCCAGAAACAGCATCTCCATAAGGAAATATACTGTCCTTATTTAATGGTTGGATTCAAGATTAAAAAACAAAACAAAACACTTTTAAATCTAGTTAGTTCTAACAACTTGTCAACATTTTTAAATAACAGTCTCTCTTAAAGAAGTAATGCTTTTGGAGATCCTTTTAAAATAACGGAAAGTACTTTTTGTGGTACAAACTGTTTCATATTGTATAGTATTTAACCAGTATCTTACATACCACATGAATGAAGGAATTAATCCTTCTATCTGCTTATATATAAATTTTCCAAGATATGATTTTTCACACAAGCATTTTCAAATGTTGAACTACTGCCATGTTATGACAATATTTGAGGAAATTTTGTTCCTAAGCCTTGAAACTTCTGAAATCAGTTGTAATCTTTTTTGTTAGTCAAAGTATATGTCTTTAAATTCTAGAGACAGAAAATTACACATTTTCTCAATGCCCATATGCATGGATTTAACTGAAATTTTTTTGCTGCAAAGCTTTAAGAGTTATGTGTATCCATATTCATATTAACAATAAATTTTCATTAGTCTCATTTGGAGAAAAATAACAGGCAGATTCTACTGCTAGTGTAAAGTTTAGCTTCATTTTTCCTGCCTTTCTCACCCCAGTGAATTTCGCAATAGGGTTACAGTGCCCCACACTTGCAAGCTCAGCCTCAGTTGAACTACCAAGTTAGTTCAGCTGTGTGATAAAAATTGGATCCAGAATTCAGAGTTCTAAGATGAGCCTGGTCACCTCTGTAGTTCCACTGCATTTCTCCTTCCAACTCACATTTTTGTCCAGTTTATGAATAGGTATCTAATTCATTCATAAAGGGCTTGATATCCTGCCTAACTTTTTCAGTGAGCCCTGCCTTATACTATTACCCTTGTTGCTGGACAGCAGTCCTTTACAACCTTACTACTTGGAACTATGGCCTTCTCTGTTCCCTATGTTGAGACTTGCTTTAGGAACCTTTAGGATCTCCTAGACTGGATTAGATCCCACTGACTTTAGTAATCTGCAGACCTCAAATCTTAATTCACATCTGAATTCAACTTGTCCTAAACAGCTACTATTGGAGAGTTTACTCTCTCTCCCTTTACTTTTTGCCCCACATTTCTGAGATTTTAGAACATCTGTGTCCAAGCTCTTGCAATTGAGGGGGTGCTGTAAAATTATCATTACATTGCTAGGGATTTGACAGGTATGCAGAGGAAAATCTCACTGACAAAAGAGTTTTAAAAAGTACTGTTTGGTGATGTGTTTTCATAGAAAAAAAAAAAAAACTAAAGCTTTGTTGTCAGATATGGATTTGAATTAAAACACTGCCAATGTTTAATTTTGTGATTTTGGGAACATTACTTTGCTATGTTGATCTCCAATTTTTTCATTTGTCAAAATGAGGTTTATAATAATTAGCTAGCTACTGTGACTAATATAAAAGTTAAATAAGATAACATGGTACAAGCTCACCACTTTTAGTAATCATGTATGAGGTATCTAATAAATATTTGTCCTAACGCTAACCTGTACAGCAGTCTCTAATTGTGTCCCAGGGACTCTGATTTTTGTTCTAACCTGTTCAATATTACCAAGGACTCAATTAAGACATGCTTATAAAACATTTAGATGGCACAGAAATAGGAAGAGAATATAATTGTGTTAGACTGGAATAATTAAATAAAACTTTGAAGGAATAGAGGTCTTAGTTTGCAAGGGCAAGAGAGGTGGAGCAGTTTATATGAAAGTGATTTAATAGTATAATTGATACATTTAGTATTACTGGTTCACTGAAGGTTTTCAATATGAAGTGGGTTTATTTCTTCCTATACTGACCCCCTATTATTCAATGTTTTTTTTCTTCCTGCTGACTTGTAGGTCCAATAAGAATGTCTTGGACACCAGCACAGATATCTAAAAGTGAATTACTCATTTAGAGAAAGCTAAGCAGTTTCAGCAGATGGGATCAAGGAGGTTCTGTCAGGAGGTGTTGAGAGGTGTTATATAAATGAAGGAAAAGCGGTCAGAGGATAATCTGGCGATGGCTAGAGGGGAGGAAGAATGGGGGGGTTAGATGAATGGGGTGAAAGATTAAAGAAGTACAAATTAGTAGCTGATAGATGGTCACGGAGATGGGGAACACAGCATAGGGAATGCAGTTAGCATGAATGTAATGGCTATGTGGAGAATCAGAGGAGAGAAAGAGCAATTAGGGTGATCATTTTATAAACTATATAAATGTCTAACCAATGTACTGTATACTTGAAACTAACAATAAAATTAAATTTAAAAATAAATAAATAAAAATAAAACCACCTAATAAATAAGAAGGAATTAATAAGTATGCAATATTGCTGTGGCAAATATTTCCAGTCTCTGACTGGAACATCATTTCTCTCGACTCTCAAGCCCCATTCCTCATTTTTAACTTGCAAATATTTGTTCCTTAAAACAATACAACCAATGATGTTTTCTCTGTAGTGTCTGCCCTGTCTCATCTAGGCATAATTGGTTACCCACTCTATATCAAAACACTTACCACACTGTTTTGCTGACATCTATTTGCATATTTGTACATTTCTCTTATCTGCGAGCACTTTGAGGGCAAAAGTGACATTTTCAGTTACATTTTTAGAAGCAGTAAATGTTATATGTTTGATGCACAATATTTGTCAAGTTAATGATGATTAATTTTAATATTATAATCTTAGCCACTCATTTAGATAGGCAGGTATGATTATCTCCATTTTACAGATGAGAAAACTGATGTTTTCAGTACACATTTGGCACATCTAGACAACAATGTTCTGATTCTAACTTCTTTCTACACAAGAATACAAACAAAATTTTAATAATTTTTAGATTACCTTGTAAGACTGATGTTATGTTATATACTATTCTACATATCTTTTTTTAGTTGAAATTCTCATTAGATTTTCTTGATTACCCTGATTTTCTTTTATTTTCCTCATTCATTCATTCATTCATTCATTCAATTACAGTTGACATTCAATACTATTTTTATATTAGTTTCAGGTGTCTAGCATAGTGGTTAGACATTTATATAATTAATGAAGTGATCCCCTGAATAATTTTAGTACCCACTTGTCACCATATGTAGTTAATACAATATTATTGACTATACCCCCTACGCTGTACTTCACATCCCCATGACTATTTTGTAACTGCCAATTTGTACTTCTTAATCCCTTCATCTTTTTACCCAGCCCTTTACCTCTTAACTTTTCCTTTTTACCTCCCATTCCCAATAGGAATTTTATCTTTGGTAAACTGTTTCTATATCAACCCAAGATACAGAAATATGGATAGGGAAAAATAACATCTTTATTTCCACTCATCTTTAACCAAAAATTTAGCATTTTCTTCAGTTGTAAATATAAGCAATCAAAGCACTAGGATTAGTAGACTCTGTACCTTGTTACCTACCAGTATAAGTCACAGATAATTTCATTTACCATTATTCCTATTGAAGGTATCTTGACATATCATTTATATTCATTGCTACTTTGAAATTATGGAATTGGACCTGCTGCTGTGGTGTGTAAAGTAAGAGAAGTCTATGCTATGATTCAGCACACTTGAATTGTAGTCTTGATTGCCATTAACTATCACACACACAAAAAAAGTATTGTTGCAGTTGGGTTACCTGGGAAGCATTCTTTTAGATATTTATGAGCCTGAAGTTTACTCTGGGGAGAGTTGTAAGATTTAACAAACAGAAATGCACAATGCAATGCCTAGTTAAATTTGAATTTTAGATAAGCAATGAATGTTTTTAGTATAATATTTCATGCAATATTTGGTACATGCACTAAAAATTGTTTGTTGTTTGTCTGAAATTCAGATCTAACTGGTATTCTGTGTTTTATCTGGCAACCCTAACCGAGAATACTTTCAGAATCAACATACCTGTAGAAAAGTGAAGAAAGAGGCACTCAGCAAAAAAATAAGTTAAACTTTAATGCGATCACAGCAAAAGTCTCAGTTTATCATAGAGAGTGCTCTGGACTTTGTTCATCTTTTAATTGTTAGTGTAGAGAAGTAGAAGCATGATTATATATAAATGTACTAGAAATCTAATAGTTTAGGAGTTCCAATTTTACCTTTGTCAGCCTAAGTGTTTTAGTACTTTGGAAAACATACAAACAGCAGCATGCTATTGGGAATTACACCAAAAATTAGACGCCTTGCTAAGAGGTAACAGACTGAATATATTTATGGAGCATTCAACATTTCCATGAAGGCTTTATGTTGGCTTCAGCTACTTTGAAGAATGGGAATTAAAAAGGGGAAGAAGTGGAATATTGAAGTATGGTGGAAATAATAATGCTTTCT
>NW_024344437.1:927656-1071762 GCF_902729225.1 Pteropus medius | reverse complement strand
AAAAAAAAAAAAAACTAGATCAGCAGAATAAGTTTTTTAGCAAGGAGATTGAAACCCTCAAAAAGAATCAAATAGATATTTTGGAGATGAAGAGCACACTGCAAGAATTGAAAAATGAAATAGCAAGCTTGGGAAATAGAGTCGACCAAATGGAAGAAAGGATCAGTGATATCGAAGATAGAAATCTAGAAATAAATCAAAAGGAAGAAGACAGAAACCGAAGAATGAAAAGTAATGAAAGAGAAATTCAAGAACTAGCTGATACCATCAGGAGAAAACATAAGAATAACAGGCATTATCAAAGGTGAGGAAAAGGAGCAGAGACTAGAAAGCATTTTCAGACAAATAGTTGATGAGAATTTCTTAAATGTAAGGAATGAACTGTAGTTTGGAATTCAAGAAGTCAACAGAACACTCAATTATCTCAACCCAAAAAGGCCTTCAGCAAGACACATTATATTAAAGTTATCAAAAATCAATGACAAAAACAGAATTCTCAGGTCAGCCAGTGAATAAAAGATGTTACATATGAAGGAAAACCCATTAGATTATCATCAGACTTCTTAGCACAAACCTTACAAGCCAGAAAGGAATGGAATCAAATATTTAAACTATTAAGTGAAAGAAAGTACCAGCCTAGAATAATATATCCAGCTAAGCTCTCCTTTAGATATAAGGGAGAAATTAAGATCTTTCTAGACATACAAAAATTGAGGGAATTCTACATTATGAGGCCCACATTAGAGGAAATAATGAAAGAGATCAGCTCACCTAAAACAAAATGACAAAAAAAAAAACAAAAAACATAATTAAGATTAAAGTGACTATCAGGCAAATAGAAGCAGAAAAGTGCAATCTTTATTAAGAACAGGGCATTATAAGCTTAAATAATAATAAGAGAATTGCTATAGCAAGATAGTAATGGACATTCAGCATACATAGGAACAAATTGAGATAACAATGACTGAAAAGGGGAGGATTCAAAGATTCAAATTCACAAAGGAGAAAGGAGATAAGGCACACACAGAAGAAAATGAATGACTGTATATATATAACTACCCTTTTCATATTCGTTATGGTAACCACACACAGAAGATTCAGAACTGGAGTATATAACATAAAACAAGAAGACTCAAAGGCAAAACCCACAAAAGTCAACTGAAATAAAGAAAACAGAAACACAAGGACAAGGAAGCAATGGAAACACCAAGCTACCAGAAAGCAAAAGATAAAATGACTATAAGAGGCCTCATATTAAAATAATTACCCTAAATGTAAATGGACTGAGCTCACCAATAAAAAGTCACAGAGTTGCAGAATGAATCAAAAAACAAAACCTAACCATATGCTGCCTCCAGGAGACACTTCTCAGCTCCAAAGACAAATATAGACTCAAAGTGAAAGGGTGGAAAATGATGTCTCAAGTTAATGGCATTCAGAGAAAAGCGGGAGTAGTGTTACTAATATCAGATGAAATAGACTTAAAATTAAAAGAAAGGTAAAGGCAATTATGCACTAAGAAGACATAACATTTATTAATATCTATGTTCCCAATCAGGAAGCCTCAAAATATATAAAGGAATTACTAACAGAACTAAAGGAGAAACATATCAAAATACTATCATAGTAGAAGACCTAAATATCCCACTGTAGGATATGGACAGATCATCCAAACAGAAAATCAATAAGGAAATAACATCCTTAAATGACACATTAACCAACTAGACATAATTGACATTTACAGAGCCTTACATCCCCAAACATCTGCTTATACATTCTTCTCTAGTGCACATGGAACATTCTCAAGAATCAGCCATATACTGAGACACAGTGATAGTCTCAACAAATATAAGAGGATTGAAATCATACTAACCATATTCTCTGATCATAAGATTTGAAACTAGAAATCAACCACAAAAAGAAACCAGGAAGAACCACAAATACATGGAGATTAAACAACATGCTACTGAAGAATAACTGGGTCAGGGAAGAAATAAAGAGAGATCAAGAGGTACACAGAAACAAATGATAATAATAGTACAACATATCAAAACTTTTGGGATATGGAAAAAGTGATCATAAGAGGAAGTTCATATCATTACAGGCCTATCTCCAAAAACAAGAATAAGCCCAAATAAACAACCTAACGCTTCATCTTAAAAAAACTAGAAAAGGAAGAACAAATGAGGCCTAAAGTCAGTAGAAGGAAATAAATTGTCAAAATTAGAGCAGAAATAAATAAAATTGAAAACAAAACTAAAAAAATCAATAGCAAAAATAAATACAAGAAGAAGCTGGTTCTTTGAGAAGGTTAATAAAGCTGACAAACTCCTGGCTATATGCACTAAAGAAAAAAGAGAAAGGGCACAAATAAACAAAATCAGGGACGAAAGAGTGAAAATTATGAGAGATATTGCAGAAATACAAAGGATCATGCACGAATACTATGAAAAAGTATATAACACCAAATTTAATAACCTAGAAAAAATGGACCAGTACTTAGAAAAATACAAGACTGAATCAAAAAGAACTGCAAAATCTAAGAAGATCGTCAGCAATATGGAAATTGAAACAATCACCTAAAACCTACCAAAAGTAAAAGTCCAGGACCAGATGGCTTCACCAGTGAATTCTACCAAACATTCAAAGAATACTTAATACCTATTCTCCTCAAATTCTTCCAAAAAAATGAAGAGGAGGTAATACTTCCCAACACATTTTATGAGGCCAATATTACTCTGATATCAAAATCTGATAAAGATAACACAAAAATAGAAAACTACAGACCAATATTTCTCAAGAACACAGATGCAAAAATCCTAAATAAGATACTAGTGAACCGAATACAGCAATATATTAAAAAGATTATTCACCGTGATCCCAGGGGCACAGGGTTGGTTCAACATACACAAATTGATTAATGTGATACACCACATGAACAAATTAAAAAATAAGAATCATATGATCATATCAATAAATGCAGAAAAAGTCTTCGACAAGATACAGCATCCATTTATGATCAAAACACTTAACAAAATTGGTATAGAAGGAAAGTACCTTAACATAATAAAGGCCATATATGACCAACCCTCAGCCAATATTATACTTAATGGTGAAAAACTAAAAACCTTCCCTCTGTGATCAGGAACAAAGCAAGACTGTGTAATATTGCCATTGTTATACAATATAACATTGGAAGTCCTAGCGAGTGCAATCAGACAAGAGAAATATAAAAAAGGCATCCAAATAGAAAACGAAGAAGTCAAACTGTGACTATTCGCAGATGACATGATTCTCTATATAGAAAACCCTAAAGACTCCACAAGAACACTACTAGAAACAATAAGCAAATACAGTAAAGTTTCTGGTTACAAAATCAACGTTCAAAAATCCATAGCTTTCCTGTACATTAATAATGAAGCATCAGAAAAAGAAGTGGAAAAATTCCTTTTGCAATTGCAACAAAAAGAATAAAATACCTAGGAGTAAATTTAATGAAACAAGTGAAGTACCTATATAATGAAAACTATAAGAATCTATTAAAAGAAATTGAAGAAGATACAAAGAAATGGAAAGATATTCTGAGTTCTTGGATTGGAAGAACCAACATAGTTAAAATGTCCATATTACCCAAAGCATTATACAGATTTAATGCAATCCCCATCAAAATCTCATTGGCATTTTTTAAAGAAATTAAACAAAAGATCATCAGATTTGTATGGAAGCACAAAAGACCCTGAATTGCCAAAGCCATACTGAGAAAAAAGAATGAGGCTGGAGGCATTACTCTGCCAACTTCAAATTATACTACAAAACAACAGTAATCAAAACAGCATGATAAAGGCAGAAAAACAGACACATGGACAAGTGGAACGGAATCGAGAGTCCAGAAGCAAACCCATATTTTAATGGGCAAATAATTTTCAACAAAGAAGCCAGAAACATACAGTGGAGAAAGAAAAGCCTCTTCAATAAATGGTACTGAGAAAAGTGGAAAGCCATCAGCAAAAGAGTGAAACTAGACTGTTGTCTATCACCACACACCAAAATTAACTCAAAATGGATTAAGGACCTGAATATAAGACTTGAAACAATAAAATGCATAGAATAAAACATAGGAATGAAACTCAAGGACCTTGGACTTAAAGGGGATTTTATGAATTTGACCTCAAAGACAAGGGAAGTAAAAGCTAAATTAAATGAATGAGACTACATAAAACTAAGAAGCTTCTGCTCAGCAAAAAAAGTTGTCAACAAAATAAAGAGACAACCATCCGAATGGGAAAATATATTTGCAAGCAACACCTCTGATAAGGGCCTAATATCCAAAATATACAAAGAATTCATAGAACTCAATAACGACAACAAAAAATAAATGATCCAATCAAAAAATGGGCAGAAGACCTGAACAGACACTTGTCCCTAGAGGACACACAAATGGCCAGCAAATATTTGAAAAGATGCTCAATATCGCTAGCTATTAGGGACATGCAAATGAAACCACAATGAGATACCATCTCACACCTGTTAGAATAGCTATAATCAACAGGACAATTAATAACAAATGTTGGAGAGGATGCAGAGAAAAAGGAACCCTCATCCACTGCTGGTGGGACTGCAAATTGGTACAGCCACTATGGAAAACAGTATAGTGGTTCCTCAAAAAACTAAGAATTGATCTACCATATGACCCAGCAATCCCTCTTCTGGGTATTTACCCTGAAGACTTGAAAACTCATATCCAAAATGATATTTGCACACCGTTGTTCATAGCAACATTGTTCACAGTGGGTAGGACATGGAAGCAATCGAAGTATCCTATGATAAATGATTGGCTAAAGAAGCTGTGGCACATATATACAGTGGAATATTACTCAACCATAAGAAGAGATGAAATACTGCCATTTGTGACAATATGGATGGGCGCTGAGATAATCATGCTAAATGAAATAAGCCAGATTGAAAAAGTTTAAAACCACATGATATCACTTATATGTGGGATATAAACCTAAAAGCAGCAAATGAGCAGGACTAACGAACAGATACTCATGGACATAGACTATAGGCTAGTGTTTACCAGAGGACTATAGACTAGTGGTTATTAGTGGGGTGGGTGAGGATGGGAGAGGTAGATGGGGTAAAGGGGGTCAAATATAGGGTTTAGGGGGAGAGTGTAGTGGGTAAAGGGGATCAAGTATATGGTAGCTGAAGGAAACTGACCTTGGGTGGTAAACACACAATAGAATATACTGATGTCAAATGATAGTGTATACCTGAAAACCGATGTTACCCCAATAAACTTAATTAAAATAAATACAATAGAATGTCTTTATCACACTGATGTAATCCTACTAGTAAAAACATTGGTGACTTTTATAGACAGGAGGTTAAAGTAGGGAGGCAAAAAAACAAATACAAAGATAAGTAATAGCCTTTCTTACTCGCAAAATTAATTTATTTACCTTGAAATAAAACATTCAGTACCAAAGTTTTTACTCTGTTAAACCTGTTAATTATCTTGTGATATGCCTCCATGATTTGTACATCAGAAGCAATGTGGAAGATGGATGAACCATTATTTTATAGTTACTCTTAAAATAGTAGTGTTATTTGCCATGAATAACATAGCTAGCCTTTTCTCCATGGTCTAAGACCAATGTTTCTTTATAACAAGTTTTTAATGCCTGTTTTGTAAAGTTTATGGTTAGTGCTATTTTTGTGGTATCACTTATCAGAATTTATTTAATGAAATGTTTTCTAAATATTTTGCAAGCTAGACTGATCTTCTGGGACCTAAATATCTGGTTTTAAAAAAAAAAGTAATAAGATGGAAGGAAATTTAACTTTGGCTGGTGAACACACATTGCAATATACATATGATGTATTATTGAATCGTATACTTGAAACCTATATAATATCATTAACCAAAGCCACCCTAATAAATTTAATTTAAAAAGTAATGAACATCTATGACATTAATGTTTCTATTAAATAATGATAAGTTTTCATCGTTCATTTTATTCATAGATAATCAAAGGAATTGTATATTTATCAAATGTTTCTTTGAGTGTGTGAATTTCTTCTACATCTTCAGTATCTGCTAAATGTTAACCTTATTTTAGAGTTCTTGAAACTGACATTAGTGGAGAAAAGAAAGCATGGAGAGTATTTACTGGAGAAGAGGAAGAAAAAATATATTTACCATTTATTTCTGAGAGTGTCACCATCACTCTCTCTATTCTTTTCATCATGGCATGCCCAGGGCTTATTACAATATTGCTATGCATGTATAGATACTTAAAGATTCTTATTAGCCTTTGTGACCATGAATCAGCTGTCACAGTCTCTTAAACAGTGTTCTGTCTGTTCTTTTGGCGGGGATTTGATTGGCTTTGGAAAAAAGAAAGGATAACTCGTTGAAATTGGAGGAAAGAACAAATAGTAAAAGTAAAAGGTTTTTTTTCCAAATTGAAGAAAACATTTGGGTTATTGCATAAAATAAGAATTTTTTAATTAATGTTCTTAGATAAGTACCTTGGAAATAATTTTATATGTGTCAGAAAGATTGAGAAGTTAGATGTGAGCAGAAATGCACAAATGTAACTTTTTCTATGATGTAATTGAAATACAGTAAAAATTTTAATGACATTTGCAAAACATTTTAGAAGTTCAGAATACCCCTCTTGAGCTTTTGATTGTCTTAGTATTTTAATCTTATAATTATAGCATGTCAGTAGTATACTTAAAATGTAATTATCAAAGCTCAGAGGAAACTGATTTTTGTGCATCTATAATTTTATACAATATAATTTTAGAGCTTGAGCTGTTTTTATGTGATCATTTTAGTCATAGAAACATAGTGAAAGTGAAGGAACTTGTATTTTTTTGTTTTTCAATAGGCTTTTAAAGATAATCTTTGCTTCTGAAGTGGCCTTATCACCCATTTATCTGAAATCAAGTTACTTCTGGTGGAATAAAATGGTTCATGTGGTTTTCACAAACATATAACAATAAAACTATATCCTCCAAAAAGATATTTTATAAAACTCTTTTATAAAAGCCATTTTACTCTATAAGGATTATAACATTTTTAATTATATTGATAAATGTATGCTTTATTGATTTCATTCAAGTATTTTCTTAAATGTCATCTCAAAATGGCCTCTTCAACCACTCTATTTAAAATAGTCCCTCAACAAAATGTATAATCCTTGACATATGGAGCTTCACCTTGTTCACCAATGCATTGCTGGGCCCGGTAAAGAGGCTCTTTCATGCTAAATCTACAACTGTTTTTAGGAGGTGTATCTTAAGACAATGATGTTATAATTAATTAAAACAGTGGTAGTTCTTAAACTGGTTGATAAAAGAATCACCTGAAATGACTTTTAAATATTGAGATTTCCAATCTTGAGATACTACTTTGATGGGTTTGAAGTGGAATTTAGGACTTTAAAAACAATGTCCTATGTGATTTATGCAGTCATTTGGAATACGAATGACTCTTAACCAAAAATAGTATCTAATTTTTTCTATAAAGAATTGCATACCCTATGTGTCCTCTCTCCCTCCCTCCCTCCCTCCTTTCTTTCCTACAATGCATATTATTAAGAACACTAAATATTAGGCATTGTGGTAGTCAAGTCAAGTAACTAAACTGCCCTTAAAATGCATACAGCTAAGCAGTGGAAAGTTTTTATCTTTTGAGAGTGGATATGCTTTTTGCAGTCAAAGATTTGCAAATAATGAGTGATGAAGCTATTTAATATAGTGTGCACATGTGTATATGTACACATGCATGTTTGTTTTAAAATGCAGCTAATCTTCTTGTGAGATTTATGACAGACCCAGGAGATAAGCCAAAAAAGACACTTCGAACATTGTGAGAAAGAGCACAGTTTTGGGAATAACTGGAGAAAAAAAATCCCCAAATACTCCTACCTAAGCATCAATTCTGTATACAAACTCTTTGAATTCATCAGAAACACATATAGTAGTAAGGTTCTTTGGCCAAATAAGTCCAACTAATTCATTAACTACTTGAAATAAGAAGGACCCCAGAACTTAGCAACTATGTCAAATCATATTTCCTATCACATTACATTCAAGGCATTGACGTAAGATGGCATGAACCTGTTACTTTTCCTTGAAACTCTGGAGCAGAAGAAGATTCTTCTCTGTTCCAAGTAACTTCCTTGCTGAACAGTTCTCATCACAAACTTAATAAATTAAAGCAGAGTTTAAAGCAAGGTAGTGACTTAGGTACAAAAAAAAAGTGCAACAGAGGGAATGAATCCTTTCTTTTGTTCCCTTTGCCACCATTCCTTCTTTGTATTTCCCTTCTTCAATATAATCAGTCTTAAAGCAAGTCAAGAAGAGAGAGATAGAAGTAAAGAGAGTCATGCCTGAAGTTGTTCTCAACTGGTAAAAGAAAATAAAATGATGGTGAGAGGAAGGGTGGGTAATCCACGCTGATAGCAAGCGGGATCTGCCATTTTTGAGTAATGACATAGAGAATTCAAGAACTACCCATATTGGGCAGAAGAAAGTTTATTTGAATGTGTAAGTTCAGGTGTGCATACTAACAACTAGTTTTATTATCATAGTAACTCATAGTAGCATTGAGATAGATAAATAGTTTCCCATTTAAAATAAAATGTGTAAAGGAAAGCTATTTCCATTTGTACAAAAGGAGAAGCTATCTAACTAAGACAAAGGATTTTATCTTATTGTGTTTAAGGGTTGCTGTGTTAGTTTGAAGTCTAAGTTGTTTACCACAGAATAAATTCTACAAATATTTAGTTTTCAAAGGATGCAAACCTAAGAGGCAGGTATTAATATAAAAATGGAAAATAAAAGAGTTTAAGTTTACCTCAACTATATACTCCTCTAGTGGGTCCTTTATTTTAGTGTTTTTTATATTTAATTGAATCGAGTCTGTTGGATAATACACAAGGCTAAGATTCTTGAGGGCTGAGGCAGTGGTGTTCAGATAAACCTGTTTCAGAGTGTGAAAGCTCTGATTTGTATCATATTCCAATTTTTTTGTTGTTGGTGTAAATATGCCCACCATCACCAATTTCAAGTTACCAAAGGTTTAACAATTTCCTCACAAAACTTCTGAATATTCATCTATTGACTCCAGCACATGACTGACTGGGACAATCTTTGCACCACTGTCACCTAGCATGTGGCCCAGCATGCACAAACTATTACTTCAGTAAACATTGGCTGAATTCTAGTTGAAAGAGTTTTAAAACAATCAGTATGAGAATATTGGCTTTTCCAATTCCTACATTATTTTACTTCAGGGCCTGCCAGTTTTTTGGAAGCAATATTACATTCTTCAGCCAAGACCATCCCCCTTTATAACCTGTGAGAGATGAAAAGGTAGAGGTTTAGAGAAATAGTGTCCTAGGTACATTTCCAAGTGTAGTAGATTTCAAAAGCTACTTTGAAGGTTAAGGCAGGCTTGTCTTAGGTCATTAAACAGATAGTAGTTAATCTTGTAAATGAACTATTTCAAGATTCCCTGTAGTTAACATTTTTATAACAGAGTACAGATTGAAGAGAAGAGTATCAGACTTTTTGTTACCGAAGAGGACAAAGCATAGTTTGAGTGAATTAAATATGCTAGGACTTGTTTAATTTTATATCTTTTGTTTCTATTTTATAAATTAAAACAGAGCTACCTAAGACTAAATTGAACAAGTTAGGCAGTTACAGCATAATAAAGATTAGAATCTTCTTTGACTAATTTCAAAGCCTTTGCATATATGGTGAAGAGATAGAAAGTAGAGCTGTGTGTGACAGGAATTGGATAGGGGTCTAAACATGGCCTTCACTGCTCCCTGCCTTCTAAAAAAGATGCTCTACACAGTGCTCAGTTCTGGGCTTCTGATGGGTCAAGGAACATAATTTTATAAGTCAAAAGAGAAGACTAACCCAATCTTTATGGAAATATCATTGCATAACTGCTAGAAAAATTTCTCATTCTGGAAATTGGGATGAGTGGTGGCATGGGCCAGGTGTTATTTTTGGAAACTCGGGAGGAAGATGAAAGATGGGGTAATACTCTAATGAATAATACTTCAGGAAAGAAAACATGCTTAGAAGATTTTTTATGGCATTTTGCTGGATATTGGCAAATGCAATTCTCCTCACAACCACCCCCTCTGCTGCTGATGTAAAAGACTTCAGGAAACATCTTCTCTAATTATTTTCCAAGGCTTTGGAATGAGTTAGATGTTTTATTAAATACATCTTATTAATTGAGACTTGCTTAAGCACAGCCTCACTTTATTCTGTGATTACTAATCAGAAAGGAAAACACACACACACACACATACACACATACACACACACACACACACACACGGAGATTATAAATGATTAGTTCATGGAAGTAAAAAAAAAAAAACTTACACTTTCTGAAGAAGCAAGATATTGTTTTTGTTGCCACTTATTTCTACAATTTTATACTTTTTTAAGCATAAACATTGTTATATAATTTTTAGTCATTTCATTCTAATTACAGAAGAATAATTATCATGACACTTCAAAAACATACTACCTTGGTAATTTTACTAGGGTTATATATTTAACATGTAATTAAAAAATAAAATACACACAGCTTCCCCTTCTTTCTTGAGTAGCATAATATTTTTTTAGTTTGGGCAACAAAAATAAAGTTGTTCACTGTTAAGATACAATGGTATATTCCATTTAACCTCTTTTTGCTTATTAGTTCTTGACTATATTAGTTATTTGCTGACTAGAAATTCTGATTTACAACAAAAAGGGAATTTCATCAAGCTTTCTTAAATATTGAAATTTATAGCCTTGGATGTGTCAGATGCTGTCTGATAGATATTGGTCTCTGTGAAGCCAGTTTTTTTATTCTTTTATTTATATGGTCATATACAAAAATGTTTCAGGAAGTTGATTACAAAATACTTTAAGGGTTTCTAAAACATCGTGTTTCAAGTCACAGACATTGAAAACTATAAGTAGAGTTTCGAGCCAATGACCTCAAGGAATGTCAAAGAACAAATATAAATGAACATAATCAGCATGTGTATTTTTGCCTCCATAGCACATATTCTTCTTTAGAGCTCCAAAGGCTAAATCTACAGATCTTACACATTGAAACCAACAAGTGCTCCCACTTTGATTTCTATTCACATCAATATTAGTCAGCATTTTGAGACGTATCTAAATTTCCATGCATAAAGGTCACTAAATACAAGGCAAAAACTCCAGGGAAATCTGCCTTTCTCTGGCTTCTCTAGATCTGAGTGTGCTTGTGTGTCGCAGTGGAGTTATGCTGTTTATAGAAGGCATTATCATTATGTCAGTGGAGGTATCTGGCCACTATTTCCCTCTCTTTACCCTTCAAATAGATCTTTGTGCACTATTCTACATGCAGGGCTCCTTTCACTGCCAGCTTTTAGTGGTGACACCAAGTGAGAAATGTGCAAGTGGTTTGATTACAAAAGCATTAGTATGTCATAAAGAAATCAGGAAATATTTGCAAATCTAATAAAACTGAAAATCTAAAACTTTGACCAGCAAAACAAACCAAATTTTGGAGTTATTTTAAAAATTTTATTCCCTTGGGAAATCTGGATTCTATGTTGAGAAAAGATAAAATAAAAACTTCAGGTGTGGAGATTTATAGATTTCTCATGATTAAAGTAGGTTTAATGTTAGTCTATAAAACAAATATCTTTCTAAAAGACCCTTTAATTTTTTTGATTTTAAAAAAAATTGCATAGTTTTTTCTTGGATAAAGTTATCTATTTTATGATATCCCCTTTGTTTTAGGGATGTCTGGGTCAGTTTTCATTAGAAGTGAGATCAGCTTGTATTTATAAGGTTATTGAATCAAGCCCTGTGGCCTTTTTTTCCTTTATTAAAAACAAAAATCATAAATTTAGTGTTTACTATATCCTAACAGTGTGCTAAACATTTTTATCAAATTGCTATTCATGTTTTCCTTACATAGTGATTCTAAATAGCAATGTGGAAAGTTTCTGGTTCTATTTTATGAGTCATATATCAGGGAACATGAAGATCAAGTGTCCTTAGTACTGGAATTAGAGTTCATCTGGGGCTGATAAAGCCACATCCAAGAACCCTAGCTTCCTGGGTGACACAGACCAAGATATCCTCTTAACTGAGTCTTGGAATCCAGTCACAACATTGCTATTAGGGTCATTTCCAGTTCTTGATAATTTATTCTGTGAAATTAATGTTAATATGAGGGAACGTTGGGGAGACCAACCTACAGCAGAGTTTTCCAGGACTTTGCTTCTAATGCTAGACAGTGTGATAATTAGCAGCTCAATGACCTTCAAAAGTCTTTTTAACTCTGGAATTCAGATATTTTTAACTGTAAAATTAACCATATAGTCACTAAGGTTTCATCTAACTAAAATCTAAGCTTCTAAAAAGACCTTTTGGTTAGATTATATGTTCAATACTCATCCCCTCATTTTGTTATGGAACAGGCTTAGCCATAAATATCTCATGGTATATAAGGCAACACATAACAATCTCTGCTTATATTTTCATTGAACTTAAGCTGTGAAATTAATCTGGACAATAGAACTAGCTGAAAATCAGGCCCAAAATACTCTACTTTGACTTTCTGTGAGATTTTTGGATATACTTTGAGATAGACAAACAACTTACCTGGACTTGTCAAAAGGAATTTTGCATCCAATGCAACTCTAAATACAATGGCAGATTGACTCATAAATGTATAATGGTTCTAACAAATAAATGTGCAATATTTGCACATGTAAAAATTCTGGGCAGATTTATTAGTTAGAGAGTAGTGATGGTTCTGTTTCATTAATTCTTGTAGAGACCCAAGTAGATGGAGGCTCTACTTCCTTCAACACATAGCTTCTATGTTGGGTACTACATAAGTTACTCCTAGGCTTACCTCTGTTAGTCATCTAAAGGTAAAAAAGAAAGAAGGAATGAAAGAATATCCAATTGCATGACCTGGGTGTACAATTGGATTATATAACTTCTACTTCTCTCATATTCTCTTGGTTAAAATCATTCACTGGCTTTACATAAAAATATAGAATCTGTGAAATGCTGTATCTGGCTGGCTGGAACCCTAATAACCAGAAACAACTCTATGCAATGGCAGGGTGAATACAAGTTTCTGGTGGACGATTCTATGTCTTCATCATAATTGACCTGTTTTCTCACCTTTTATGTATAATCTTTTTTTTTTCTTCACACATAGAACATACTTGTTTCCTCCAAAAAGAGATGACGCAAAATCACATCTTGTTTCTGTATTTTGCTCCTAGCCCATGATCTCTCCTTATAGTTAAGCAACCTATGATTTACAGATAAATTAATGACCTTCATTGTACTCATTATATACTAGTAAAGGAGCAGCATGATATGAACAAATAAATAATTCTTATTGATAAATGAGAGGCGAAAAGTAGTCATAGATGAAACCCTGTTGGTAATCAGAGATGAAACTATCACTACCACCATTGCTCTTAGACTGTGATGGAGCAGGTGCTAAGGCACAGTAAAGAAAGTTTGGAATGGGTATTGAGAGCTAATCCATTCTTCTAAGCTCTGCAATCACTGAGAAGACTTGTGGAACTAGAGCACACTGACAGAGAGGGAGATAGGTAGGAAATGAAGAAGGGCCTGGTCAGTGCTCATGTAGTAAAAACCTCACAGTGTCCCCAGCTAAACTTTTCCTTGCCCAATAGCTGAACAATAGATAATCCCCAGCGGCTTGACCCAGAGCTTGGAACATCCCCTGCCATAGAAAATTGCCCTGAAACATGATTAATGTCCTTATGCTTACTGATCACAATCCCTCTGGTCTAGCATTCTTTCCAGACTACTCCCATCTTTGTTCCTAGTTGGTGATGCCACTGGAAGACGATGTTGCCAGAGGAATAGCTCCATGAAGCGCGACTAACTTTCTAGAACTGTATACAGCCCCTGTAATAATGCCCAGATTTCCCTTTAAATTCCTTAAGCCAGAATGAGAAGGCAATGCAGTTTTGAAAGTGTTAACCTGCTGCCTTCTCAGATCACAGGTGCTCTGACAATAAACACATTCTACATAGCCCAACTCCTGTGTTGGTCTATTGTCTGAGCGGCGCAGGCAGCGCGAGCCTGGGACTCAATTGCCCTCTGGTTTCAGAAATGAAGTTGGAAAGATGTTAAGGATTTAAATTTTATTTTAAGAATGATGGAAAGCCATTGGAGGATAGGAGCACATATTCGGATATATACTTTAAAAAGACCATTCTGCCGCTACTTGAATAATAAACTCCAAAAGAGGAGCAATGCAAGCAATGAGACCAGGTGGTGGACTATTACAACAGTCTAGTCTTTGGACCATTAGCAGCAGGGATCTATGGTAGCTGTGAAGATAAGACTTGTTTAGATTAAAAATACATTTTGAGGAAGAAGGCAACACTATGTCTTTTTTCACCCCTGCTCTGCAGGATTTAGAGACAAATAATCAAATTAAATAATAACCAAAATATCCCAAGCTCTTGTCTACACCAATTACGAAAATACTTCCTCAGCTTTGGGATTTTTAGATATCCCAAGAATGTTGCACACAGGCTCACAAATAAATCAGTTCTAACCAAGTATTTCCATTCTCCTTCCCTTCTCTTTCATGGGTGTTGATTCCAAGTGCACTCACTGATGGACATCCTGAAAGCTAGATTTCATGTCAGAGTTCACTTCCAGAAACTCAACATGACAGACAATTAAGCAAAAGGAAATGAAAAAGTCATACCTCATGATAATTAGATACTAATTAGCTCTCAGAAAAGTGGGGTTAGAACTGATCTGGCATAATTTTAAAGTTGGGGTAGTTGGTTGTATTATTCATAAGTCTTAACTTTTGGCCCTTTTTACCTCAAATAGCTTTTCACTATTAAAAGTAACAAATCAGAACAGAAAGAACAAAACAAAACAAAACAAAACAAAACAAAACAAAACAAAACAAAACAAAACACCCCATCAGAATAAAGTAGTTCCAAAATAAAATCTTATTCACTTTCTTCCCAAGATACATTTCTTCAATGCAGGTGTTAAAAATGATCAATACAGATACTTTTTGTTAGTTTGTAAATGTTTGAGATATATATCTTCTCAGAGAAAATATAACAATTTACTAAAGTTTATTTTAGTGCTGTGTATTATATTTTATTTCTACTTTATTTTATATAGTTATTTTATTACTAATTTTGTTAAATGTTGCAAAGGTAGCTAAAATTTCAGCCAAATTTCAACTATTTCTCCTGTACCCTTACCTTCTGAGTGTTGAAAAGCCCTGCAGGGTCTTTGCCCAGCCTCCTATCACCTTCATATGGAGGTTTACCTGTCACCTTTATCTCCTCACTGAACCTGGAATCATTTTCCTGGAGATCATTATTCTTATCTTCTCAGAAAGAGAAGAGTTCTTTGGCAGATTCTTATCTTTATCCAAAAGCTCAGTTTGTCAGCAAATCCCAAATACAGATAGAACTTGCAATCACAGCACCCAATATTCTTAGAGTGCAAAAAGGGGCCACTGCTTTGCCCCTCATATTGAGACTGAAAGGTTATATTTTGGAAACACACAGGAAAAAAATAAATTCTAGAGTCATGTCATTCTGTTCAGTATGATAATATGAGATAGAAGAGTTTGAACGCATATTTACCTTTTAACTAGAAGTGCTTAGATTTCAGGAAAGTCTTGCAACAAAGAATGTTACATTGTTTGTCCTATTTTTCAAAATTAGAATTTTGGAGATTTTACAAAGGATATCTCTTTCCATCTTATACAATCTTGGACAAGCTTTCCTTTTTTTTTTTAAGTCAAATGACTCTAATTGAGATTTTAGAAAGCTAGTGGAATAAATTTGTGGGCAACGAAACTATCCTATCAATCAATCAATCATGTGTGGAGTACATAGTTTGGGTGAGAGTCTAGGTTGGCTAAAGTCTTTTCTGTGCATAATCCTGCCCTAGGAAGAGAAATAAGAAAGAAATAAAAGCAAAAGCAGGTGAGCTGGAATCTGTTCTGAGACCCCTTGGATATTCCTGGACCCCTGTATCATGGAAGAGCAAATGCATCTGAGTTTTCATGGTCCAGATATCTTAGGTTTATCATCAGTAAAATAGATAATTCACCTTTGGTATTGAGAACTTGGACTACAGAGACAAAAAAAAAATACTGATACACATAATTAATTATAGTGACTTACTAAAATAGTTTGCTGTTTGTGGTTAATGCATATTACTAAATAAATCAAATTAATTGTGTTTTAAGTCAGACTTGCAGAATTAATTTCTTCTCTCATAAGCTATGTGGTGAAGGTCTTCCTCTGTGTTAGATACTATTCCAGGCAAAGGCTGGAGATACTCCAATGAATAAGTTATGCAGATCTTTGGCCTTGTGAAATTTAGCTGTTAACAACTCAACTTTGAAGATAAATTAGGAATTGTATAATTCAATGCATTTGTTCAGTCTTTCATAATCTTTATAATCTACATTAAGGCATTCAAAGTGTGGTAGGCTCAAAAGATAGGAGCTTATGAAAAAAAACATTTAAACCTTAGCTTTATCTCTAAGCCCTGTTCTAGAGTTTTACAAAGACTCTCAGAATGAAAGTCATATATATATAGCAATGTGAATTTTTTAAATTTAAGTATAGTTGGTATACAATATTATAATAGTTATATGTTTCCTGTATACAATATAATGATTCAACATTTTTATACTTTATGATGGGATCGCTCCACTCATTCTAGTGACCTTCTGTCACTGTGCAAACTTGTCACAATATTATTGATTATATTCCTCTTTACTTTTTTCATCTATCTTATAACCTTCTCTCTTTTGGTAACCATCCTTTGGCCTCTGTTTCTATGAGTCTTTTTTCTGTTTTATTTTGTTTGTTTGCTTGTTCTGTATTTTCGATTCCACATATAAGTGAAACTATATAGTATTTGTCTTACTCTGTGTGGGTCCCAGTCCTGGCTGGTCCCAGGTCTGGCTGTGATCCAGGCTCATGGCTAGGAATAAGACTTCGGATTTAGAATATTATCTTAGTGTAGTAAGACACTTGCACCTAAAATATGTAAACATAATTCAGTTTATTGTATCGCACACGTGTGGCTGAATGCCATTATTGTACTCTGATATATGTGGAGCCATGCAGTCCCCTGGGGAATAGAAGGGGAGCAGAAGAAGAGCAGAAGCGGAGGCAGAAGTAAGTTCTCTACAATAGAATTGCACTCTCCACAATAGAACTGAACTCCCCACAATAAAGTTGGTGCCTGCCATTTCATTCTCATGTCAGCTCCTTGTGCATTCTTCCAACTGGGAGGCTCAATACCAAAACCTTCCTTTTTGATTAGCTCGGCTGTCTAACTTATTTAACCTAGCAATATCATCTAGGTTGTCACAAATGGCAAAATTTCATTCTTTTTTATGGCTGCATAATATTCATTTGTGTGTGTGTGTGTGTGTCTGTGTGTGTATGAATAGATGAATACCTAGATTGCCTCCATATCTTGACTATAGTAAATAATGCTGCAGTGAACATCAAAAAAAGATGCATATATCTTTTCTTTCTTTTTTGTTAATTTTTATTATGATGACATTGGTTAACAAAATCCAGTAAGTTTTGGGTGTACAATTTAACAGTAAGGCATATATATATATATTGCATTCTATGTTCAATGCCCATAGTTAGATTTCTTTCTGCCACCACACATTTGACTCTTTTTACCCCATCTACTTCCCCTTTCCCTTCTCCTCTCCTATCCTCTGGTAACCACTAATCTATTATCCATGTCCATGGGTCTCTGTCCTGTTCATTTGTTGCTTTTAGGTTTATATCCCACACATATGTGATATCATGTGGTTTTTAACTTTTTCTGTCTGGCTTATTTTGCGTAGCCTGATTATCTCAAAGTCTATCCATGTTGTATCTATCTTTTTGAACTAGTGTTTTCATTTTCTTCAAATAAATACCCAGAAATGGAATCTCTGGGTTCCATGATAGACCTATTTTTATTTTTACTTTATTTTTTTGTGAAATCTTCATACTGTTTTCCACAATAGCTGCACCAATTTTCAGTTGCACCAACAGTGCCCAAGAATTTCCTTTTTCTCCACATCCTCTCCAATGCATGTTGTTTGTTGACTTTTTGATAATGGTCATTCTGACTGGTATGCAGTGATATCTCATTGTGGTTTTGATTTGCATTTTTCAGATGATTGATGATGTTGATCATCTTTTCACATGTCTGTTGGCTATCTGTCTATCCATTTTTTGATTGAATTGTATATATTTTATTATTAAGTTGTATGAGTTTCTTATATATTTTGGATATCAAACTCTTATTGGATATATCATTTGAAAATATATTCTCCCATTCAATAGAGTGTTTTCTTTTGTTTTGTTGATAGTTTTCTCACTATACAAAAGCTTTCTAGTTTGAAGTCCTATTTGTTTATTTTTGCCTTTGTTTCCTTTGCTCGAAGGGACATATCCAAAAGAATATTACTCTGATGTCCAATAGTTTACTATCTATGTTTTCTTCTGAAAGTTTTATGATTTCATATCTTAGTTTTAAGACTTAAATTCACTTTGGGTTTATTTTGTACATAGCGTAAGAGAGGGGTCTAGTTTCATTTTTTTACGTGTATTTGTCCAGCTTTCCTCAAACCATTTGTTGAAGAAACTGTTGTTATTCCATTGTACATTATTATTTCCTTTGTTGTAGATTAGTTGATCATATCAGCGAGGGTTTCTTTCTGGGCTCTCTATTCTGTTCCATTTATCTATGTATCTGTTTTTGTTCCAGTACCATGCTATTTTGATTATTGTAGCTTTGTAGTACAATTTGAAATCAGGGAGCTAAATACCTCCAACTATGTTCTTCTTTCTCAGGATTGCTCTGTTTATTCAGAGACTTTTGCAGTCCTATGTAAATTTCAGGATTATTCGTTGTAGTTCTGAGAACAATGTCACTGGTATTTTGATAGGAATTGCATTAAATTTGTAGATTGCTTTTGGTAGTATGGTCCTTTTAATAATATTAATTCTTCCAATCCTTCCATGTATTGACATCCTCTTTATTTTCTTTCTTCAATGTCTTATTTGTTTTCAGAGTATAGGTCTTTCGCCTCCTTGGTTAAATTTATTCTTAGGTATTTTATTTTTTTGACACAATTGTAAATGGAATTCATTTCTTAATTTCTCCTCCTGATTGTTTATATTTAGTGTATAGGAAAGTGACAAATGTCTCTGTATTAATTTTGCTACTTTACTGAATTCTTTTATTAATTCTACTAACTTTTTGGTGGATTCTTGAGGATTTTCTATATACAGTATCATGTCATCTGCAAGTAATGATAGTTTTACTTCTGCTTTTCCTATTTGGATACCTTTTATTGCTTTTCTTGTCTGGCTGTGGCTAGGACTTTCGATACTATATTGAATAATAGTGGTGAGAATGAGTATCCTTGCCTTGTTCCTGATCTTAGAGAAAAAGCTTTCAGCATTTCACCATTGAGTACAATGTTAGCTGTAGTCTTATTATATATAGCCTTTATCAAGTTGAGGTAAGTTTCCAATATAGCCATTTTGTTGAGAATTTTTATCATAAATGGATGTTGAATTTTGTTAAATGCTTTTTCTACATCTATTGAGGTAATTATATGATTTTTATCTTTGGTTTTGATGATTTGATGAATCACATTAATTAATCATATTAATTATTTTGTGGATGTTGCACCCCTGATATAAATTCCACTTAATCGTGGTATATGATTCTTTTAATGTAGTATTGAATTCTGTTTGCTAGTATTTTGTTTAGAATTTTGGCATCTATGTTCATCATAAATATTGACCTATAATTTCTCTCTCTCTCTCTCTCTCTCTAGTGTCTTTGCCTGTTTTTAGTATCAGGGTAATGCTGGCTTCATAGAATGAGTCGGGACATGTTCCTTCCTCTTTAACTTTTGGAATAGTTGGAGAAAAATAGGTTTAATTCTGTAAATGTTTGGTAGGATTCACCTGTGAAGCTATCAGGTCCTGGGCTTTTGTTTGTTGGGAGTTTTTTGATTATTGCTTCAATTTTATCACTAGTAATTAGTCTGCTCACATCTTCCTTTTTTTCTATTTCTTCTATATTGTCTGATTTGTTGTCAAATAATTAATCATAGCATTCTTTAACGATCCTTATTATTTCTGTGGTGCTGATTGGTTTCTTTTCTGATTTTGTCTTTTTTCTCTTTTTTGTTATGTCTTATTAGAGGCTTGTCAATTTTATTTATCCTTTAAAAAAAGGCAGCCCTTAGTTTCCATAATCTTTTCTATCATTTTTCTATTTTCTATTTTATTTATTTCAGTTCTGATCTTTATAATTTTCTCCCTTCTTCTTACTTTGTGGCTTTTTTGTTGTTGTTCTTCTTTGTCTAGCTTCTTTAGGTTTGGATTTAGATTGCTTATTTGGGATTTTTTCTGCTTCTTGAGGTAGGCCTGTATAACTATAAACTTTCCTCTTATAACCACTTTTGCTGCATCCCATAAATTTTGTAAGATTGCTTTTATTTTCATTATTCTCAAGGTTGTTTTTGATTTCCTGTTTGATTTCTTCTTTTATCCACTGCTTGTTTAGAAGCATGTTATTTAATCTCCATGTTTTTTTTTTTTCAGTTTTCTTTCTGTGGTTTATTTCTAGTATCATACCATTGTAGTCAGAAAATATGCTTGATATACTTTCTATCATTTTGAGTTTATTGAGGCTTGTTTTGTGGCTCAGTATGCAATCTATTCTGGAAAATATTTTATATGAACTTGACAAATATTTCATGTGCTATTTTGTATGAAATGCTCTCTAAATATTTATTGAATCAAACTGGTCTAACGTGGCATTTAGAGTCCTTATATCCTTATTAATTTTCTGTCTGGATGATCTATCCATTAAGGTAAGTGGAATACTAAAATCCCAACTATTATTGCATACTTTTCCTTTCTGGCTTTATGTTCATTAATATTTGTTTTATAGTTGGGGCTCCAATGCTGATGAGTAGATACTTATAATTGTTATATTAATTTTATGTATTGACCCCTTTTAAAATTATATAATATCATTTTTTGTCTCTTTTTTACATTCTTTGTTTTGACGTATATTTTGTCTTACAGGAGTATTGCTATCCCATTTTGTTTTTGTTTCTATTTGCATGAAATATCTTTTTCCAAACCTTCACTTTCAATCTGTGTATGTTTTGATCTAAAGTGAGTCTCTTATAAGTAGCAAATAGAAGAATCACGTTTTTGTTTTGTTTTGTTTTTGCCATTATTCAACTCAATGTTCTTTAAGTGGAGCATTTAGTTCATTTACATTTGGAGTAATTATTGATAGGTAAGTGCTTATTGTCATTTTGTTAATTATTTTTAATTTCGTTGTTCTTTGCTGTTCCTTTCTTTTCTTCCTCTCTTTCCTTTTGATTTGTTGGTTTACTTTTGTATTTTGATTGTACTCTTTGATGTTAATTTTTTATGTTTTTTTGTTTATAGTTACCATGAGGTTCATACATATTCATTTGTATCTATAGCAGTCTATTTTAAGCTGATAAGCATTTAAGTTCAATCACATTCTAAAAGCTCTACATCTTTATTGCCCTTTCCACTTTTTTATGTTTATCTTTACGATGTTATGTTTTATATCTTTTTGTGTTGTGTATCTCTTGATTAATTGCAGTTATAATTAATTTTGTTACAATTGTCTTTTAACCTTCATATTAGCTAAGTGGTTGATTAACTGTGATTATTATATATTTGCATTTACCAGTGATATATATTTTTTTCTTTTTTGTATTTTCTTATTTCTAGTTTTGGCATTTTCTTTTCTGAATAAAGAAGAGCCTTTAACATTTCTTGGTTAGTGTTTGAAAACTCCTTTAATTTTTGCTCTTCTGAGAAATTCTCTCTCTTTTTCAATTCTGAATGATGATTTTGCTAGATATAGTATTGTAGGTAGTAGATTTCTTTATTTCAGCACTTTAAACATCTCCTGCTACTTCCTTCTTTTCCGCAAAGTTTGTAGCAATGTGAATTTTAAAAACTTCTGAGAAGTATAATTATTTTTTAAATTATAAGATATTAAATGATGTTTAGATAAGAGATCCTAGTTCTAATAAACATTTTGTAGATAGACAAAATCTCATAGACATAGACAACAGTTTAGTGGTTATCAGGGGGAAAGAAGGGAGGAGGGAGATAGATAAATGTAAAGAAGATCAAATATATAGTGACAAAAATTTGACTTTGGGTGATGAACCCAATGTAATGTATATATGATGTATTAATGAATTGTACACTTGAAACCTATATAATTTTATCAAGCAATGTCATCTAATAAATTTAATTTTAAAAGACTTAAAAATTCTAGCATGTATATTTATGTCATAAAATAAACATTGTATATTGTAGAGGACATTTAAGATTAATAGGCTGCCTTCTCAATTCCATTTGACAGCATTACAGTGGAAGTGTATAAATCTAATCTGATTACAGCCTTGAAAATTCAGACATTTAAATTTACAACATAAGTTAAACAGATTTTTCATTAATGTTTTAGTCTTCAAGTTAGTTTCAGTTCTATTCTGAAACTCTTTTTTGATAGAGGAACTTTCAGAGATCTGACTAAAAGTGCATGAATCTGGCTTTAAGAAAAATGCCATCATTAGCACAGATTGTGTAGAAATCTACCATATTGAAAGTAAAGTTTTATAGTATGATTAAACTTGTTTATTTATTTGAAAAATTAAAAAAAATATTGCGTTGTTTTTAATAAATTAAACATTGTGAGGTTTCTAGTTCAGTTTCAGATTATGGATTATTTTAAGATAGTCTAAAATCATATGTCTATTTTTTATTAACTTTCATTTATAGTACTAAGTATTTAGTGTTTAAAGGTGAATCAATAATTGTTAAGATCATACTTAAAAGAAAATTTAAGGTTTTCTTGACAGTGTGACTTTAAAATGCATTTAACAATAGAATTCTGTAAGCTTCTCAGAGTGAGTTATTTGGAAATAGAATTAATGGAAATTCAATAATGCAAAGTGATTGCATAGACCAGCAGTGGAAAAACAAAAATGGAAAAACCTTTATGTAATTGTTTATTTTTAATTTTATTCTTTATTTCTCTCTAAGAGCTTTATGATCCTTTCCTAATCTGAAATAATTTCCTATGAGGCCCTTGAATGTAATGAGTTTTAACTTAGTAACTGATAATTATAAACTACTCAGCCTTACATTTAAAATTTTTATTGAATTATTGTTGTTTTCAGGCCATCTGATACACTTTCAATCTTATCCATAGTTATTTTATTACTAAAAAGGGAAGTCAATATCATGGAGTGTTTTTTAAAGGTTTATTTACCTTGAAACTTTCACATTCTATTTTCTTATTTATTTTTAGTTAAAAAATTTTATTTTTCAATTACATTTGGTGTATAATATTATATTAGTTTCAGGTGTACAACATAGTGATTAGACATTTGTATAACTTACAAAGTGATCACCCTGAGAAATCTAGTACTCATCGGATACCATACATAGTTACTACACTATTATTGACTATATTCTTTATGCTATACTTTACATTACAGTAACTGTTTTGTAACTACCAATTTGTAATTCTTAATCCCTGCCCCTTTTCACCCACGCCAACCTCTCCAATTTGACAACTATCAAAACATTTTCTGTGTCTATGAGTTTTTGTTTTGTTTATTTTGTTCTGTAGATTCCACCTGTATGTGAAATCTTATTGCGTTTGTCTTTCTCTGTCTGACTCACTCCACTCAACACAAATACCCTCTAGGTCCATCCATGTTGTTGCAAATAGCTATATTTCATTCTTTTTTCATTGCATATACGTACCACCTCTTCTTTATCCATTCGGCAAGAGGCATGGAGCATGCCAAGGCCAGATGCTGCTTATTTTGGTTTTGTGAACCTTTGAGAGATTTTAGAAAAGTTTGCAGCAAGACAGAACATCTGTATAGAAAAGCCACTGGAAGCAGCTTGGGTAGGCCTACAAATGGGTGGAGTGGGGTCTCAGGGAATCTCCAGACCAGGGTGACTAGTGTTAGCCAAGTTGATGGAAACTCAGATATGGCAGGTGCCTTCATTTGCATGCTGTGAAGTGGGAGAGCTCAACAAAGAAACAACGGCTTCTGCCAGCACTTCTATCTGGGAGAAACATGTCCCTCCAGCCCTCACCCTGAAACCAGACTTCCCATATGTACTTGGTACCTTTCAAGTCCTGCCCTAGCACTGGAGCTCAGAATGAGTTAGTCTGAGAGCAGACCTCTTAAAAGGAATGCTTGCAACTTCAGCCACCTTCCATCTCACTCAAACACAATCTCTACTGGTTTTCCCAGGCAGAAATTGTGGGAACTTATCTTCTTATTGCCAGAACCAAGGGCTGAGGATTCGGGTGTGTTGCCGGGACTCCTCACTCCTCTGGGGTGACCTCTGTAGCAAAACAAAATAAAAACTCAGTTGTATTCTTCCTAAGAAGTAAATTCCACCCCATAATTGCTATTGTTTTGCTGGCCCAACCTTTACTAACAGTAAACTTCCTACCAACATCCTCTCAATGAAAGAGAGAGAGAGAAAGAAAGAGAAAGAAAGGAATGAAAATAACAATGAAAACCTCAATCAAATGTTTGCCTATAATTTAACCTATAGCATACAGTATTATTAGATCTACATAATAATTTTGAAGGTAATTCACCAAGGTATGTAGCATATTCAATGGTAATGATCTCTTTCCTGTATCTTGGGACCTGTTTTATTCTTATATATTCTATGTTCTCATATATACCTTTTGGGTATAACAATTAATAGATAATAAAATGACACACCTCATGATGATACAGCTTGGATCCCAAGACCTTCTCTAGGATTCTGTCCCTGTGTTCTATGCTTGCAGAAATCATTCCTACCCTGTCACTTACATAGATGCTTATATCATCAAGATTCCCTACTCCCATCCTAGGTGGAGTATTTTCCCCAGCAGGAAATCATGCCAACTAATGAAATATTAGTTTCAAGAATATCTGGTAGGTGAAAGGTACAAACAATAAGTCATTATTAAGAATCATTCTTTGAATAAGCCAAATTGAATGTTAAACACACTTACTAGAGTAACAATATTATGACTAAGCACACAGATTTTGTATTAACTTAGGTAAGTCACAAATTCTGTAAGCCTCTGTTTCCTTACACAGGAAAGGAGAAATTATAACAATATCAACCTTATAAGATCATTGTAAGGTTTAAATAAATTTATTATAAAGATTATTAAACATAATGTTTTGCACACTCTAAATAGTCAATGAATGATGTATTACTTCAGAGAACAGTAATTGGCTTAGAAGAGAATGGTACAGAGACTTTTTCCATTTAAACTTCACCTTATGTGACTTTATTTCATAAAGCATGCAATAGCAGAGAGATTAAATTGTATACATTTAACTGAATATAAATCTGCATTTTAAATATTTGGAATTTCTATTCCTCTGTTCCTCTTACTCTACTGAGCCTGATTGTAGATAAGGCTGGGGAAGACAGAAGCGGGGAGATGCTAACTGTTCAGAAGAGTAGATAATATAACAACATATGTATGGTGAGACTATGCCAAGTGAAGAGGAGTTGTTTCTAAATATGGTCATCTGAACCTTTTATGAAAGCAACAAATTAAGTTCCAATGAGAAAGATACAGAAGTGATGGCAGTAGTGGGTTCTCTCTGAACAACTGTTTCAGAATATGGATAAATTATTTTGTCAACCTTGATGGTAGTTTCCTTAAATTATATTTCCTTAAGTTATATTTCAAAATATGTAAATATGTAAGGCGATAACCTAATTCAAGTTTATGTTTAATTACATTTGTATTATTTCATTACAAAAGATAACGTTTGTAAGATTTGAGGAATGTAATGTATGCACTTTTCTATAGAATTATTTCCATGTTACTGTCTTATTTTTAGTTTAATACATTAATTTTCTATTTTCATGATGTTGTTAGTGTAGAAATCTCTTAGATGCACATATCTGATGACCCAGCAGTTTCACTCAAAGGTGTATATGCTTACAAAGAGTACAAATATTGCTTTATGTTTATTTCAGCATTATTTGTAATAGTTCTAAACTGGAAAAATATCTAATGTTAATCAACATTATAAAATAATTTATTATATTCATAAATGGAAACATACATCAATAAAAAAGAACTAGCTATGTTTACTCATATGAATGAATCTCACATGTTATTGAACAAAATATGCCAAAACAAATAATACTATATTACTTCAGTTAGAAACATTTCTCAAAACTGGCAAGACTAAACTGCTACACTTAGGAATTCTTGTGTGACTGAAAAAAAAATGTAAAGAAAGAAAAAGAAGTAATTGCCATAAAAATCAGGATAATGATTATCATTAAATGGGAGAATTCATGAGGAGAAGTTTTAGGGACTTAGCAATATTTTATTCTTTAGAACCTGTTTGATAGTTACATGGCATTTTGCTTTTGCTAAATCATTAAGCTCTGTGTTTTTGCTCTGTGAACATTTGTGTGTGTGTTGCTTCAAATTAAAAAAAAGTCAGTGTAACATCTTTTTATTTCAGTTAGAAACATCTTTCTAACTCATTTAACTTCTATTATTTTCTCTTATATGTTAAGCACATATATAAGATATATTCCATTTTCACTTTCTTCTTTACTAAGTTAATGAGATTGTGATATTTTTTAAAGAAATTACCCAAATAGACATTTCTCCAAAGAGGACATACAGATGGCCAATAGACATATGAAAAGACATTCGATATCACTAATCATCGGGGAAATGCAAATTGAAACTAAAATGAGATATCAACCCTCACCTGT
Organism: Pteropus medius; assembly: GCF_902729225.1. Lineage (NCBI taxonomy): Eukaryota > Metazoa > Chordata > Mammalia > Chiroptera > Pteropodidae > Pteropus > Pteropus medius. The sequence continues at coordinate 1,044,781 of NW_024344437.1, read as the reverse complement.
CAGAATGGCATCATCAATGAATCAAAAAATAAGAGTTGAATAGGATGTGGAGAAAAGAGAACCCTTATGCACTGTTGGTGTAATTGCAAATTGGTACAGCAACTATAAAGAACAGTTCGGAGGTTCCTCAAAAACTAAAACTGGAATTACCTCATGACTCAGCTATTCCACTTCTAGGTACTTAGGAAAAAAAAAAATCCAAAACCACTAATACAAAAAGATGTATGCACCTTTATGTTCACTGCCACGATATTTAAAATAGCAAAGATATCAAAGCAACTTAAGTGCCCATCAATGAACAATTGGGTAAAGAAGAAATGGCACAGACATACAATAGAATATTATTTGGCAATAAAATGTTATGAAATCTTATCATTTGTGACAACATGGATGAAACTAGAGGGTATTATGCTAAGCAAAATAAGTCAAAAAGACAAATACCACACAATTTCACTTATATGTGGAATCTAAAGAACAAAATAATTAAACAAACAAAATTAATCTGGCTCATAGATAAAGAGAACAAAATGATGATTGACAGATGGGAGAGGTGTTGGGGGGCTGAGCAAAAAAGGTGATGGGATTAAGAAGTACAAATTGGTACTCACAAAATAGTTATGAAAATGTGAAATACAGCATAAAGAATATAGTAATTAATATTATAATAATTATGTGTAGTGCCAGGTGGGTACTAGACTAATTGGGGGGGGTCACTTTATAAGTTATATAAATGTCCAACCACTTTACTGTATACTTGAAACTTATATAATTTGAATGTCAACGCTAATTGAAAAATAAATAAATAATAAGCTGATATGCAACTAGAATATAAAAAAAGAAATTATTTAAAGATATTGAAAGCTATCATTACTTACAGATTCTTAAATCAGTCAATTATAAATCCACATGTGCATAACTAATTTCTTCAACTTTCTATGATCTATATTACTAAGGGATATTTTTAATACTTAAATATCTCAATCAAAATCTTTTCTAAAAGTTGCATTTATTTTCCATTTTTATTTTAAGAAAAGCTTTGATATTCAGATCAATATTCCTGTAGTTTTTCATGGTACATGTAAAGTTAATTCTCAACTTATAAGAAAGGTCAATATATATTCACTGTTGAATAAGAATTCACTGTTGAAATTGAGGAATTCACCCTATCACTTAGAACTTTAAAAAGCTATGATAAGATTCAAGAAAAGATAGAAAAAAATGGGAAAAAACTCAAGATGCAAGAAACAAATCCTCATACATAAATAGGTATTTGATCTGTACCAGAGATGGTATTAAAATCACATGGAAAAAGATAAACTACTGAATAAATGATATTGTGATTAGTTGTTATCTTTTATGAAAAAATATAATTGAATCCCTTTCATGCTATAACCAAAAAGGATTCAAAATAAGTTAAAGACAAATACTAAAAATCAAACAATACAACTTTAAGAAAAAGTAACGGAGAATGTCTTAATCTTATGGAATAAACACAATCCTGAAAGGATAAGATTTTTAAATTTGATCGTATTAAATTAAAGAAGTTCTGTTTCTCAAAAACTGCCTTGAATAAATATTTATTTCTTACTTTTCATTAAAAAAAATTAAACATTTAAAAATTTAAAAAAACCTACCTGGAGAACAGTTATTGTAATGCAGCTATTCTGCTGGTGAATTCATTTTGTTTTTTCCTGTCTGAAATATTTATATTTAATCTAATTTTGAAACATTTTTTTATATCTTAAAATGTTCCATCTCTTCTAACTTCTATTGTTTCTAATGACAAATCTGCTAATTATACTTATTTTCGTTTCTTGGATGTGATATATCTTTTTACTCTAGTTACACTTATAATATTCTCTTTATCACTGGTTTTAAGTAATTATTATGTGCTTCAATTTACTTTTCTTCTGATTTTGTTGTTGGAGTTTGTTGATTTTATTGAAGCTCTGTGTTTATCTTTTTCTTCAAATTTATATTTTTCACTATTATTTTTTATGTATTTATCTAGTTTCCTTTTTTTTCTCATAGCTTCTGAGGCACCATTACACATAAATTCAGCTACTTGCAATTGTCCTTTATTTCTCTGTGCTTTATTTATTTTTGCGACACTCTTTTTTTATCTGTTTCATTTAAAATACTTCCTATTATTTCATCTTCACATTCACTAATCTTTATTTTGTAGCATTTAATCTGCCATTAAACTCATCCAGTCTAATTTTTATCTCACAAGTAGTGTTGATTTCTAGAGTTCTATTTGCATCTTTTTAAGATTTTTGTTTCTATTTATGTTCTATCTTTAGTTTCTTGAGAATAGTGAACACATTTATTGTATTTGTTTTAATGTCCTTGTCTACTAATGATCACTTTTGATTTATTTAGTTCTCCCCTTAGTATGGGTTTTATTCTCCTTCAAATATATTTGAAAACTATTAATTTTGTATTTTATGCCAGACTTTGAGAATTTTACCTTTCTGTCTACTGAATAGATTTATATTCCTATAAATGTTGTTAAACTTTGTACTTGAACACACTTAAGCTACTTAGAAATAGTGTGATCCATTTTGATCTTCAGGGCTAGAGCTGCATTTAGTCTGAGTATAAATTTTTCATGCTATCTAGCAAGAATTTCTCCATACAGAGAGGAAAATCACCCACAGGACAGAATACTAATGGTTTTGCTGTGCTGAATAAAGAAAAGGAAGGAGTAGTCAGTACAGAACCTGGAGGTAAATGCTGCACATCGCAACAGTGATGGCAGCAGTGGCACCCACAGCCTCTGTGCCTTTCTTGTTGGCTTCCACAAAGGACTTGTGCACAACCTTGGACAGAAACAAGTCTCTCACATGTTATATTCTGCAAAAAGTTTACACTGCCCCTATTAAAGTCATCGGTCATGCTGAGAGAGTGAAGGACATCCTCCATGTCGAAATTCTCCTCCAGGAAGGAACACTTCCACCTCTTGTTTACTCATCATGACTGGCCTCGGTCATTCTATGAATTTCCCTTAAGTTCTTTTCACACTGTGTCCAAATTGACATTTTTATCTGGAAGCATGATGATAATATGCTTATGTTATCTCTGTCGACATAAGACAACACCAGAATTTTGGTGAATATTTCTCCTATGTAGGTTATATTAAAGGTAGATTTCTTAAACATCATTTGCACAGGTTTCTCCTCATTCTTGCTGACTTAAATTGTCTTTCCTTGGTCTACTGTTTGTTAAACTGATTATCCCAGTTTCCTTAAATTAGATGGCAGTCACAAGAACCAGAGGATTCATTTGATTAACTGAATTTAGAGACAGCAGCACTGTAATTTTACCTTCTATCTTGTTAGCTACCCCAGTGTTTTCTGGCCTCCTCTGTAGCTTTGAAAAAGTCCTGCACTTCCATCTCTGCTTTGTTTTGCTACAAGAATCTTTGCAAGATGAATCAAGACCTTAAGACTTTTCTCAAAAGAGCCTGTTGGCAGTTCTAAGCAAGTACTGCATGCCAGTTCTGTTAACTTCTGTGAGAAGTAACTGTAAACCCTGATGGACATCTTTACCACTGCTACCACTTTTACTTAAAGAAAGTGACTGGGCCTTGTGGGCAGCAGTGTTTCTTTTTGCCCCGATGAAGACCATGACCAGAGCAGAGGAGATGCTGATGAGTGAGAAAAACACATTTTTTTCAGTTGTCTTCACCCAGCTTTTTCAAAAGTTTAAAGGCAAAAGTGCCATTTGCTTCCTACAGAGTATACATGAGGGTGAGTCCCAGTGTGTAGGCGATGTGGCAGGATTGAGCAGCATAGCAGCAACTCCTCTTATTTCGCTTTTACTACAGTCTCTTTCCATCTTTAGAGAGGTTTTAAAAGTCTTCTGTGCTTCAAATTCCTCTGGAGTAGTTTTATTTGTATCTTTTAAATATTTCTGTGCGTCCTAGATTATTTCGGCCCATGAAACTTTCCTTAGTCTGGTAACCACCAAACTTCCTCATCTCTTCTGAGTATCATTTTTAAGTCAATGAGTTTCTAGTACATAGCTTTTTTTTCTCTTTCATACACCTATAACTTGGCCTTCAAAATCTTGACTTTTCTTGAAAAATACCTTCAAGAACTCTCACATTACCACCACAGTATATTCTCTCTCATTTCCAGAGATAAAAGTTTTTCCTGGGCTAAATTCTCTAACTTTACTTTATCTAAGTTTAGTTTATCAAATGCAGGGATCAGCAAACTTTTTCTATAAAGAGCTAGGTAATAAATATTTTAGACTCTGTGCAGCATCCGGTTTTGGTCACAATTATTCAATTCTGACACCGTAGTGCAAAAGTTGCAATCCAAAATATATGAAGAATGTATGCAACTCGACAACAACAACAAAAAACAATCCAATTAAAAATATAAGCAGAGGATTTTTGTCAGAAACATGGAAGGATGAGAGATCTCCCCAGATCTCTCTACTTGAAACAACAATAAGCTGAAACTCAGCAAAAAACACCCAAACTGCACACCAACACGTCTCAGTGTGGGATCTTGTATATTAGAGCTACCACAGGTCAGAACCTAGAGAGTCGTGGGGTAAACTGGAAGAAACAAAGAAGCTGCTTCTTGCAGCCTGAGCACCCTGCAAGAAGAGGAGGAGGGGAGAAAGTGTGGCAAGTTCACTGATCAGCCCTGCTTGGGAGAGCTGTGAACTCCACACATGGGCAGCAGTGTCCAAGGTTCAGGGCAGAAAGCGGAGAAGCAAGGTCGGCAGAGAAGCGGAGACGGCAGAGAAACAACAGCTAATTTTATCAGCCATGGTTGCAAAAATGTGAGGCTGAGCCACAGCCAGCATTCCCCAACCCAAAGAACCCCTACACCATATCCTCTGAGGCCAAACAGGGCAGAGCCTCAGGAGAATCTGAGCAAATGATACCAAAACTATCACTAACACTGACAGGGACTGAGACTGAGGGTAGTGAGCATGATTGAATATCTATAAGAAAAAGAAAGGCATTATTAAGACATTATATAAAGCAGCGATCCAAAAACAGGGCATTATAAGCTTAAACAATAAGAAGAGATTTGTAACAAGATAGTAATGTACCTTCAGCATACAAAGGGACAAATTGAGACAACTGACTGAAAGGGAGAAAATTCAAAGATTCTAATTCTCAAAGGGGAATGGAGATAAGGCATGCACAGAAGAAAATGGATGACTGTATATTTGTAAATATCTTTCACATATTTGTAATGATAAACACACGCCAAAGATTCAGAACTGAAGCATATAATATAAAACAAGCAGAGCCAGAAGAAAAACCACAAAACACAACCAAAATTAAAACAACAACAACAACAACAACAACAAAACAGACACACAAGGACAAGGAAGCAATGAAAACACTGAACTACTAAAAAAACAAAAGATAAAATGGCTATAAGTGCATCTCATATTTCAATAATCACCCTAAATGTAAATGTACTGAATTCACCAATAAAAAGGCACAAAGTTGCAGATTGGATCAAAAAACAAAACCCAACCATATGCTGCCTCTAGGAGACACATCTCAGTTCCAAAGACAAATACAGATTCAAAGTGAAAGGTGGAAAATGATACCTCAAAGCAAATGGTACTCAGAGAAAAGCAGGAGAAGCAGTACTAATAATGGATGAAATAGACTTCAAAATAAAAAAGATAAAGAAAGATACTGAGGGACACTTCATAATTATAAAGGGAATCATGCACCAAAAAAGAAGTAACACTTAACAATATTTATGTTCCCAATCAGGGAGCCCCAAAATATGTAAACCAATAACTAACAGAACAAAAAGGAGAAACAGACCAAAATACTATAATAGTAGAGGGCCTAAATACCCCATTGTCGGATATGGACAGATCATTTAAACAGAAAATCAATAAGGAAATAACATCTTCAAATGACATATTATACCAACTGGAAATAATTGACATTTATAGAGCCTTTCATCCCCAAACACCTGTTTATACATGCTTCTCTAGTGCACATGGAACATTCTAAAAGATTGACCACATACTGAGACACAGTGATAGTCTCAACAAATATGAGGGTGGGAATCATACCAACCATATTCTCTGATCATATGCTTTGAAACTAGAGATGTGTGAAAACTGTGAAAAGAAAGAGAGAAAAACTACAAATATATGGAGATTAAACAATGTGCTACTGAAGAATAACTGGGTGAGATAAGAAATAAAAAGAGAGATTAAGAGATACATAGAAATAAATGATAATGATAGTACAACATATCAAAAATTTGAGGACACGGCAAAAGTCATAATAAAAGGAAAGTTCATTTTATTACAGGCATAAATCAACAAGTGAGAACAAGCTCAAATAAACAACCTAACACTTCAACTTAAAAAACTAGAAAAGAAAGAACAAATAAGGCCTAAAGTCAGCAGAATGAAAGAAATAATCAAAACTCCAGTAGAAATAAATAAAATTGAAAAAAATAACAACAGAAAAAATAAATGCAATAAAGAGTTAGTTCTTTGAGGAGGATAATAAAATTGACAAACCCCTGGCTAGACTTACTAAAGAAAAAAAAAAAGGATACAAATAAAGAAATTAAGGGATGATAGAGAGGTAATTATGACAGACACTGCAGAAATATAAAGGATCATACAAGAAAATTCATAAAAGTATATAACACCCAATTTAATAACCTAGAAGAAATAGACCAGTACTTAGAAAAATACAATCTTCCTAGACTGAATCAAGAACTGCAACATCTAAATAGACCGATCAGCAGTATGGAAATTGAAACAATCATCAAAAACCTACCAAAAAGTAAAACTCCAGGACAAAATGGCTTCACCAGTGCATTCTACCAAACATTGAAAGATTTAATACTTATTCTCCTCGAACTTTTCCAAAAAATTGAAGAGGAGGCAGTAATTCCGAAGTAATTTTATGAGGCCAATATTACCCTGATACAAAAACGTGGTAAAGATAACACACAAAAAAGAAAACTGCAGACCGATATCTCTCATGAACACAGTTGCTAAAATCCTTAATATGATACTAGGGAACCGAAAACAGCAACATATTAAAAAGATTATACACCACGATCAAGTGGGCTTCATCGCAGGGCACAAGGATGGTTCAACATATGCAAATTGATTAATGCAATACACCATATAAACAAATTAAAAAATAAGCATCAAATGATCATATCAATAGATACAGAAAAAGCCTTTGACAAGATACAACATCCATTTATGATCAAAACACTTAACAAAATCGGTATAGAAGAACGGTATCTTAACATATTAAAGGCCTTGTATAACAAACTCTCAGCCAAGATTATACTTTATGATGAAAAACTAAACATCTTCCCTCTAAGATCAGGAACAAGGAAAGGCTGTCCACTATCACCACTGTTATTCAATATAACATTGGAGGTCCTAGCGAGTGCAATCAGGCAAGAGAAAGATATAAAAGGCATAAATAGGAAATGAAAAAAGGCAAACTGTCACTATTCGTGGATGACATGATTCTCCATATAGAAAACCCTAAAGACCCCACAAGAACATTACTAGAAACAATAAGCAAATACAGTAAAGTTTCTGGATACAAGATCTACGTTCAAATATCCATAGCTTTCCTATATTCTAATAATCAAGTGTCAGAAAAAGAAGAGGAAAAAATAATTCTTTTTGCAATTGCAACAAAAAAGAGTAAAATACCCAGAAATAAATCTAACGAAACACGTGAAGAACCTATATGATGAAAACTATAAGGCTCTATTAAAAGAAATCAAAGAAAATACAAAGAAACAAAAAGATATTCAACGTTCCTGAGTTGGAAGAATCAACATAGTTAAAATGACCTTATGGCTTAAAGCATTATACAGATTTAATGCAATACTCATCAAAATCCCATCAAGATTTAAAAAAAAAAAATAAAACAAAAAATCATCAGATTTGTATGGAAGCACAAATGACCCCGAATTGCCAAAGCCATCCTGAGAAAAAAGGCATCACTCTGCCCAACTTCTAATTATACTACAAAGCGACAATCATCAAAATGGCATGGTATTGGCAGCAAAATAGGCACACGGACCAGTGAAACAGAATCCAGAGTCCAGATGTAAACCTATATTTATATATAGGCAAATAATTTCCTACAAGAAAGCCAAAAACATACAGTAGAGAAAGGAAACTCTCTTCATTAAATGGTGCTGGGAAAGCTGGAAAGCCACCTGCAAAAGAATGAAACTAGACGATTGTCTATCACCTCACACCAAAATTAACTCAAGATGCATTAAGGACCTGAAAATAAGACCTGAAACAATAAAATGCATAGAAGAAAACATAGAAACTAAACTCAGGTACCTTGGACTTAAAGATTTTATGAATTTACTTCAAGAGCAAGGGAAGTATAAAAAAAATAAATAAATGAATGGGTCTACATCAAACTAAAAAGCTTCTGCTTAGCAAAAGAAATCATCAATAGAGTAAAGAGACAATCATCCGAATGGGAAAATATATTTGCAAGCAAAGCCTCCAGTAAGGGCCTGATATGCAAAATATACAAAGAACTCATACAACTCAATAACAACAACAACAAAGCGATCCAATCAAAAAATGGACTGAGGATCTGAACAGACATTTCTTTCAAGAAGATGTACAAATGGCCAATAAACATATAAAAAGATTCTCAACATCACTAGCTATTAGGAAAATGCAAATCAAAACCACAATGAGATACCATCTCACAACTATTAGAATACCTATAATCAACAGGACAAGTAATAACAAATGTTGGAGAGGATGTGGATAAAAAGGAACCCTCATACACTGCTGGTGGGACTGCAAATTAGTAGAGCCACTAATGAAAACAGTATGGAGTTACCTCAGAAAACTAAAAATTGATCTACCATAGGATCCAGCAATCCGTCTACTGGGTATTTACCCCAAAGAATTGAAAACTCATATCCAAAATATATTTGCACACTGTTGTTCATAGCAGTGTTATTCACAGTGGCCAGAACATGGAAGTAATTGAAATGTCCTATGATAGATGATTGGTTAAAGAAGCTGTGGTACATATATGCAATGGAATATTACTCAGCCATAAGAAGAGATGAAATACTGCCATTTGTGACAACATGAAAGAACCTCAAGATAATCACGCTAAGTGAAATAAGCCAGACAGAAAAAGTTGAAAATCACATGATATCACTTATATGTGAGATATAAACCTAAAAGTAACAAATGAACAGGACACATAACAAAGACTTATGGACATGGACAATGGACTAGTGGTTATCAGAGGGAGGTAGATCTGGTAAAAAGGGACAAATACGTGGTGATAGAAATCTAACTATGGGAAATGAATAGATGATATAAATAAATATATACATATATATATTACTGTTAAAATGTACAGTTGAAACTTACCAGATTTTATTAACCAATGTTACCATAAAAAATTAATTAATTAATTTTAAAAAATGCATAGAGGAAACACTTCTCTCAAGAAGACATATAAAAGGCCAACAGGCATATGAATAGATCCTCAACTTTACTAGCTATTAGGGAAATGAAAATCAAAACCATTGTAAGAAAGCAACTCTCACATTAGGAATGGTTATTATCAACAAGATAAGAATAACAAGTGTTTCAGAGATTGCAGAGAATACACTGCTGGTGGGAATATAAATTGGTACAGCCACTATGGACCACAGTGTGGAGGTTCTTCAAAAAATTAAGATCAGCAATCCCACTTCTGGATTAAGTTGCCCTTAAGCAGATGACTGGATCAAGAAGTAGTACATATTTACAATGGAATATTAGTCATTAGAAAAAAATGAAATACTGCCATTTGTGACAACACAGATGCATCTTGAGATTAACATGCTAAGCGAAATAAGTTATACAAGAAAAGTGAGAACCATATGATTTTACTTGTATGTGAGACATAAAACTGAAAGCAGCAAATGAACAAGACAAATGAACAAAAATTCATAGAGGCAATAGTTTAAAGGTTACCAGAAGGAAAGGGGATGGAAAGGTAAGTAGATAAGGATAAAGGTAGTCAAATGTATGGTGACAGAGAGATTTCACTTTGGGTTGTGAACACACAATGCAATATACATATGTATTGTTGAATTATATATTTGAAACCTATATAATTAACCAACATCACTCCAATAAATTTAATTTAAAAAAAGGAAGAGTTGGAATGGATGATCTCTAAGTTTTTCATCTTGCTCTTTGCTTTTAATAGTACATATGAAGTATTTCTCTATTGCATGAGATTTTTACACAGCTCAATTTTTAATAGTAAAAACCTGTTTTTTCCTAAATGTTATTCCCTTTAGAAAGTCTCTCTCATTATAAACACAACATAATTCTACTTTCAAAAGCAAGACGTTATGTCCAAATACATCATTAATCTGCCTTTGCATTAGATCTGCGTAATAATATTTTTTTAAAAAAAGACGAATATAGTACATTATTGAACTTCAATTAAATTTCAGAACTGGGATGTGTACACAGTCAACCATAGTTTAGTGCATTTAGAATTGCAGATATTGTTAGTGTTGTATGTTAACAAAGTAGAAATAAACTCTCTTCTGACGTTAGCTTTTAAAAAGCACTTCAAATGCATTTATATCAAAATCTGAACACATTTGTTGTTTTAAACAAGAAATCGTGTCTGGTTTGTGGCTTATAATATGATCAATATGACTATATCCGCTTTATTTTATTTTCATGTCATGATATGTGACATAACGTGTATAGAAACACTCAATATATATATCATTTTATGTCAATATAAAAGAATTTATGTGTTGATATATTTGATTAATTTTTCTAGATTGGATATTATAATGCTAATTTTGACCTTCTTGATTTATATTTTTTATTTTAACCAAAATCTTTAAAATAAGCAAGAGCTAAAAAAAAAAATAGAGTTTACTTTGGGTTGTACTCTTTTAACCAAATTTCTCTGGTCATTTCTTCTGTGTTTGAATTACTCAAACAGTAACATGGTTCTCAAGCCGAGGTCTTTTTATCATAAACTTTTTGTTCTAAATTACATAAAACATATGTTAAATATGCTTGGCCCTACCTCTATCATTCCATATGGTATTCTATTTAAATAATATCTATAATTCTGAAATGTTGAAAGCACCCCAGATAATGCTAATGCACATCTAAAATGTGAACCACTGCTCGAATATTCTCAAACGCAGCACTATTTGCCCCAAAAATGGTGAAAGAGATCTTAGAATACATAACTTCAAATTTTAAGTCCCTGTGTCTCTACCAGTCTCTTATACTGCTTATTTGATTTGGGTTCTCACTAGTTTTTTTGCTAGGCCGTAATGGAAGTATTCCTGATTAACTATTCTGTTCCCTTTCTTGTATCTCCTATTTCTTCTTTTAGACTAATCCTTCGTTGACACCAATGTGCATTTTTTTCCTCAAATATGTCTTATATGACACTTTTCTTATTTGTTCTTTTATTATTATTATCATTTTTATATTAGTTTCAGGTATAAAGTACAATATTTAGACATTTGTATAATTTATGAAGTGATCCCCCCTGTATATTATGGCACTACACATAGCCATTACAATAATATTGACTATATTGCCTATGCCGTACTTTATATCCTGTGACTGTTTTGTAGACACTAATGTGTACTTCTTCATCTCTTCACCTTTGCCTCCCAGCCATCCAACCCTGCTTGTCTCTGGCAATCACTTGTTCTCTGGATCTGTGAGTCTCCTTTACTTTCTAATTTACTAATTACACATCTGCTTAAATAAATGTATTGTTTTACAACTGTTTTAGATTTACAAAAATTACCAATACAGTACAGAGGGTTCCCATATACCTCACACCCAGTTTCCCCCATTAATAATTCTTACATTAGGATAATAGATTTGTCACAATTAATGAACCAATATTTATACATTATTATTAGCTAAAATTAAACTTTATTCATAGTTTCTTAGTTTTTATCTAATAACTTCTTTCTGTTTCAAGATTTCATCAATGATACCACATTACATTTAGTCATAATGTCTTCTTAGGCTCTTTAGTGGTCCTTTTGTTTTGCTTAGTTTAATTTTGTTTTGTTTTATTTTGATCTTGACAGTTATAGAGTGTTTTGGTCAAGTATTTTGTAGCATGTCTCTCAATAAAGATTTTTGCTTTTCCCCATGATTAGACCGAAGTTATAACTTTGACAGAGAAAGACCACATATAGTGCATTTTTATCCTATCGTATCAAGAGTACATACTACCAATGTGACTTATCATTGATAATATTAATGTAGTGTTCCTCCCCAGGAAAGTTTCTTTCCTCCTAGCCCTTTTCATACTGTTTTCTTAGGAAAATTTACTATATACATCCCATACTTAAGGACTGAACAGTTATGCTCCACCTCTTTTAATGGTGAATTTTCTATTCAAATTATATGGAATTCCGCCCAGTGTTTTTATCTCTTCCTCTTTTGTTTAATCATTTATTTATAAATATTGACTTATAGATATTTATTTTATATTTTGTATTATAATCCAATATTTTATTATTTATTTGTTGCTTAAATTGTTCCATTTTGATTGCTGGAGGCACTTCCATTGGCTTTTGTCTCTGTCATATGCCCAGCATTGTTGAGTTTTTTAACCTGTTAGAGAAATTCTTTACTTTCTGTCACTATAAAATGCTTCAGGTTCATTCTATATATTTTCTGACCCAGTTCTAGGATCAGCTATTTTTTTTCAAAAGGCTCTGTTACTTTTATTGGAGAGTGGTATTAGAAACCAAAATATCTACATTAGGAATCTCATTGCTAGTGAAGTGTGGTTGCTTCCAGGACATCTCAGCTGTCAAGACAAAGAAATATATGTATTTACTCTAGTAACTTCCTATGGCTGATATAAAATAATTTTATAAACTTAATGGTTTTAAACAACATAAATTTATTTTCTTATTGTTCTAGAGGTCAGAAGTCCAAAATGGGTCTGAATGGCCTAAAATCAGTCCAAATCAGGGTATATATGTGTTTCCTCATAGAGGTTATATAAGATAAAAAGATTTATTGTCTTTTCTAGATTCTAGAGCCCAGACTTATTTCTTGGCTCGTGTCTTCCTTCCATCTTCAAAGGTAGCTATAGCTGATCTCGCCTACACCAAGTGATTCTAATACTGACTACATTTACACATATAAGGACGCTTTTGATTATAGTAGGCCCACTCGGATAATCCAGGATAATCTCTCCATCACATGCACGTTACATAAGAAACTATTTTAGTGAAAAAGAAAGCATTATAATTGTTAAAATTTATTTAAATAAACTAAAGGAATTCATTTATCACAGTGTTGATAAGGTTTTTGTTAATCTAATGTTAAAATAATTTTAGTAAGCCAATTAAACAAAAGCATTGCTTTTGTTATTTAAATAAATTGACAGCATCTATAAAAAGATTTAAATAAAAAATAAATGCATAAAATTAGGTCTGCCATAACTACTATATTTGGTTAGAACAACTAATGCAGGTTTGGAATTAAGCTGAGAATAAGAATATAATAGAGTTTGCCTGGAAGAAAAGAAATACAATTTGCATATCTCCGATGAGCATAAAAGATTCTCTGAATGGAATGTAATCCTTTGAAACATAAATCCAGAAAACTATTAGAGTCACATGGTTTTAATTATGAGCAACAGCGCCTGCTTTATACATAACTATGAATGCCTTGAATTTACTCTAAAGAAAATAGGATCTACTTAGATTCTCCAACACATATCGTTTATTGCTTTACAGTTACATGACCCTAAGCTGTTATGTTTATGGACTGGGAATCAATATAACATAAGTCCTTACTGTTTAAATTTTAGGGGCGAGGTTCGTATTTAGACTTTTTCACCTACCAACTATATAAACTTGACAAAATTATTTAACCTTCCTAAAAGTCATTGTTTGTTGTTGTTGCCTTTTTGTTTGTTTGTTTGTTTTTGTTGAAGATTAAATAGCACTATAGAAGTAGAGAGTTTATTACATCATAAGTACTAAAAAGATGTTAGCTGTTATTATTAATGGCATTATTACTAGAGTTATGTTCAATGTGTCAAAAAAATCTAAAAAAGGGTATTTGAAAAACAGAATACCATGAGCTAATTTATTAAAAAGAAAGACACAGCCATAGTCGAGTTGTTGAAAGGAAACTCCTGTTGGCCTCTGCTCCACTGGAAAATCTATTGAAGCTAAAGTGTTAGGTTCTATTTATCTTGATGGTTTCTTTTGACTCAATAATTAACAAAATCAAAGGGACTCTTGGACTGTAAGTTTAAGAAATTTTGTCAACTTTGTCAATTCTAGCTGTTTCACTCTTCAAACTACTGTCTCATAAGTTAACTCCCACTCTGTCCAGTTCAGTAACACCTTTTTCTGTGATACTGCACTCTGCTTTTTTCTTTCTCTTAATTTAGGCCTTATAGATTCACTGGTCTCTGGCACATAACAATTATTTTTCTCCATTGATCCTCTTCACAGTTAAATATGGCTAACTCCAATCAACTAGCTCTCAAGTCCTCCAAGAATCCTGCTGGAGTGATGCACCTTTTCAAAGTGCAACAGCATCTAGTACTTCCACTACTAGAGCATAGATGCCCTATTTTGTAATTTCCAGCTCACTTGCCAGTTTGACTCTCTAATTGGAGATTTTCAATTTCAGCTCTATTGACATTTTAGGTTGGATGATTCTTAGTTGGAGTAGGTGGGAGGAGAGCTATCCTATACGTTATAAAATGTTCAGCTATATCCTTGGCCTCTAACTACTGAGTGCTGGCAGCACTTACCTCCACACCCTGTTGGACACCAAATAAATCTCAAGTCATTGCCAAATATTCCTAGGGAGAAAATTGCCCCTGGTTGAGAACCACTGTAATAGACAAGTGAATCTCAATCTTGGTTGCTAATCAAAATTTCCTGGGGAATTAAAAAAATCTGTCTGATTCTCTCTTAAGAGAGTCTTTTTAAATTGGTTTGGTTTGAGGTGAAACTTAATCAGGATTCAAAATAAATATTAAAACAAAGGAAAAAAGAAACTTAATACTCAGTTTGTATTAGTCACAAAAGCTCTATTCTATTTATGGACTATTATTAGCACATAATAAAACCTGATGCTGTTTTGAGGCAGTTGAAATTAACAAATGAATGAATAAATTCAGCTACCTGCAGTTATATCACAGACATAATTCCACCTTTTACTGTAGTTCTCTATTTCTTTATCTCTATATTATGCATTCTTTTCAGAAATTTGTTTCTATCTTTCCATTATAGCATAGTACTTGGTATATATTTAACAATAAGTATTTTTTTAAAGAATGCACTAATGAATGAATGAATAATTGTAGAAATCTTCATTCCTATTGTGAGAGAGACTGCTGGTTGAAAGTTATTGTCGTTAAAAGTTTGGCTATTTAATATCTGTTATTTTTCTCAAGCAAAAAATAACGGTAATTTTATTAGAGAAGGAATGTTCCAGCTTAAAGGTTATATTTTCCAGCCTTTTTGTAGCTGGGTGTGGTTATGAGATTACATCTGGCCAGTGATATATAGGAAGAAATTATTGAATGGGGTTTTTGAGAAGCTCATTAAAAGAGGGGAAAAATGACACAGATCTCTTTATTTTCCTTCTCATTTTATTGCTCCCTAACACAGATGGCTAGAGCTCCAAATGTTGTCTTGAACTACAAGATGACTTTAGAATGAAAGCCATTTGCTCAAGATAATAAGCAAAATCCATAAAGATCATGTTGCCATACCAGCTCTGACTGTCCATGTTTTCACCTTTAGATTTGAAAGAAAAATAAAATTCAATCTAGTTTCTGATCTTTGTTACTAGCAGTTTAATGAATTTCTTTACTACAATAGTCAATAGAACACACTGTTGAAAAGCCTATTTTATCTCTCATACTATGTATTTTTATGGAAGGAGTGCATACATTTTAATTATGTCTCATTTTATCATAATGCTTATGAGGATGCATATATGATCCTGTGGTTTGGACATGTGCATTTTGATCTTTTTTTTATATTAAACTATTGTGTTCCTTTATGAAAATCAAGTCTAGAGTGTTCTTTTAGAATTTCAGAATGTGCCTTCAATACATATCTAAATTACACTTCACGTTGTTTACTTGCCTCTAATGGGAATTTTCTTGCTGTGAACTTGCTGTTCATGTAAGAACACTTCCTTTCAGGGCTTGCATTAAGGATTGTAAGCTATACATATAAAAAAAATGACTGGCATGCCTGCTGTTAAGTAGCTGTTTTTAGAAAAATAAATCTTTTCCTTCCAGCAAGATTCAGTTATCTAAACTCACCCAAATGGAATGGAAATTGCCCCTTCAACTAATTGTACACTTGGAAATGTTCACTTAAGGATAATTGTCCAATGGTAATTACCCTTACTACCCACCATCTTTAAGAGGTAAAAAAGTTATTGTACAATATTCTATTGAATATTTGAATGGTGAAATTGTGAAAATATTATAAGCTTTTAGGGAGAGAACTCTAAAATATTTCTAGGAATCAAATTCTCCCCTAATTGCTTAAAAGTGTGCCCTTGTTAGCATGATCCCTCATTTCCCCTCAGCTCTCTCTTCAAAATATTAAAGTGATAAGAAACTTTTTCAAAGTATTTTGTCATAGAAGTTATATTATGTTTCTCAACAACCTAAAAGAAGATCTTTATTAACTCACTTATATCTTATCCATGTGTTTGGGTCTTATATGCATAAGCAAATAAGAAATATATTAACCTGTTGGGGAAAAATAAGAAAAAAATGGTTGAAAATAAAATTTATTTGATAGCAATTCCATCACAAATACAGCAGTAATCATTTAAAAGACACATTATTTACCCTATCGAACAATGACGTGAATGGAGGATACATTTCCACATTAGTCATTGTCAAAAAATAAAAATAATATTATATATTTAATCCAGCTATTTTAACACAGATCAAAAACAATTAATTATTTAGTAGTTCTAAAAGATCTTAAGTGTAATTTTGTCATTAATCAATTGAAACTGTATTAGAGAGGCCACTTTAATATTTAACTTTTAAATCTCTCATCATCCCTTGGAGTATATTTACAACTTAGTTGAGTTGTTTGCCATTCATATGGATGTTACATTCTATTAGGTGCTTAAGAAGCATTTTAGTTTATTGAAACAACATGACTTTTATTTTGGAAACTTATATACATTACATCCATATGTTTTTTTTTGATAATTATAATCAATACTTTTCTGAATATCTTCCCCCTAGACTAGGTGAAATTGATTAGGATAATATGTGGCATGATAAGTGGGCCTACAAGGTTCATGTAGAAAAATAAAGCACATGGCAAGGAGATCATAGAGGCAGTGGAGAAATTAGAAACCATGGACTAAAGCCATTTTTGGAATGGAATTCTCAACACTGTCAATAATTGCTGAGAAGTCAAGAAAAATAAGGAATGAATAATGGAAAGGTGTTCTAATAACAGATCATTAATTGGTAGAGTGACTATATATGCCGTGATCCCAATGGGACTCCTTTAAACTGAAACTTCAACTCCTAGTAATGATGTTGAATATTTTTTCTACTCTTAAAACCAAAAGAAGTTACTAATTTTCTTTACATGAAAATAATTATTTCATTATTTAATATTTTATTTTATAGTTTATATACCTTAAACATCTTACTAAAAGTATCTAATATAAGCAATTACAAATTCTCTATGTATGTTGTGAAATGGTGGCATACATAATACTTTAAGGCATAATTTATTGCAAAGTCTCAATCTTTAATGCATGTTCATCACTCAAAACATTAAAATCATACTTGTTATTGTTAACACATTTCCTTTTTGCATATTTTATTTTAAAAATCAGAAAAATTGAAGTATATTATATTTTAGTCTCATTATGAATGATGAACCTACAGTTTTATAAGTTGTGGCTCTTTCTAAATGCATGCATATACATATACAAATACCTACACACTCAGGCCCATACACATATACTCTCATACTTTTTAATTACATATATGCATTGTTCGTGTGGATTCCAGATATTGCCTAGTGTTTGTAACTCCTGAGTATCTTTAATTTATGCTGAAAAGATTGCTTTATTATATTGTAGTACAGATTTACTAGCAATGTCTTAATTTCTCCTTCATTTTTGAAGGAAAGTTTTACCAGATATAGAACTATTTGACCATTTTTCTTCTCTCAGCACTTTGAATATGTTATCCCACTGCCAGCTAAACGCCATAGTTTCTAATGAGAATTCGCTATTAATCTTACTCAAGATCCCTTGAATGGAATGAATCGCTGCTCAACTTGATGATTTCAAGATTCTTTTAACTTTGAAAATTCAATTATGATATTTCATAGTGTGGATCTATTTGTATTTACCCAAATGGAGTTTGTTGAGCTTCTTGGATGTATAGATTAAGGCTTTCCACCAAATTTGGGAGTTTTTAACAAGTATTTCTTCAAATATTTTTCCTCTTCTTTTCTCTCTCTCCCCTCCTACTGGAATTCCTATTATGTATGTGTGGGTTTGCTTGATGTCAATACTCATTAGGTCCCTTGAGTTCTTTTTATTTTTATTCTTTTTTTTTCTTTTTTAGTTTCTCAGACTATATAATTTCAATTAATCTACTGTTAACTCTTTTGTCAACCTGATCAAATATGCTATTGAGTGCCTCTAGGAATTTTTTTCTTTAGCTATTGTATTTTTCAGCTCCAGTATTTCTATTTTTTCCTGTTTAAAAATAGTTTCTATGCCTTTATTGATGTTTTCTATTTTGATACATTAGGCTCATACTTTCCTTTATACATGTTTTTCTTTAATTCTTTGAACATATTTATAGATTATTTAAGTATTTTTAAGTAAACTCAGTATCTGGGCTACTTCTGGTACAGTTTTTATTAATTGCTTCTTTTCCTTATATGTAGGTCATAATTTGTTTTGCATACCTCATATTTTTTGTTTAAGTTGGACAGTCTCATTATAATGTGGCAACTTAGTAACTCATATGTTTTCTCTTCTCAGAGTTTTCACTTGCTGCTTGTTGTACTTATTGTTGTTCATCTGATAGTGAGTTTTCTTGACGAATTTTATAAAGTCTGTATTATTTGTCTTGTGGCCACTGAAGTCCCTGTTTATTAGCTTAGTGGGAAACTAATTATTGGATCAAAACATCCTAAAATACCTGAAAACAGAAACATCTATCTTTGCAGGGGGCTCTATGTGTGTGTTCAGGTATCCTTCACTACTCAGTCAGGCAATTTACATATAAGGCTTAACTTTCACTTCCTCCTGCTTGCATGGAATCTCAAGCATAGGCAGGGGTGAGAGGTCAAGACTTTCCCAGGTCTTTCCTGAGTATATGTGCAGCTCTGATCATGTGTGCATGGCCTCCTAGCTTCCTAGGAATACGTCATATTTTTTCAAAGCCATTATTTTTCAAAGAATCTCATTCCTTCAGTCTTTCTAACTATTTAGTCAGTTCATTGTTTGTCCAAACTATTATTCATTGCTTTAGGCAACAGTGACTAAAAAATTTCCCTATAATTTTTATTTATTTACTTATTTTTACAAATGACCCACCTATCCCGCTCAGATAGAAGCTTTAGCACTAAGCAAGTTCTAAGTTATGTAAGATGAAGACAAGCTTTTTGAGATGGTCTTCCAGGGTGTCACTAGACAGATCAACTAAGGTTAATTATTTGCAAATGAGGCCAATTTTGATTATTCTAGTACTGGTAATAGGCATGTGGGCTGTTATTTTCAAGGATCCTGATGCTCCAGGGATCATGGGATGTGATCAGGATAAATTAGAATCCAAAAAAGCTTGCTATTCTTTCTGAGATCCAGCTGGTTGTTTTTGTTTGTTTGTTTGTTTGTTTGTTTTAAATAAGTAGTTCTTGGGTTGTTACAAGCTTTTGATAAGTTTCAGAATTCCAAACCAAAACCATTTTACCAATTTGTAAGTTTATAAGTTACCATGGCTTCATATTTTATTCAAAACTTCATATTATTAGCCTTTTTAATTTGACCTATTATGACCAGCGTGTTGTATAATTTCATTTAATTTGAAGATCCCTATGAAAAATTGGAATACTTAGTCTTCTTTAGTTTATTTTCAAATATTTTTAGTATTTATTTGTGAGGTTAATGCATTTATTGGTTCTATACACTCCAAATATCTTCTCCAACACTTTTGGCTTGATTATTTTCTCCTTATCAATACCATTTGATTCGCAGTTCTTAAATTTATTGTAACTAAATTTATTACTATTTTTTTCTTTGGTTGCAATTTTTTTATGGTAAATAGTATTAATCTTGGTCTAGAGACTCCAAAGAGTTTAATAAGTAGGCTTTAGGGATCCATTTATCCAGACTTGTACTCAGATTCTAGGTATGTGTATTTGTATTTTCTGGGAAGAAGATCCACAGATTTTATCAGGTTCCCAATAATCTTAAACTAACTTTTAAGTTTTTGATTATTTCCCTAATATTAAACAACAACAACAAAAAAGAATAAGAACCACTGCTCCAGTCTCTGCTAATAAGTAATTGTGGGATATTCAGTAAGCTACTTGACCTTTATTTGTTTCAGTTTTTATATCTGTGTGGCAGAAATATTATTTTGTAAAAAATACTTTTTAGTTTTAAATTACAATTGACATACAATATTATGTTAGTGTCAGGTATACAACATAGTGATTAGACATTTACATGACTTATGAAGTGATCACCTTGAGAAATCTAGTACCCATCTGACACCATATATAGTTATTACAATATTATTGAGTATATTCCTCATACTATAATTTACATCCCCACGATTATTTTCTAATGACAAGTTTGTACTTCTTAATTCCTTTTCCTTTTTCACCAACACTCAATCTCCTCTCATATTGCAACCCTCAAAATGTTCTCTGTATGTATTAGTTTATTTCTGTTTTGTTTCTTTATCTTAAATTCCACATGTAAGTGAAATCATATGGTATTTGTGTTGCTCCGTCTGATTTACTCCACTAAGCATAATACCCTCTAGATTCAGTCATGTTGCTGCAGATGGCAAATTTTATTTATTTATGTTTGTTTGTTTGTTTGTTTGTTTATTATTTTTTGCTTTTTATGGCTGAATAATATTCCACTATATATGTGTGCCACCTCTTCATCCATTCATCCATTGAAAGACCCCTGGGTTGCCTCTATATCTTGGCTATTATAAATAATGCCACAATGAATATATGAATGCACATGTCCTTTCAAAGTAGTATTATGGTTTGATTCAGTTAAATACTCAGAAATGGGATTACTGGGTCCTTCTTTGTCTCTTGTTATAGCCTTTGTTTTAAAGTCTATTTTCTCTGGCATAAGTGTTGCTACCTCAGTTTTTTTTTTAAATTTCTATTGTCATGAAATATCTTTTTCCATCCCATTATTTTCAGTCTGTGTGTGTCTTTTCATCCGAAGTGAGTCTCTTGTAGGCAGTTTATGTAATGTTCTTGTATTCTTATCCATACAGCCACCTTATCTTTTAATTGGAGGATTAAATTATTTTTCATTTGGAGTACTTATTGATAAATATGTAGTTATTGCCATTTTATTATTCATATTTTTGCTACATATACTTTTCTTCTTCTTAAAGACGTCTCTTCAACATTTCCTGTAATACTACTGGCTTGAGGGTGAACTCCTTTAGCTTTTTCTTGTTTGGAAAGCTCTTTATCTTTCCCACTCTAAATGACAGCTTGACTGGATAAAGTAATCTTGGTTGTATGTCCTTGCTTTTCATCGCTGAATATTTTGTGCCAATCCCTTCTGGCCTGCTAAGCTTTTGTTGAGAAATCAGCTGACAGTCTTATGGGAGCTCTCTTGTAGATAACTAATTGCTTTTATCTTGCTGCTTATAAGAGTCTCTCTTCATCTTTAACCTTTGGCATTTCAATTATGATGTGTCTCAGTGTGGGCCTGTTTGGGTTCATCTTGTTTGAGACTCTCTGAGCTTCGTGGGGTTGTAGGTTTATTTCCTTCTCCAGGTTAAGGAAGTTTTTCATCATAATTTCTTCAAATAGATTTTTAATTTTTTGTTCTCTCTTCTCCTTCTGGTACCTATATGATGCAAATGTTGAGACACTCGATGTTGTCCCAGAGGACCTTTAAACTGTCCTCAATTTTTGGATTCTTTTTTTCTTGTTGCTCTTCTAATTCAGTGTTTTCTGTTTCCTTATCTTCTAAATTGCTGAGTTGATCACTTCATTTAATCTGTTGATTCCCTCTAATATAGTCTTCATTTCATTTATTGTTTTCTTCATTTCTAGTCCTTTTTTATGTTTTCTATATTTTTATGTTTTCTATATCTTTGTTTTCTATCTATATCTATGTTTTCTATCATTTTTATGTTTTCTATATCTTTGCTAAAGTTCTCACTGAGATCATTGAGCATCCTGATAACTAGTGTTTTGAAATCTGCATTTGGTAGATTGCTTGTCTCCATTTTGTTTAATTATTTTTCTGGAGCTTTGTTCTATTCTTTCCATGGGACATGTTTCTTTGACTCCCCATTTTGGCTTTCTCCCTGTGTTTGTTTTTATGTATTAAGGAGAGCACCTAAGTCTCCCAGTCTTAGTAGAGTGGCTTTGTGTAGTAGATGTCCCGTAGGGCCCAATGGCACAATCTCCCTGGTCACCTGAACCACGTGCTCAAAGTGTGTCCCTTGTATGGATTACATGTTCCCTCCTCTTGTAGTTGAACACTGGTTGCCATTTTCATGTTGATGGTAGGAAATAATCCTTAGGCTGACTTGTTGGAATAACTGGCCAGTGAGGGGCCAACCATACAGAGCAGGATTCACTTTGGCAGGGCTCCAGTGCCTGTCCAGTTTTCCCTTAAGGTGTATCATCCTCAGATGCAGCCCTGGGTGGTCTCTTGCTCTGGTCCAAGGTGACCACGAGGTGTGCCAGCCCAAGGGCCTCTTGGGAGGGACCCAGCTGCAAGCAAGTTCAGCTGTAGCCTATGTACTGCTTGGAGCCACCTAGAAATAGTCACCAAGCAAATAACTGCCACTTTTGCTAAGCTTATAGGTACTTCAAGAATCCAAGCCTGGATCTGAGGCCAGCTGCTGCTACTGCTGGCCTTGTGGCTGCTCAGCAAATTACATAGGGCATGCCAAGGCCAGATGATGTTTGTTTGCATTGTGTGAACTTTTGACACATTTTTAGGAACATCTGCAGCATGAGCCAAGATAGGACATTTGTATGAAACAAAGCAAAATGAAACAAAACAAAACAAAACAACAAAACAACAAAAAAACATACTGAAGGCTGCTTAGGTGGGCCTACAACTTGAGAGGGGTGGAGGGACCTGTGTTAGCAAGGTTGAAGGAGACTCAGATATGGTGCCTGCCTGCAACTGCATGCTAAGAGCAGGGAGGACTCAATAAATGACAATGGATTCTGCCAGCACTCTGCGTGGGAGAAAGTTGGCCCTCCAGTCTTCTCCCTAAAGCCAGACAATGCAGTTCCTTCTTGTATGCCCTTGGTGCTTTTCAAGCTGTTGCTCAACAATTGGAGTTCAGAGCAAGTGAATTCAATACTGAGTAAATCCACATATGGGCCCTTTAAGAGAAATATCTGTGACTCCTGCAGCCTTTTTTCTCATTCAGCCACAATCTCAACTGGTTTTCACAACAAAGGTTGTGGGGATTTCTTTTCCTAGCACTGAAACCTTAGGCTGGGGAGCCCAGTGTGGAGCTGGGACCCCTTGCTCCTCCAGGGGAACCTCCATAGCCAAAATATCCTTCTCAATTTTCAACTGCCACAAGTAGTTGTGGAAACAGTCCTGTTTCGTGTCTCCGCCTCTTCTACCAGTCTCAACGTGGCCTCTTATGTATGTCCCCCATTGTAGGACTTGTGTTTAGCCAGGCTTTAGGTGACTCTCAGAAATGGTTATTCTGCAATTTTGTTGTAATCAAAATTACAACAAAATTGTGTTCGGAAAAAGATGAGAGCACAGCATCTACCTTTTATGCCATCTTGACTGGAAGTTGACATTACCTTTATTTCTATTTCCTTCTGTTTTCTTTATAAAGAACTTTTGTTCACTTTTCAAGGTCATTGAAAAATCATTTGACAGTAATTATCAAAACTAATACATACTCATTAATACAGTAATTCCACTTCTGATTATATATCCAAAGATATTTCTGCATATTTGCACTAAGAGACATGTAGTAAGATGTTTATAGTAGTTTAACACTTATTTTCATAAAAATGTAAAGAATCTCAATATCTGTTAACAATAGAATGGACAAAAGTAGTAAATATATGCAATGAATGGCGTATGATACACAAACGAACCTAAACAAATTATAATTGCACTTACCAAGATGGATTGCTCCCCAAAACACTTTTATTTAGCCAAAAATGTCAGACACAAACTGTACACATTGTGTGATTCCAATTACAAAGTCGAAAAGAAGGCAAAATTAATCTCTGGTCATGTGTTGGGTAAGGATAGGTGAGAGAGTGATTAACTTTAGGGAGGGGAAACTGACTAGAGGAAGACAGCTTGGTGTTTCTGTGGTGTTGAGACTGTACTATTTCTCTATCTTGATAGTGATTACATATTTACAAAAGTGTGTATACTTAGGGAAAATATTATTAACCATTCACTTTTGATTTGTGTACTTAGTATATATGAAACTTCAATAAATATTTTCATTTAAATAAAGAGATACAACTGCATAAAGACCATTAGAAAAATAGATATTACAGATTAAAAGCTAATTAAAATGTATATCACATTTTTAGGATTTATAATTATTTGCTAACAAAAGGCATTTTATCTATTTCTTGAGAGAAATAATTGATCTTCTGACTGATTTTATTAGTGTGAACTTTGTTTAAAAAATTATTTTATTCATCAAATTAATTGGTTACTGCTGCAATGTCCCACATGGTACCCAAAGAGGTTCTGTTGGGAAGGAAATTTTGGTAATCACCATACAAAAGGATACATTCAGTTTGACTTTCTCTAAAGTTACTATTGTATTCTCCATCTCTTCTGTCTTTTAAATTGCCAAGAGCCTCAGAAGAAATAGGTAACCTAAATAGATAGTTATCAATTAAATGAATTTAATTCCTATTAAAAATTAACCTAGATGGTTTCATTAGAAAAATTGGCCCATACACTTAATGAAGAAATATATCAATTTCACGTATTTTATTCCATAAAATAAAAGTGACTACTTTCTTCATGGCCAGCTTTACCATATTATTGAAACCAGACAGGGATATTACAGGAAATAATAAAGCAATATTCTTCATAGATGCAAAAGTACTCAACGACAAGAGTAAATTAATTAAAGATATATTTAAATGAAATACATTATGAACAAGTTGAGTTTATTCTGAGAATGCAATGCTAGTTTGTAATTAGAAATACAGTTAATGTAACTCACCTAAATAATCAGTTAAAGAAAAACCATAAAGTTATCTAGATCAATACAAAAATAAAATGTATTTGACAGAATTAAAAATCCATTAATGATAAAAACTCTCAAGCTACGCATATATGGAAACTTCCTTTAAAATACAAAGTTCATCTACAAAAAAATCTCCAGCTAATATCATATTTACTTTTGGAAAACTGAATGCTTTCTACTTATATTTGAAAAAAAGGTTAATATTTCCACTCTTACTAGTGTTACCCGATATCATACTAAAACATTTCCACTATAATAACTCAGGAAAAAAAAAACAGAAATACTGCATATCTGAAACGTAGTTGTTTCACAGCAATAGACGACTAGAACAGTGGAATTTATACTACACAAGGCTATTTAGTATATTTTATAGATTTGGAGATCGATCCTAAAATGATGAGTTGTCCTTGAGTGATTTTATGTGGCCAGTGAAATGATCAAACTTGCTTTATACAAAGACACAGCACCTTTGACTGATCAAAGGAGGAAGGCAAAAACCACACTCACAGAGTTCACTTACAAGGCTTACTTTCTAAATTCAGATGAGAGAAATGGGAATCATGGCCTAGACTAGAATGATTGTAGTGAAGACAGACATGGAGAGAGATTAAGTCATGCTGTTTAACTGAATGTAGGAGTGAGGGAGATGGGTAATAAAAAGTTAATCAATGATAACTTCTGGGATTCTATCTTGAACAACGGAGTAGTTTTCTTTTTCTTGTTTTATTAAGTTTGTTGAGGGGTGAGATTGGTTAATAAAATTATATAGGTTTCAAGTGTATATTGCATTGTGTGTTCACCATCCAAAGTTAAATCTCCTTCATAACCATATGTTTGACACCCCCATACCCTAATTTATCTCTCTCCTTCCCCCTTCCCTTTGGTAATCACTAAACTGTTGTCTGTGTCTATGAGTTTTTGTTAGGTTGTCTTGTTCATTTGTTGCTTTCAATTCTATATTCCACATATGAGTGATGTTATATGGTTCTTAACTTTTTCTGTCTGACTTATTTTGCTTAGCATGATAATCTCAAGAAGTTACAACAGATACTACAGAAATACAAAGTATCATGCAAGAATACTATGTAAGGTTATATGCCGCAAAACTCAATAACCTAAAAGAAATGGACAAGTTCTTAGAAATATACAATATTCCTACACTGAATCATAAAGAACTGGAAAACCTAAACAGTAAGAAAATTGAAACAATCATCAAAAACGTCCTAAAAAGTGAATTCTACCCAAAAAATTCAAAGATGATTTAATACTTGTTCTTATCATACTCCTCCAAAAAAATTGAAGAGGCAATGCTTCCTAACTCATTTTATGAGGCCAACATTATCCCGATATCAAAACCTAGCAAGGATAACACACAAAAAGAAAACTATAGACCAATATCTCTGAAAAACACAGATGCAAAATCCTAAACAAAATGCTAGCAAATCAAATACAATAACATATTAAAAAAAGTATACATCATGACCAAGTGGGATTCATTCTAGGCACACAAAGATGAAGCAACATATGCAAATTGGTCAATGTGATACACCACATAAAAAAGTAAAGGATAAAATTATATGATTATATTAATAGATGCAGAAAATGCATTTGACAAGATACAGCTTTGATTTATGATTAAAACATTTAATAAAATGGATATAGAAGGAAAGTACCTCAACATAGTAAAGGCCATATATGACAAACTCTCAGCTACCATCACACTTAATGTTAAAAAACTAAAAATCTTCCCTCTAAGATCAGTAGTTGTCTTAAAATAGGGGCCCTTGTTAGAAAAGCTGGTTTAAGGATAGAAGAGATAATAATTCAGGTTTGTGTACATGTATGAGAATCAGCTTGTTACTAAAGTTCTATTATCTCTTTTCTTAAAAACTGAACTCTAATTATTAGCTGAGCATCTTGCCTCTTGGAAGAAAGACAAGATAGTCCAATTTTACTTGCAGCAGATGTGCTCACATGACTAGATTTTTGCCAATGAGATGACATCATAAGTGTTGAATAGGAATTCTAGTAGGGCTACTTATAAGCAGAGAAGCATGCCCACAGTATCTCTCCTTGATGTCTCAAATGAAGTCGTTGTGGCTAGAGTTCTAACTAGTGCTGGCCCAATCCTGGTTATATCTGGATCTTCCACACCAGGATACCTCTAGACATATTTTTCGTAATAGAGAATTAAATATTCATTTGATTTATATTGCTGTTTTTGGTTTTCTTTTATATGAATTTAAAATACATACTAACTGATAGAGTAGATTATTGAGACACCTTATGAACCCAATGAACTGTGGATTTGAAACAAATACTATTTCCAAAAATAATATAATATAAAGAAAAGTCAATCTTTAATTTGGGGAGAAGCATTCTTGAATAACATTCAGGAAAACATGTAAATTTCTATTATACCAAGATTTCTGCCACTCACTATATCTTTCATAGAAGTAATTGCTAATACCCTGAGACTTCTCTCAAGCTCATTATCAATTTCCAAACAAAGTTTCTCCAAAAATTTTCTTTTTTGTTTGTTTTTGTCTCTCTTCACCACCCTAAATTCACCTATCTTTTTTTTCCTCTGGTTAGATTTTTTTTGTTGTTGTTACACAACATAAAATAATCTTATCCTAACTTTATTTTCTTCTAATTCTTGCCTTTTCCCCCAGCAGACTAATTTCAAGACACATAATTCCTACAGATTAGTTTCTACTTAAAAGATATGTTTCAAAAGCAGTTTTCATTGGCTTTTTTGTTAGACTGGGAGTTAGAGTATATAAAATGTTGAATTTCTCAAGAACAATAAAAGGAGATACACTCAACAGTAAATGCATATGAATGATTATTAGTATATGATAATTCTATGGGAAAAATGTTTTATTAGGATTGGTGGATTTTATTTCAGAATCTGAAAGAGCAGGTGAATCAAGCTAATCACATATCATAATGGGTTTTTGTTGATTCAGTGAAGCCTCCTTCCTGATTAAACAGAAAATAGGCTGAGTTCTGAAGAGACAGGTATAGAAGGTGAAAGGTAACATTTCAGAGGAGTTGTACCATTTGGCTCTGACATAGGTTTTATTTAGAGGCTAAAATTCAACCATGACATCTTTCTGCTTTGGAATTTGTATTAAATCCATTCTAATAGTCTTTTACTATTAAATATACTTGGAAGATTGCCTTCCATATATTGACTTTATTCTAACCACTGGTAGAATAGTGTTGATTTTATAAGACTGGTTTGTCTATAATAGACATTTAAAATCCTGATGTCTGCAAGCTTAATTTTGTTTTGTGTTTAATATAAAGGAACATGAAGCAAAATATTCTTTTTTTTTATTTCCTATGTGTTTATATTCCAAGAAAATAAAAAAAATTTCCACCACCAAAATCTGAGCAAGTCAGTCATTTCCATCTGCTTAAGTTCATTTAGATCATCTAAATGTCTTCCTCTTGAGTTAGAAATATAAATGTATAAATAACAAAACATCTAGATTTTCTGATGTATCTCTTTTCAAATTATTTTTTCTTCTATTTTTAATGCTCATAATTTTAATTATAAACTATCATATGCTTAATTATTTTTTAATTGTTATCTAAATCATTAACTATTAATAAGTTCATTTTCATAAGAAATACATTTAATTTTCTTATAAAATCAACACTAGAAGAGTAACATTTCTTTCTTTTTTTCAACTTTTTTAAAATTACATTTATTGGGGTGGCATTTGTTAATAATATTATATAGGTTTCAAGTGTATAATTCAACAATACATCATCTGTATATTGCATTGTATGTTCACCATCGAAAGGCAAATATATGATGAAGATATTCTTTCTTTCTTACTCAGAACTTACTACTCTGAATAAATACTTTCTATTTGCATTTGAGCACTACATCATCATTCTCTTTGATGCATGACCTCCTTCATTTCAGGGAGGTATTTTAAATGCATCTTTGCACCATAAATTTTTATTTTTTAAAGGACTCCATTTTAAAGACTAATCTTAACTGGAATTCTAGTCTTCTGAATTATATCTTTTTGCAGTGCACTTTTTGCAGCGCACTTTATCTTTCTGATAATGTACTCTTCCATCTGCTCTCAAATAGTAACCTCCATTTATGACTTAAAATGAAGAACTAGAAAAATGCCCTTTTTACATCTTGTAGTGCATTATTATTTTATAGTAGATAAAGCTTCAAGAATTAAAAAATCAAA
The DNA here is from genome assembly GCF_902729225.1 of Pteropus medius. Classification (NCBI taxonomy): domain Eukaryota; kingdom Metazoa; phylum Chordata; class Mammalia; order Chiroptera; family Pteropodidae; genus Pteropus; species Pteropus medius. Next base: position 1,015,015 of record NW_024344437.1, on the reverse strand, counting down.
GTAAAATATCAGTCTTTTAACATAATAATACATTATGGGGAAAAATGTATTTCTACCCAAACTTGGTTTGGAAAAATAACTTCTGAATTAATTTTTATAACACATGTCTATGTTTCTCTTCAAGTTCTCATTTCAAAAGGAATAATTAGAGAAAAAGAGTAAAGTTTAAGATTCTGAATCTCTGGGTGACAATTTTAGCTTTGCTACTTATTAGTTATGTGACCTTGGGCACAATATTTTATTTTTTTTTCCTGCATCAGGTTCGTCATCTGTAAAGTGGGGAATATGATAGGAACTGATTCATAATGTAGTTATGCTGTTTAAATGAATTAATAACTGTAAGCACTGAAAATGCTTTTGGACACAGATAATGCTATAATTATCACAGTTATTTCCAATTACTTGCCTTCAGACAGACTGTGGTCCATTTTGAAATTTACTGCATTTTACGGCTAAGGGGAGATTAAGTACAATAAGTGAGATTTTTATGAAACAAAATTATTCATTTATTAGATAGAATTCTCCTTTATTATAAAAATATGTTTTTTATGCCACTTTGGTTATTATATGTCCTTTTTAATGAAATATTAATCTTAGTACCTGATCATTATTTTCATTCTTGCTATGTATGCATTTAATATCTAGAAAAAAAATGCCACAAAATTCATTTCTTACAAAGTGTTTGCAATTTTATTACTTCATGAACTTAAAAGTTGATAAACCACTGAGTTAGAAAACCTATTTTTTAAAAAAATTCTGTAGTACCATTCACTTGTAAAGCAGCTGTGATGCAGTAGAAATACCCTAGATATAAAATCAGAAGACCTAAGTTAGAATCCATTTCTGTTTATCACTTACTTTGTCACGACAAGCAAATAACTTAGCTTTTCTTACTTTAAATTTTCTTATCTTGAAAACAGTTAAAATGTATTCCTATTTAAAAGAATAACTGGTATAGGACATGGAATTCTTAACAAAACACCCATAAAATTGTAGAAAATGTGTAAGTCACACACAAGAGGCAGGGCAGAACAGTGATCCCTGAGGAAAGCAAAGCAAACAAACTGAGCCCCAAGATTTCCCAACAATCACCCTAACTTTCTCTAGGGTTACTTTACTGACACAGAGCAGGGAGATGAAACCAAACCTGAGTGGAAGTCTTGCTGAACTGTGGAGACAAGGGTCCAGATTTGCAGGCTATCAAAGCAGCTGGAATTTGAAGGAAAAAGTATATGAGAAGGAGGAACTGTTTAGAGGAAGGTTACCTCTAAGTTCATATGAATTTACTCCCTCCTTTCTTTTCCAATGGACGAGTTGAGAAAGCAAAGGGTGGGGATCCATCGGTGATTCCTAGCAGAGAATGGTTTTGTGGGGCAAGAAGCTGAACAGTGAAAGGCCAGCAGAGCTGGGAGAAACTGGAGTTACAGTTCATCCAGTGTAGAAAAAAATTACTCAGCAATTCATTTGAAACCCCAGAAAGACCATACATTTTAGTAAAGTCTACATGTAGGAGTAAGGGCCAAGCCTTAGGACTAAGTGAAAAAGCAAAATACATATTCCTTAATAAAAAATGAATCCAAGTTTGATGAAACTATACTTATTTATCCACCAGCAATATATCTGCCAAAACAAAATTCAAAACACTGTAAAATAATCTGACATTATCTAGATATCCTATAACTATTTTACTCAGTGTTCAGCTTATAATTCAAAATTCTCAAATGTGCAAAGGAAAATGAATATGTAACCCCTGATCAAAAGATAAAGCAGCACATAGTAATCAACTCTTAGGTACTTTGGATATTAGAATTAGTGAAAGAAAAAATATAAAAAATACAGCTTCTATTATGAATATACTCAAGGACTTAAATATGGCAAAAATACATGAAGAGCTGGAAAATATGAAAAACATGAAAACAAGAGAAATAAAAATGTAATATATAGTTATAGTTAAGAAAAAATGCTGGATGAGTTTATTGCAGATTGAGAATGAGAGAAGAAAAGATCAGTGAACTTGAAATTATATTTAAAAATTCTTTGATTGAAAGAGCAGATAGAAAAAAATAGTATTTGAAAAATGAGCAGTCAGTAAATTGTGAAACAGTATTGTTTAATACATATGTGTAATTCAAATCACAAAAAGTAGAAAAGAGATGATTGGGCAAAAATAAAATGTGAAGATGTTTTCCATATTCAGAACTTCAGCAAATCTCAAATAAGTCCTGTATATAGCTATTTATCATCTATCAATGTCATATCTATCTATCTATCTATCTATCTATCTATCTATCTATCTATCTATCATCTACTTATCTATTTGTTTATCATCTGTCTATTATAAATTTGCTAGATCTGTACCCCAGAAAAGAAAATACCGATTTGAAAATAAACTATTGTTATGTAGGAGGTTCATTGGAGGAATCTAGATTAAGGGTATGTGAGGACACACTGACAAAGTTTTTACAACTGTGTGTGTCTAAAATTAAAAATAATCACTTAGAAACTGTAAAATGGAGTCAAATATTTTTGTATATTAAGTATATAGGGAAAAAAGAAACCTTTCGGAAAATATCAACGTATAAAAATTAAACTCTCAAACAGCAGACACAAATATTTAGGGAAAATAGTGTGCTATTGAGATAATTAAATAAACACTGGTATGTCAACTACTCAAGTAAACTCATATTTCTTAATTTAATAAAAATTTATAGGTGTAAGAAGCTAATTTTCTCCTACAGTACTTATATCATTTTATTATTAAACTGATTTTTAATCTCTCCTTAGTTATTTTTTTTCAACAAATATTTTCAGCATAGCTATAAGATAATGAAGAGAATTAGGAGAATTAGGGCAATATAAAAGCAAGTAAGACACATATTTTAGTAATATTCTAATAATGACGAAGACAGTACATGTCATAAACAATGGCTCTTTTGTATTCAGCATCAAAAGTACAGGCAACGAAAGCAAAAACTAACAAGTGGGACTACATCAAACTAAAACAATTTCTGCTCAGTAAAGGAAACAATAAATAATATGAAAAGGTGATCTATGAAATGGGAGAGAATATTTGCAAACCATATATCCAAAATATGTAAGGAACTCCTACAACTCAACAGCAAAATAATAAAATAAATTAACTTAAAAAAATGAACAAATAAGCCAATTAAAAAATGGGCAAAGAATCTGAAAGATAGTTTTCCAAAGAAGATATGCAAATGGCATATAAGTATATGAAAAGGTTCTCAACATCACTATTCAACAGGAAAATGCAAATCAAAACCACAGTGAAATATTGTCTCATACCTGTTAGGATGGCTATTATCTAAAAATAAAAGAAATAATAAATGTTGACAAGGATGTGGAGAAAAGGGAATCCTTGTACACTGTTGGTGCGAATGTAAATGTAAGAAAGAAAATGTGTTTATATATAATTAAATATCAGCCTTAAAATAAAGGTAATCTTGCCATTTGTGACAATGTGAATGGACCTGGAGGATATTATGCTAAGTGAAATAAGCCAGATAAAGACAAACACTGCACGGTGTCATTTATATGTGAAATCTAAAACAAAAACATCAAACTCATAGAAACAGAGTAGAACGTGGGTTGCCAGGAGTGAGGCAGTAGGGAAAATTGGGAGAGGTCCATCAAAAGATACAAACTTTCAGTTACAGTGAATAAGTTCTGGAGATCTAATGTACAGCACAGTGAATGTAGTTAATAATACTGTATCGTACACTTTAAATTTGCTAAGAGAGTAGATCTGAAGGATTCTCACCATAAATATATGGATACATATAGACATACACTATGTGAAGTGAAGCGTATGTTAATTAACTTGATTATGGAAATCATTTCAAAATATATACTTATATCAAATCATCATGTTATATGCTTTAAATATATTAGAATTTTATTTGTCAATTATACCTCAATAAAACTGGAGGAAAACAAAGAAAACTGAAAACTGATGATTATCCTAGATTACTGTGTTAGGAGAATCCAAAGGAAAAAAAAGACAGGGCTTAACTCTTCCCCACTGGACTTGGTTTTGAACTCTTAGTGATAAAGGCAACCATCACAAAGTTTGAGAAATGGAGTGACACAATATGACTTATGTTTTAAAAGGTCTGGTTCACCAATTTTTTGCAGAAAAGACTGTGGAAGAAGAGGAAGGTTGAATTAAGGAAACTGTTTAGGAGACTATTGAAATAAACCAGGGAAAAGAAGATCAGGACTCAGAGTAACTGAATAATTCTAATATTTTAAAGTGAAAGGAGAAAGACTTCAAAAATTGGTTGATTTCATGGACATTTTCTATCTGTGCATATTGTGTGAAAGTGAGAACTCTGGAACTACAATGTGTGGTAACACTCTCAGCTCTACCAATTAATTGTATCATGAGCAACTTAGCATCCGTGCCTCAGGTTCTTCATGTACAAAAAAGGGTGATTGTGAAGGCTAAACAATGTATCCATATAATTTGCCTAGCAGACAGAAAGTGCTGTATAAATGTTAGCTGTATAAATGTCAGGCAAACCTCATAACAAAATTTTTAGAGAAATCTTTTTAGACAAATTGAATGGCAATGAACCTGTTACATTCTCATAAAAACGATATTTTCAGCCAAAGAAACACAAGCGAACAAAAAATCTTTCAATTAGATATGTCAGTGGTTCTCATAGAGGCTATTTTGCCCACCAGAGAGCATTTACCAATGTCTGGAGACACTTTAAAAAATTTTTTAAATTTTTATTTATTCAATTAGAGTTGACAGTCAGTATTATTTTATTTTAGTTTCAAGGGTACAGCATAGTGTTTATACATATAATTTATAAAGTGATTTCCCTAATTATTTTAGTTCTAACCTGGCACTATACATAATTAAAATATTATTGACTATATTCTCTATGCTGTACTCTACATCCCCAGATTGTTTTGTAACTAATTTGTACTTCATTCCTTCACATTTTTCACTCAATCTCCCAACCTCCCGCCCCCGACTTATCTGGCAATCATCAATTTATCCTCTAAATCTATGAGTCTGTGAATTTTTTTGATCATTTATTTTGTTCTTTAGATTTTACATATAAGTGAGATGATATAGTATGTGTCTTTCTCTGTCTGACTTATTTCATTTAGCATAATACCTTCTAGATGCATCAGTGTTGTCACAAATGGTAAGATTTCATTATATTTTATGGTCAAGTGCTATTGCATTGTATGTGTGCACCACTTCTTTATACAATTGTTCATTGATGGGCACTTAGGTTGCTTCAATATCTTGGCTAGTGTCAATATTACTGCAGAGAACATAAGGGTGCATATAACTATTTAAATTAGTGTTTTGGATTTCATTGGATAAATACACAGAAATGGAATTATTGAGTTATAACATGTTTAATTTTTTGAGAAATCTCCAAACTGTTTTCCATAGTGGTTGCACCAATTGGCAAACCCAACAATGTTCATGAAGGTTCCTTTTTTTTTACATCCTCGCCAACACTTGTTTTTTGATTTATTGATGATAGCCATTCTGACAGGTGTGAAGTGATATTACATTAAGGTTTAAATTTGCACTTCTCGGATGATTAATGACCTTGAGCATCTTTTTATATGTCTATTGGCCATTTGTATGTTCTTTGGAGAAATTCCTATTCGAGTCCTCTGCCCATTTTTTAATTGAAATATGAGGGTTTTTTTGTTTGTTTTTTTGTTTTTTTTTTGTTTTGTTTTGTTTTTTGGTGTTGAGTTACAAGACTTCTTTGCGAATTTTGGATATTAATTCACTATCAGATGTATCATAGGCAAATATCTTCTCCCATTCAGTAGGATGTCTTTTTGTTTTGTTGATGTTTCTTTTGCTGTGCAGAAACTTATTAGTTTGATGTAGTCCCATTTGTTTATTTTGTTAGTTTCCTTCAACCAACAAGGTATATCAGAAAAAAAATATTACTAAGAGCAAAGTCAAAAAGTTTCCTCCTTATGTTTTCTTCTAGAAGTTTTAGGGTTTGAGGTCTTCTTACATTTAAGTCTTTAAGTCATTATGAGTTTATTCTTGTATATGCTGTAAAAATGTGGCCCAGTTTCATTTTTTTGCAGATATCTGTCCAGTTTTTCCAAAATCATTTATTGAATAAACGAACTTTTCTCCATTGTCTATTCTTGTCTCCTTCATCTTACATTAAATGACTATATAGGCCTAGATTTATTTTGGGGCTATTATGTTCCATTGATCTATGTGTCTCTTTTTATGTAAGTACCATGTTGTTTAGATTATAATAGATTTGTAGTATAGTTTGAAATCAGATAATGCGATACCTACAAATTTATTCTACTTTCTCAGGATCACCATGGCTATCCGGGAGCTGCTTTTTGGTTTTATATTAGAATTATTTATTCTAGTTCTGTGAAAAATGTCATTGGCATTGTGATAGGAATTGCATTGGATCTACAGATTGCTTTATGTACTGTAGATATTTTAACAATGTTAATTCTTCCTATCCATGACCATGGTATATGTTTCCATTTATTTATATCTTTACTTTCTTTCTTCAATATAATTTTGTGAGTATAGGTCTTTTACTCCTGGTATTTTTTTTTTGATGCAATTTTAAATTAGATTGTTTTCTTAATTTCTTTTTCTGATAGTTTATTATTGTTGTATAAAATGAAACTGATTTCTGAATGATGAGAAATTGTGATATATCATGTTGAAGTAACATTTATAAAAAAGGACTTGTGATTTTATATTTTAGAGTATTTTAATTACCCTAACAGCATAAACAATGTTAGTAGAATATGCAATACAAGATTTTTAGCACAATAATAGAGAGTGATGTAAAATAAAGAAGGTTCAATTTAAAGTATTAGAATTACCACATGTAAAAATATCAAAGGGAAAATAACTTTATGGAACATTATTCAAAAAGTGCACATTTAACATCCATGTATTTGGATAAGTATCATACATTCTGGTAAGATACTTACCATTTATTTTTCAGAAAAATATGTTTTCTCTATTCTCCTATCATCTATTTTACCTCAAAGGGCAAGATTTTACATTTTCTCTTATTTCTAATTTCTCATTTCTAATGCCAGGTAAAAAACATAGCTGATAATCCACAAGACTTTAGTTTTATATTTTAAGCCTACATGCTGATGACAATTTATCACAGCTTATTCAGTTTACACTAAAGTGTAATGTAATTCAATGTATGAAAAGAATCTACAACTATCCTCACTCAGCTTTTCCTTTGAGATCACTATTAACCCAAATCCTAATAAGAAACCGACTTTGGACATTAACAAGAAAAAAGACACGGGTTTCCTTGGCAACTGGAACCATGCGCAATCTCTTAGAACAGCTCCTCCTACACTCAAGTTTCCTAGGTAGCAGGCTGCAAACATTTTGTAAAGACAATTGGTATAATGCGACGGATATTATTCTGTTCAAACTGCATGTTAAAAGCTTCGATAGGAAAGATGCATTTGCTGTAATAACTGGCAATTTGAGCAAAAGTATTAATTATATAATGAGATTTCTTTCTCTAATTCAGAATTAACAGTTTAATCAAGATCCCAAATATACGTAGGTGTTCATCAAGAATATTTCACAAATAGAAAAACCTCCTCCCATTTACTTCGCTCCCACCACTCCAACTCCGAATTAATCATGCGTATTTTGAGCTAAAGCTAAAGGTAAGTTGCAGGTGAGCTCTTTCATGATACATAGCAGTTACTTCATTTTATCAGAGCTCTGTCACTGAAGCAGAGAAACTAATCTTTTATCTCACATGAATGGAAACTCAATTTATCTTGAAATTGACTGTAAAGTGTCACAAAAGTTTAAAATCTCTAAATGAAACGTCTCTAAATCTAGAAAACATTAGGGAATAAATCATAAATGGCCTAAAGGAAATGAGTACTTCAGTAAAATTTAAAAAAATTAAAGGAGAAGTTATTAAAAATTAATTATATGCAGTTATTTTCTGGATGTAGGAACAAACAGGAAAAATCAATGAACAGGAAAAATTAAGGGATTCATTTACATCAATAGCAGATTCTATTTTGTAGACATAAAAAGATTCAGACGAGTTCAATTTAAAGAGCAAATGTTATTAAATGTGGTCAGAGTCAATGCAAAATTTTCTGGCTAATTTGGAACCTTTACAAATCAAATATCGTTTTAAAAAATTATATTTGAAACCTTTTATATTTCTAATTTCATATAGTAGGAGCTCCTATTTTCTGAAGTATAACTCCTATTCTCTCACAATGCAATTAAGTATAATTATCTATTGAGTTGCACACAAAGATAAATATAATTTATGTGTAATTAATCAGCTCTGTAGCATTGTTAATTTTAAACTATATGCAAGTAAAGGGGTACAGACTACATTGTTTAAACCTGTTTTGCTTAATACTTAGTAGAACATCTATACAACTAGAAATTAAAGGGAAGAATATTACAATTCACTCGTTTTCATACTTTTCTTGCAAGATATATTGCAAGATAGTCTATATATGTTTATTTTTTAAACCAAAATTTGAATAAATTGGAACATAAATATTTTAGATTACTTTTTCAAATCTCTCTCCCTGTCTCACATACAGACACACACATACTTTTTTTCATCTGATTGCTTTTATTGGATTAACTGAAATGCTGTTTCCTTTAATGCTTTTTTTCAGATCAACATGTGTAACATAATATAGCTATTTTTAATAGATATGTTTTACTCTAGTGTATAAATTTAACATAAAATACTTAAAATTTCTCCTCTTATTGATATTTCACTTAATTTACTTTATAATTGTATACACAAAACAAAAATACAGACACACACACACACATACTTGTACTTTTTTTCCCCTATTTGTTTGATTCCAATCAGTGAGGGATGCAGAATTTGAGAATCAATCTTGGAAAGTGATTCTGAGATTGCGATAATGGAATATGAATAATTTATGACAATACCAGCACAGACTTTTTATATTTGGAATTGTTAGTTTAGTGCTCTATATGGCATTACTAAATACTCCATCTGCAGTTTTCTTGTCTCACCATGCAGATTTGCTAAGTTTGTGTTCAGCGGCATTTTTTTAAAATTTTTGTTTTTATTCAAGTGTACCTTCCTTTTCTTCCTTAGAATTATAAATCTAACTTTCCCTCTTCTATATGAAAAAGCAAAAATGTAGCAACAACAAAATAAATATTTACTCAGTTATTTAATTATCTAGTTAGCTTTGGTTTTAGTGTTTATTAGGTGCTAAATGTTTGACTTGCATTAGAGTAGCAAATATCAATTATTAATGCCTGTTACTTGATTATTTTGTTACACTTTCAGTCTTATTTCCAATATAATTTTATCAGACAATTCTGTTTACATTTTTTTCTCTGTGGTTTAAATCCCATCTTCTGGCCGTTTCTAAGATATGTTTTGTTGTGTTTTTTAAATAACGAGATCTTTCCCTTTATTCTTGATAATGCACCCTGAACACATATGAAAACATGAAAAAAAATAAAACAAAAAGAGAATTTATAGTTATGCATAGCATAACGATGTTTTGGTCAATGATGGATGGCATATGCAATGGTGATCCAATAAAATTATAATGGAGCTGAATTTCTTGTAAGGAATGGAAGGATATGTGGTTTAAGAGAATATTTTTTCTCTGATGGAAGCAATATCTGTGAGGCTTAACTCACTCATAGCATCTCAATTTTGAATGTACAGCTTACACCCCAATCGGTCAGCCACTAACCTGTTTCAGCGCACAGGGAGCTACAGACCTGCCAAATCTAGCTTGATGGTCTTCAGAGTACACTGCTGAAAATTCTTTGTTGAAGACCTAAGACCTAAGATCCTGTACAAGGACACAGGTCCACAGTGCTACTCCTACTTAGCAAAAGCTTTCTGTGGTAATGTGGAGCCACTGGCATAGATAAATTTTATTTCTTCCATCAATTCAATTCCAGAGAGAGCCCTTTGTGCCAAATAGGGTCAATGGAACTAAAAAAAAATCTCCAAAGTCAAAATATTGAATCCTCAGATCTATACTCTCTCCCTGTTAAACATCTTTTTCTTAATTAAATATTATAAAGTTCTTTAACCTGACTAGAGCTGCAACATGCAATAGCCAAAACCATATTAACATAAAAATCCCTTATGTTCCTTTATGTTTCCATCTTGATTTCTTATTCCTTCTGATGTGTGACTTACTTGGTTGACACATTTTTTCATTTGTTGAAGTAAAAGAAATAAAAAAAACAGCCATTACTATAGTGATCTATGCCTTACCCACTCAATTTCATTCACTATTTCCAGTCAATCCAGACTACACCTTCATTTTTAAAGCAATAGCAACAGCTTCAATATTCTATTTCTGATGAAGTAGGGGGAGGGCTTGTGAGACATTGTTTACAATTTCTATAGTAGCGTAAAGTAATGCCCTAGACCTTTACATTTACTTAGCACTCACTCACTGTCTCACCCAGAGCAACTTTCAATTCTGTAGGCTTCATTCATAGTGAGTGCCCTGTACAGGTATACTATATATTTTTAATCTTTTTCACCATATTTCTACTGTACCTTTTCTATGTTTAAATATGTTTAATGCACATATACTTACCATTGTGTTACGATTGCCTTCAATAGCATGCTGAACAGGTTTGTAACCTAGCAGCCCTAGGCTATACCACATAACCTAGGTGTATCGTAGGCATTGCCATCTAGGTTCTTATACCATCCATGATGTTCGCATGACAAAGTTGCCTAATGATGCATTTCTCAGAACATATCTTGTTGCGTGATTGTACTAATATCTGGTTTTATTATATAGAAGCAATGCTTATTCTGTTGAGTTACAAAACTATTCATCATTTATAATGAAAACCTGGTTGCCAGGCAGCATAGTGATTCTGAAGAATGAATGTCAGAGAAATTTGTATACATGTTCTAGCACAATTGAATTTTATTTTATGGTGAATAACACAAAAATCTAGGCCTTTTTCAGATAGGCACATTTAATTCAATACACTTTTAATTTTTATTATTTGCTTTATATATCACATTTAAAAAAAGATGTTTGAACTAAAAAAAATCTCATAATTTAGTTTGATAAATGAATTAACCTTTATAGGATGTTTCAGACAGAATCTCATGCTTGAATAGGTTACTTGAATATTGCCCCTAAGCATTTTTCCATCTCTTCAATACTCTAAGTCTCATCCTGCAGTCTTGTAATATTGGCCACTATTAAAATCTTTGCATGGTGCTGAACTTTGTCCTCTTTAAATTATTTCAGCTCCATTAGCCACAGATGGAAACTTTTTACTCCCTTTCAGCAGAATGGTTAATTTACCTAAAACTGCCAGAGTAATATTCTTTAATTAGTTAAATCTATTGTGTAATTAAGATACATCCTGCTATTATTTTGGAAATAGTAAATATTTCTTACATGCAAGTGGCCAAAAATTTCCCAAGAAAAATAAATCCATTTGTAAATGGTATGAATACATGATAGAAGAAAATGTCACAAAAACCATTTTCAGTTTGAAGTCTTATTGAAGTACATAAAATAGATCTTTCATTAGTTTTTAATGAGACTGTAACTATGACCTGAAAAGCCAAATGGCTATAAAGAATCTAAAATTTTAACATTTAAAAATATTTTAATCAGGTTTATACAAAATCTACATGTAAAAAGACTTTATTTTCACAAAAATGTGCTTTCTTCTCTGATATATACATCTGAAACATACCTTCCATGCTGTACAAGATTGTCTATGGAGGCAAAAGTAAACAACTATTTTTTACTTTACCCAGCATTAAACTGCTTATTTTAAAACATTATTCAACATAATAAGCTATATGTAATAAACTCTTATATTATAATGAAAGCTTTCTTATTTGATTTGTTATTTGTAAAATTGAAAATCACAAAAAGTGCAAAATATATCTTTGAAAAATATTAAGTATCGCCTTCCTCATAGAGCTTGTGAAATCATCTACCTGATGAAGCAAGCTGGCATTGTTCTTATATTAAGAAAACAGTAGTCACATATAGCTGTTTCAAATTTTCCCTGTATTTGTTTTATCAAATTTTAATGTACTGAATAAATGCAAATATATAAACAGTATAATGACTGACAAATTAAAATAATATAATAAACAACCATCCAGTCCAAAAATTAGAATATATTTAATAACTTGCATCACCTGTTGCTGCTTTCTGTCTCTCTTGCAACCTCCCTCTATATTTTATCATATATGTATTTATCAAAGCAACAAATTGTTTAGTTTCTTGTTAAATTGGTAAATAAAAGATAACATTCTGTAGATAGTCTTTTGGAGCTTAACACTTTTACTCACCATTATGCTTCTGAGATCCATTCATGTTTTTCTGAGCAACTGTAATTCATTAATTTCTCTGACATATAATGTTTTATTGTATTAATATACCACAATTTACGAATTTGGATTGTTTTTCGCTTTTTTCTAAGATGAGAACATACTTTTGTACGTGGTGCAATGAATAAAGATTTTGATATAGGTCTCATGAATGGCTTAGCTTTATGAGATGATGCCAAATTATTTTCCAAAATGGTTGTACTGAGTTACATTCTCACCACAAATATATGAGATCATGGTTGTATTATTTGAATCTTAATTTCTAATATCTAAAGTGTATAACATTGTTTCTCAATTTTGTTTTAATTTATATTTCCCACTTTAACACTGTTTCAGCAGCATTTTGTATGCTAATTGGGCCTTATGTATCTTCTTTTGTTATGTGTTTAGCTTTTTTTTTTTAGCTGTTTTACATTTTGATTTATTTTGATTTTTAGGAATTCTTAATACTCTGCATGTTAAAACTTTATTGAACGTACATACATATACATACTTGTGTCTTCTCCCAGTTTGTGGTCTATGATGTCTTTAAAATTAATGGGATTTGTAAAATTTTATTTTGGTAAATTTTTAGCAATATTAGACTGTCTTTGAGTAGAAAGCTTTGTAGAACCCATCCATAGTTTCTTACTTACATGAGGCTAATAACTTTGGGGTTCTAAACTACAGGCAAATAAGGAAGTTTGTGTTTTCATGTACTAGCCAAACAGTAAGTACTTATAATCTTCTTGTCATGAACCTGACACAAGGAAATGAGGATACCATTCTGTAAACAAGCAATATTTGCTTTGCAATGAATGGCTGTAGGCCAACCCAGAACTGCCTATGCTATAACAACCTCCTAAGGCTAAGAGATTGATTTATGTTCTCCAGCAGGTGTACTTACTGTACAGAGTATTGTTTCCTCACTATTAAACAGGTCACCTCTCTGTAGATTGGAGCATGGCCTTTTGTCAGCACCTCGTTGTAAAAACCACACGTACTGTTAAAATCACTGCCATGAATTTCACAGTGTTCTTAGTAATATTGTTTGATGCAGCATAGATATCATTTATCCAAATTATATAAGTCTGGCTTCACTTCCCCAGCATCAAAATTTTACTGAAATACATGTTTATAGAAATGCCTTTTGATTTTCTGCATAAAAATATTTTTCAATTCAAATGTTTAATTAACAATATAATTTGACCTGGCATCTAGGTTCACATTTTACTTATCACAGGCGCACATTCAGATTTTGAACCTCACATATATTCATTCTATGAACCACATAATTTTAAACCTTTCAATATCAAATGTCAGAGTCAATATAAAAAGAATATATATCATGTTATTATAGCCAGAAATTTTGGTTTGTCAAAAGGAGAGAAAGAAAGGATTTGGAGGAGGTGTAATGTTATTATTCTTTCAACACAGTCCCTGTGAAACATTTTTTCTGTGCTACATACATCTCCACTAAGTTAGTAGAGGTCTGCGAGAAGGCCACACATCAATACTGTCAAAGTCCCTTTTATAATGACAAGGATTTACATGGTAGTGGCACCTGCTCCACCTGGCACTTCCTCCCCACTACAGACATAGAGATGAGAAGTGAAGAAGCCATGAATTACAACAAAATGAATTTTTCCAACTTCAACTCCTCACCACCTTGAATACTAGATATTCCATTAGTAGAAAACTCTCTGGACCCTTCGCCCTGCCTAAGCCTAGTCTAGTTTTCACATAGAGGTGCCCTGGGTATCTTGGGACAGATGATCAAATATTAGAATGTTATCAGTGCAGAAGTGGGTTTAATGTGTGACTTAATACAAGAATAGAAATCTTCAAGTATACTCTAAATCCACACAGGGCATATAATTATAAATTGAAGACCCTCACTCACCCAGTTAGCCAGGCAAAAATTCTCAGATGTATCCTTCTGCCTAATTCCCAACATCCAATCAGTTTTCATGTTTGGTGATTATATTGTATTACTTTCATTTTTACTTTTTACTTTCTATTTTTTACTTCCAGAAACCTAGTTTAAGTTATATTTTACTTGTTGATTAAGTTTTACTAATTATATTTGTCTGGCCTTTCCTCTTTCAGGCTGTTTTCTCTAATCCAACCTACAATCTACCGCCAGGTTAGTTTTCTCTAGTTCTAATCATGCCATTTACTACTTAATGTTTTTCTGAATAATGCCCTAATGTTGAATTCTGATGGCAGTGAGAACGAAAGCACAGAGATTGCTCTGTAGATTGGCAACTTTGATAGTGCTCCAAAAAATGTAAACTGGAAAATTGAGTATCTAAAGTAATAGTCTTGCTCTTACTTTGTGCTATTAAAATAATTCATTTATATATTCTTGTAAATTAAATAATATACACTAAAAAAGTAGGTTTGAATACACTTTTTTTTCAAAAACTGATTTAAAAAATAAGCAATGGGGTATTTTCTATACTGCGAATAATTATTTAAGATCAAAAAGTTTATTCATAGTCTCTGATATGTGGAGACTCTACAGGAGCCCAGTAGCCTGTGCGAGTCTGCTTTTTGAGATCATTCTGTCTTAACAGATGATTTCAAGATTCTAGTCATTAAAAACAGCAGTATTTCACTGAAGACTTACAAATGCATGCTTTCTTATGAAACAAGGAAACAAATTGTCAAGGAGCAATGAGAGAAAAAAATTACAAGCCATTATATATACAGATATAAGACAAACAAACCTCATTATCAAATATGAAGTTCTTGTTCAATTTTGGATATGTAAATACAAAATTGCTATGTAGTTATGACATTTGATTTTTTTTATTGAGAATGAATTACCTGTATTTATTACCGCAATATTCTTAATATGACTCATTTGTTGAGGTAGAAATTGCCTTTCTCTTGGTCAGATATGCATGACAAAATGGGTCAAATCCATTTTTGTTGTTTTTCAATCTTATTGTTTAAATGATTTCTATTGAACTAGAATATACTTAACAAAAGTGCACAGTTCAAAAAATAATAACTTGATTTTTACAAATGAAAAAAATAATTGGCACTGATATTCAAAAAACCTACTCCGCAGTCACTATTTTGTAACAAATACGTTCACTCTATGAAGGTGTTCTACCTATTAATAACATTTTTATTAATAGACTCATATAGTATATATGTGTTGTATCTGTGTTCTTTTATTCAAAATTGTGTTTTTGTGATTTATTTATTTTTATAAGTAGCAATATTTTAAAATTAAGTTTTGCGTTTCCAAACACTAACTATTATTGATAGTACTGCTATAAACATGCTTGTGCATGTCTATTGACAAACATATGTACATATTTATGTTTGGACATACATAAGAGAGGAGTGGCTGAGTCACTGTATATGCATACTTTAGCTGTATTAAATGCAGTTAAACAATTTTCAAAGGTGGTTGCTAATTTTCTCTTTTTTAATTTATTTTTTTTATTTAAGTATAGTTGGCATACAATCTTATATTGGTTCTATTAGTTTCAGTTGTACAATATTCGACATTTTTATAACACGATGTGATCACTCCACTAATTCTAGTAATCATCTGTCACCATGTAAATTTAGCACAATATTATTAACCATATTCCTCTTCTCCTTTTCACCCATCTGCTCACCCCCACTCTTCTGATAACCATCTGTTTCTATGAGTTTGTTTTATTTTGTTTATTTGTTTGTTTTTATATTCCACATATAAGTAAAACCATATGTTTTTTGTCTTTCTTTGTCTGATTGATTTCACTTAGCATAATACCCTCTAGGTCTATCCAATAGCCATTCTGACTGGAATAAGGTGGTATCTCTTTGTGGTTTTGATTTGCATCTTCCTTATTAGTGATACTGAGCATCTTTTTATGTGTCTATTGGCCATCTGTATGTCTTCTTTGGAGAAATGTCTTTTCACATCCTCTGCTCATTTTTTAACCAAATTTCTGATTTTTTTTTTTATTAAGTAATATAAGTTTCTTATGTGTTTTGGATATCATCCCTTTATTGGATGTATCATTGGAGAATATATTCCCCATTCAGCAAGTTGCCTTTTTATTTTGTTGAAAGTTGTCTTCACTGTGCAGAAGTTCTTAGTTTGATGTAGTCTCATTTGTTTATTTTTTCTTTTGTTTCTCTTGCTTGAAGGGATGTGTCCAAAAAGATATTATGCAGACTGATGTTTGATAGTTTACTTCTTATGTTTTCTTCTAGGATTTTTAAGGTTTCAGGTCCTGCATTTAAGTCTTTAATTCATTTTGAGTTTATTTTTATATCTAGTGTAAGAAGTTGGTCCAGTTTGATTTTTTTTTTTGCATGTATCTGTTTAGGTTTCCCAACAACACTTGTTGAAGACTGTCATTACTTCAGTGTATATTTTTACCTCCTTTGTCATAGATTAGTTGTCTATATCAGTGAGGGTTTATTCCTGAGCTCTCTATTCTGTTCCATTGATCTATGGGTCTGTTTATGTGCTAGTATCACACCGTTTTGATTATTATAGCTTTATAGTATAGTTTGATATCAGGAAACATGATATCTCTAAATTTGTTCTTTCTCAAGATTTCATTGGCTATTTGGGTTTTTTTGTGGTTTCATATAACTTTTAGGATTATTTGTTCTAATTCTGAGAAGAATGTCATTGGTATTTGATAGGAATTGCATCAAATCTAAAGGGTCAATTCACTCTTCACTAGCATTTCAGAGTGCTGGTCGCTCTACATCTTTGCCAACACTTGAAATTACAAAATTACCTATCTTTTTTTTAGTCACTTGGTAGATGTGTAGTAGTAGTAATTGTGGTTTTGATTTACATTTACCCAATGCAAATCAATTTCCTACACACGTTTTATATATTTACTGCCTTGATGACATGGTCAAATGAGAGTTTAAGTCTTGTCCATTTTTCTACCAAGTTATTGATCTTTTTTGTTACTTATTTGTAGATCTTTATATTCCAAATAGGAGACATTTGCCAGATATATGAGAAGTGGATATCTTTCTCCCTCCTTGCCTTTCTAGTCTCTTTATGATATCTATTTGTAAACTTAGGTTCATAGTTTTAATTGAGTTTAATTCATAAATTTTCCCTTTATATAGTTAGTGATTTTAGTGTCTTGTTTAAGAAGTCTTTGCCTACCTCAATAATCTGAATTTATTCCCTAGGTTTTTATTTTTCCTGAGGTTTTATGTGGTTATATTTCATATTAAGGTCTATAATCAGTTCAAAATTGATTTTTGGAAATGGTTTGTGGTAGAACAAGATTAATTTATATCTATATGATTATCTAGTTGTCCCAGCACATTTATTTATAAGACTGTCAGTTTCCTCACTGTGCCATGGATGACATTTGTCACAAAGTAAATTACCCTATATGTGTGGGTCTGCACTCTTCACTCCATTCCATGTCTATTCATGTGCCCATTTGACATTGTCTTAATTACTGTAGATTGTTTTTCTTGATACCTAGCAGTGAAAGTTCTCTAGCTTTACTCTTTAAGATTTTCTTAACTATATGTGGCCAATAATTTGCAGTTTCAAGTTAACTTTAACCAGATGGTCAATTTACACACACACACACACACATACACACACTCATTAGATTTTACTTGAATTTGCATTGTATTTGTATATTAATGTGAAAAATATCTTTAAAATATTGTTTTGATATTCATTAATATGGTCTATTTTTCTATCAATTCTTTTTGGATTTTCTTAATAATGTTTCACTTTAGATTTCTTGTACAATTGATATTAGAATTATTGCAGAGTAGTAGTGTTTTTTATAGTAATAAAAATTATCTTATTTAAGCATTACTAGCTTAATCATAAATCAATGTTATTGGATCCTTTTTCTTGGCATAACTCATAATGTGGGATTGCATACTGGAATTGGAGTTTGGGTTGATTTTCTTTCAGAGAATGTTCACTCCTTCAGAGAGATAGAGTGAGACATATCACTACAAAAAAAAAAAATCAGGGACAGAGCTGCATTACGATGTTGGCAATGTTCCAAAGATCTGTGGATTTTTCTCTGCACCTGGGACATACTCTTCCAGGAATTCCATCTGAAAATCTGGGTTGTTTGCCAGCCTCTCAAATGGCTGATTCTGAAATAAAATTTATTCCTCATCACGTAGAGAGTCTAGAAAATGTAATCTGCATTTTTGCCTCTTTATCTATGTAGTTGCAAAATGTAGTAAATAACTTTAGAAGAGAAGAAATAAATTGTGAGGCTCATATCATGGATGCCCCCTGTTGTCACCATGATTCTGATCTCACAATTCTCTAATTTTCATTTTCTAGCCTTAGGAAATTACTAAAATCACAGTCAGTTTTTCTGCCTCTTAACAGTAGCCATCTGACCAGGCACTCTGCCTGGATCACTAGCATCTTGTCTCATATGCAGAATGTACAAATATCCTGAGGTTATCAGAGACTGTGGATGATGGCTCACATTTTTTCCTTTTCTGGAAATTTTATCCACAAGTCCCAATAATTTTTGAATGCCTTTAACAAGTAGCATGTATGTATGTATGTATGTATGTATGTATGTATGTATGATCTATCTGTCTATCTATCATCTATCTATCTATCTATCTATCTATCTATCTATCTATCTATCTATCATCTATCTATCTATCTATCATCTATCTATATCTATCTATTTATCTATCTATCTATCTATCTATCTATCTATCTACCTACCTACCTACCTATCATCTATCTATCCATCCATCCATCTATCATCTATTAGTTTATTGGGCTATAAGTTTCCACCTTCTTTTGACAGGATATTTGGTTTATACAAGTTACTTCATTCTATTTGAAAGCAGAAGTCCTTTTCTTAAATTGCATCATTCTATTATATTTCTTTTTCTGTTTTAAGACTGAAACCCTGAAAATTAAAGATCCTATTATGCTTTCATTACTTCTGAAAAGATATCATTTTAATTATTGACTTTCAATTATTTCAATTAACTAATGCATTGAAGAAAATATATAGACAGTTAAAATACTCTTGTTCATTAGATAATTGCATACAGTATATAAGTATATTTTAATTTTGTTTTTGTTTTGTAATGTGAAACTTATTAGTTCTTCACCCAAATGGGATAATTTATAATTTCTTTTACTTTAACTTCTAACAATCAGTGATAACCCAATTGCATTTCAAACTAATTGTATTCTAACCAAACACATAACCTATAATTGCCTCTAAGTCATTTTAGAATTTGAAACAGTTGTTTTGTTTTTCTATTTCATTTTCATTAATTTCTAAAAAAAAAGAACCAAACTCTTATGCACTACCAACATTTAAAAAATCAGTTCTCAGTTATCTAGCAAAATGTGTGTAACCTTCCCAAATTTAATCGAATAGCATTAGATTATAAATTTAAATGAAAAGACATTACAGATTCATCCTTCACAACATACTACATAGTGGGTATAATTTTATCTTTAGTGACACAATTTCCTGTTTTACTGGAGATACTGAGAGGTACTTTTATTATTTAAAGAGAAACAAGATTAAGTTTTCTCAATTTCTCTTTACTTCTCGAAGTAGAACTTTCAGTTTACAGGTTCACTTTTTTTTTTTTTGTCTTTGAGCTTAGGACTGTGATAAAAACACTAAGAATGATATGCAAACTTTATAGAGAATATTCCAGTCAACAATTCTGTTCCTTTTCTAAACTACACTTAGAATCAATCTGATACTTAATAACATGACTAACATCTCTGAATGCATTTTTTGCCCTCTTACATCACTTATTGCTTTGAATAAGCTACTTTTGTTCTGTATATAACCTTCACAAGAAATGACTTTTCTCAAGATTTTAACTTACATTCAGATCTCTGTTTTAGTGGCCTCACTTTCAGAAATGTCTACCCTTCCCCACCCCTATCTAAACTGGCCAATTCCCTAAACCTTCCTGTTTACTATTTTCTTACACTGCTTTGATCTCTTTCACAATAGTTATCGTGAACTGAAGTTATATAGGTGCTAACCTGTTTACTCTTTATCTACCAAATTGTAATAAAAGCCCATGAACGGATACCCTACTAATCTTTAGTAATGTAATTCCAGCTCCTATGACATTTTCTAATAAATTATTTGACAAAATGAATGAAGAAGTGAAAAACTGAAGTACTTTTCTTCTGAGCCAAGGGTATTGTACATTATGAGAAATATGTATTTTAGAAGCTTTGCAATTTTGAAAGTATCATATTCAGAAATGTCATTTTACACATATAGATAATTTCCAAGCACTAATATTTGTTAATAAATGCCTACTGAATTAGAATACTGTAGCTAGTCATTAACAAAGTACATATGCAAAAGAGTTTAATGATCGATTATATCTTACTTGCTAAACTGAAAGGTGACACTATTTCTGAAATTTGAAAGTCATTTCTCTATTACTAGTAAATCCTCTCAATATTTTCACATATCCCAACTACTCACCTACTACCCCCTCATGAACAATTATTTTCACATGTGTACATACCATGTACATACCCAAGCACACAATGTATCAATATACACATGCTTACACACACGCACCCATATGCACATACACACACATTATTACTATTTCAAACTGGTTCTGGGCTAAACAGAAGATGAGATACTTGGCCTGAGTTGACATGATTAACAGATAGGTAACTATTATTTTACTCCGTAATCTTAGAAAATCTATGTTCAGTTATGTTGAGAAAGTTTTAGTGACTTCCATATCACATGAACTGATACTAAATGTAACTTCTGAGTCAAAATGACATTTAAAACCTAAGGGTTAAAGAAGTACAAATTAGTAGTTGACAGTTACAAGGATGGGGAGCACAGCATAGGGAATGTAGTTAGGTTAGCATTAATTCATTGGCTAGGTGAAGAGCCAGAGGAGAGAAAGAGCAATTAGAGGGATCATTTTATAAACTGTAAAAATGTCTAACCAATGTACTACATACTCAAAATTAATAAAATAAAACAAAATAAAATAAAAAGCAATAACGACATCTTTAATTATAATAAAAAGCATATCTCTGGGGGAAAATAAAATTTTTAAAAGATTCAGTTTAGCTTTAAAATAAACACACTTATTTAATTTTCTTCAGGGATTTAAGTTCAAGCATATAATGAAACTTCTCTAAAATCTCAGCTAATAGAAACCTATATTCTCAGGCACAGTCCACATAGTTGGATCTATAAACATAAAGGTCTTGTCAGTATATCTACCACTATATCTCCAACTTTCTTAATGGTATATGTCAGTAGCTCTGAAAATAATCAAACCGGGTGGTTTTAGTAACCTAGTGTTACAACCGGAAATGAACAAAAGATTACACAGCAAGAAATGTCTGTGAGAAAATACCAATTCTCAGCACAAATGGTTGTGAAACATCACCAGTGTCAAGCAAAATAGCTAGAGTATGACATTTTGCTGAAGTTTTGCCACTGAAATCAATTGTACTAATCATGTGCCAATATGTAGTCATCAATATGTAGTTTATAAAACAAAATTCAGCTATTTTTTCTCAGTAATCAATAAGACACTGCAGTGTTAATCTATTACTGAATAGTTTTCCAGTGATCTCCCATCAAAAGCAGTTTCACAGGAAAAAAAAAATGGGAAAGTTAATATTAATGAAAATTGTTTAGGTTTATCTTTACGATAGAAAAATATCTATGAATTACATGTAGTGTAAAGAGTGTCTTTTTTCTTAGCAAATGTTGATAGGAGAAT
The DNA here is from genome assembly GCF_902729225.1 of Pteropus medius. Taxonomy (NCBI): domain Eukaryota; kingdom Metazoa; phylum Chordata; class Mammalia; order Chiroptera; family Pteropodidae; genus Pteropus; species Pteropus medius. The sequence goes on along the minus strand of NW_024344437.1, from coordinate 992,861 downwards.
TAGGAAAGTAACACTTTAAATTTAAAAAGTGTGATGCATATTTATGATGTGTGTGTTTATGAATGACATCACATGTCAATCTGCTTGGATAGTTCTGTTTTAAGTCAGCAGAACAAAATAAGAAATGAAGATTCTTAAAATAGAAATTGATTATTTTCCTTTAACTTGAATGCATTTCTAATCAAATTAAAGCTGAATTATATTTTAGAAGATATCTAAAGTTTGATCCTTCTTGTTTTTCACAACTGTAGTTTCCAACCGCCATCTTTAAGTTAATTTTCAGACAGTTACAGATAAAATAAAAATTCTCATGTTTCCTTCTGCTCACCCAAATCTGGTAAATGTTTGCCTCCCACATAGCCTCACTTGAGCCTCAGTTACTGGGAATGTTTAAAATGATATGATTTCTTTCTTAATCTCTTATCTGAAGCATATTTTTGCCTTACATTTTACAATCATTTCAATTTCATGGAGAAGTCCAGTATCTCCTGTAAAACAGATGACTAAATGTTTTCTACTAAATGTCGGTGATATGCATTTGAATGGTACCAGGATAGACAGCCTTATCTAATTGAATTTTAGATGAAATAAATAATGTCTTTTTTATGTAAAAGGTTATTTTAGTGAGACTATACCATTTATATTAATAGTTTTCTTTAGAAATCCTTAGAGAAGAAAGCATGTCAAATATTGATCATAATTAATCACCAAACAATGGTACATTATCAGTAATCTCAAAAAATGCCAATATTACTTAATAGACTTCTGCTTTTGGAAGTATTATGGACTGGATATTCTGCTTAACGTATCCTGATTCTGGATAAATTATAACAATTATAAGTGTCTTACTAAGCTTATAAAATGTTAAGAAAAACAAAACAAAACAAGAAACACTCAAAAAAGAAATAGTAGTTGAATTAGAACAAAATAAATATATATATTATTTTTTTCTGAATAAGAAGGAAGGATTAAATCTCTCCCAAATAACTTAATAGATTGAACAATAAAGGACTATTCCCTCAGAGAAAGACTGCCAGTAAACGAATTCAACTATAAGTGTAAGCAAAGGAACCCAAAAGAAAAATTGTCTATCTTTATTTTAACTCCAAACTAAAATGATCTCTCGTGATTTTATAACAATGGCTTCATTTGGGTCGAGAGTTTAAATCATGTAGTATACATATGCTTAGAAGACCTCTTGCCAAGAAATAAAGCATTTCTTGGCACACACAGAGGTAAGTTTATGTTTTCTGAATGAAAACATATTTAAATTGGGACCCTCAAACTAACGTTTAGGAAAAATAAATTCAAAATAAAGAATGAAAAACCAGACAAAGAGTTCAATATGAGTGAATATAAGAAAACACTGAAGGATTTCAGAAAGAATTTAAATAAACAAATGATTAATTAGGTGCAAAATTATTAAAAAATAAAGATAAGCTCGAAACAAAATAATTTTGTTTTAAAAGGTTATCAAAATTAGCCAAAAGGATTTTTAAAATGGACCAAGAAACTTCAGGAAATTTAAAAAATAATAATTGAAATAAGCAATTGATGAGTAATATAGCAGATTTGTGATAGATTAAAAATTATTGAACCACATGATATACCTTAGAAATTACATGCAGTATAGGGCTATAAGTAGAGATGAAGAATATGAAGAGTTTAAGACATATGTAGAATAAAATGAAAAATTTAATTTTCTTTTAAACAGAGTTCTAAAAAGGGAGATGAGGGTAGTTTGAAGATGTAATATCTGAGACTATTCCAGAAAAAAAAAATAGACTTAAAAGCTCAAATTCTAATAGCTCATTGAATTTTCATAATAATAAAAAAATAAAACCACATCTAGTCTTCTTGCAAAGAAGAAGCAGAGCATTAAGAGAAAATATTAAATTTAGTAAGCAAGAAGAAATCAAATACAAAGGAATCACAAAGAAAACCAACATACATTGGAATAATGCATTCAGAATGTTATGAAATAAAACTATCAGCCTAAAACTTTATATAGAACAAAACTATTTTTCAACAATAAGTGAGAAAAATAAACCAAAAGAAAATTATGACTCTAGAATAAAAATATGTACAACTCACTAGAAAAAAAGAAAAATCATAAAAAATTGAGACAAATTTAAGACACAAATATAATGTTCGAAAGGTATGAACAGACCTTTCATGAAAAAAGAGATGTGAGTCATCAATAAATACATTTTAAAAAGCCTATCCTCATTAGTAATCTGGAAAATGATAATTAAATAAAATCTAATTTTACACTCAACAAAAAATAGAGTATCTGGAAAATACCAAGTATTGGTCAGGATATGTAGCAATGGGAATTCCTACATATAGCCTTTCTGGGAGCATATTAATATAAACACTTTTTAAAATAGTGTGGCAATATCTAGCTACTTTAAAAGATACACATACTTGTGACCAAGCATTTTCAATCTCAGGAAAGTACCCAAAAGAATCTTATATAAGTGAGCATCAGTATTTGCAAGAATATCGTTGAAGTTCTGAATGCAGTACAAAAACTGGATCCTACCTGTTTGCACTTTGCAATTTGATATATTTACTCAGTGCAATTACACTCTCCTATGTGCTATTTTATTGTTTTTTTTCTTTATCCTTTGCCAGTTTCCAAAGGTTCAGTTGTACAGCCAATATTCCAAGAGTATCAACAAAGTCACTCCTTTTAACCAAACTTCAGCTTTGAATGTATGGAAATTGAGTCTTAGAGAGGTTGAGTAGACTGTCTAAGATCACACAGATAAAAAATGGCAGAATAGGAGTTCAAACTCATATTTGTATAACATATTGGCAAAGGGTTAAAAAAAATGAGAAAGCCACAAGAGAAAGCATAAAAGGTACCATCTACAGTAAGAAATTACTTTTGGGGGGACTTATGTATAAGAAATCTGGGAGTGAATTTGGCCCAATATTTCCCTTATGATAAAATTTATTTATAATTAATGCTCTATAAGTCACATACTGCTAATATATTAAATAACATATAAATGCCATACATATAAATATATATATATTTAAGTATATAAGGATATGCATTTACTTATGTATTTACTATATGTTCAAATATATGTTTACATATGTGTGTATATATATGTGTGTGTGTGTGTGTGTGTGTATATATATACATATACATATATATATATATATATATATATATACTTGAACATAGGTTCATAATGAGTATATGACTCAAAACATTTTTATCACAAGCAGAATGTTATATCTATGCATTCTGCTGTCATAATGAGTCTGCATTCTAACTGTTTATAGAAATATTTTCAGTATTACTTATTTAAATTAGTATTTACTAGATGTTCTGTTACATTGGTGTAATACCTTCCTGGCCTTGGATACATGCTAATTGTTGAAATTGTTCTTAGGATGATATATGTGCTTTCTCTAGAGCTAAAAAATAAAGTACATTATGCTTTGTCTACAAATCTGAATTTTAAGTAATGTTAGAATAATTTTAGCAAAACTCTTCCATTCTAGAATATGGAAAGCTTGCTTTCAGAATGATGCCAAAGTGAGTTCACTATATAATGTTATTTTTAAAAATCTGATAATATATATGGTTATTTCCAATCTCAAATTTGAAGTTAAATTACATATGTAATTTTTTTTTTACTTAAAAGACATTCTATTTTTATCACTAGATGATCCCGAATGCTAGAAAACTTTTGCTTTTGATTCATTTTATTTCGAAAAGGAAACGTATGTTTTATTAAGTTATAATAATTTAGAATATACCTAATATTGAATGATTCATCAAAAATGACAATGGAAAATCAGTCACAAATATGGTGTTACTTCACAAAGGCAATATAAGTTTTCCTGATTAGCAGGTCATTTAAAAAGAAAAGAGCATTAATAAATAAAATCATTGTATGACTATCAAAAACATAAGCATATAAGAGATCACTTGAAAATATTCAAACTGATTATTTCATACTGATGCACCTACTTTTATTTATTATCTTATTTTTTAAATATACAAATGGCCAAATTATATATTTTTAATATAACTTTTTAGAAGAAATCTGTTGTCTATGTTTTAAATTTACTACCTATTTTTTATTTTTATTTTTAAATTACAGGTGACTTTCAATATTATATTAGTTTTAGATATATAGCATAATAGTTAGACATTTATATAACTTATGAAGTGATCATCTGATAAGTCTGCTACCCACCTGACATCATAACTATTGCAATATTATTGACTATATTTTCTCATGCTTGTTTTGTAACTGCCAATTTGTATTTCTTTGTCCCTTCTTCTTTCACACAGTTCCCTCATTCCCTCCCACCTAGCAAACATCAAAATGTTCTCTGTATTTACGAATATGTTTCTGTTTTGTTTGTTAGTTTAGTTTGGTTTTTAGATTTCACATATAAGTGAAATCATATGATGTTTGTTGTTCTCTGTCTGACTTATTTCAATTAGTGTAATACTGTCTAATTCCATTCATGTTGTAGCAAATGGTAGGATTACATTCTTTTTATGGCTGAGTAAAATTTCATTGTATATATGTACCTCCTCTTTATTCATTCATCTTTCAATGGACACATGGGTTGCTTCTATATCTTGGCTATTGTAAATAATGTTGCACTGAACAAAAGGGTGAATTAGTGTTTTGGATTTTTTTTTTTCAGATAAGTACCCAGAAGTGGAATTGCTGGGTTATATGGTAGTTTGACTTTTGGTTTTTTGAGTAACCTCATTAATATTTTCAGTAGTGGCTATACCAGTTAGCAATCCCACCAACAATGCCCAAGGGTTCCCTTTCTCTACATCCTCACCAACACCTGTTTATTTATTGATAGCCATTCTGACAGATAGGAGGCGATATCTCATTGTGGTTTTAATTGTATTTCTCTGATGATTAGTATCTTTTTGCTTGTCTATTGGCATCTGTATGTCTTCTCTGGAAAATGTTTATTTAGGTCCTCTGCCCAGTTTTTAATTGGATTGTTTTACATTTTGGTGTTATGAGTGCCTTATATACTTTGAATATTAACCCCTCATCAGATTTATCATTGGTAAATATTTTCTCCCATTCGGTAGGTTATCTTTTAGTTTTGTTTATGGTTTTTTTTGCTGTACAAAAACTCTTTAGTATAATGTAGTCTCATTTGTTTTTTGTGTGTTTGTTTGTTTATTTGCTTGTTTCTCTTGCCCAAGGAGACATATTTTTAAAATATTTCTATCAGCAATGTCGGAGAGTTTACTGCTTGTTTTCTTCTACAAGTTTTGCTTCTGGGATTTAAGTATTAAATCCATTTAGAGTTTATTCTTGTATATGGTGTAAGAAAGTGGTCTTGTTTCTTTTTTTTTTTTTTTTTTTTTTTTTTTGCACTCATCCGTCTAGTTTTTCCAATGCCATTTGTTGAATAGACTGTTTTTACTTCATAGTATATACTTCATAGTATATTGTCATAGAGCAATTGACCATATAGATGTGGGTTTATTTCTGGGCCCTCTGTTCTTTTCCATTGATCTATGTGTCTGTTTTTATGAGAGTTGGGTGGGACAGGTTATCAAAGAATCACCAGAGTTCGGTGAGTGGTGATAGCCAGTTTGATGGAGATTCACATTTGGTGTAGAATAAGTAAAGAGAGGACTTAACAAAGAAACAATGGATTCTACCAGCACTTCTGTCCGAGACAGAGCTGTCCCTCTAGTCCTCACCCTGAAGCCAGACAATTCTATTTCTACCATTTTGTGTCTGGCACTTTTTGAACTGATGTACCAATGCTGGAGGTCAGAGCGAGTGAGTAATTACATAGATGAGTAAGTCCGTACTCAGGCCCTTTAAGAGAAATGCCTGGGACTCCAGCGGCCTCTGTTTCATCTGTACAGAATTCCCACTGATTTTCACAGCCAGTTGTTGTGAGGACTCTTTTTCTCAGCACTAGTGATCCAGTCTTGGGATCCCAGTGTGGGGTGGGACTGTTCACTTCTCAGAATACCCCCATTAGAGATATCCCTTCCCATTCTTAACTGCCACACCTGGGTGTGGGACTAGTCTGCTTTGCATCTCTGCCCCTCCTACCAGTCTCAGCATAGCTTCTTCTTTATAGCTTTAGTTATAGAAATTCTGTTCAGATTGTCTTCAGGTAGTTCTCAAGGGTGTTTGTTCTATAATTTAGTTGTAATTTTAATGTCATAAGAGGAGGTAAGCACAGCATTTATCTGCTCTGCCATTTCACTGGAGGTCTCATCAATGAAGTCTGATACAATCTACTTTTAGATCAGGAATTAACAGACTTTTACAGAACATGTGGTTTACAGATAGAATTATTCTCTATGTATATGAATTTTCTGTGTATATATATTCTCTATGCAATATAAAAATCTCAATCTTCAAATTTATACTAATGGAAGAGACAAGACATATATAGATAAAAATGTCGGGGTTAGATAAACATATAGTCAACAATAGCATAGACTATTAATTTTTGAGGAACTGTAAAAATTTGAATACATAGAGAAAAATTGGCAAATTTTTAGTCTAAATATTGGGATGAAGTGTGAGATGTCAGGTGACACCTAATCCTCTTTGAGATATCACTATTCTCCCAGTGCCCAAGTAAGAGTCCCATTCTCTCCAGTCAATTAGATGAAGATAAAAGTCTCACTTGCTATTCTGTGACTATATCTGTTTTCTCTCTTATTACCTGATTTATATAAAATAAATTGTTACATTTAAATTAAATAACTTTTTCTTAAATGTTATAGAAGAATAAAAGCTTCACTTGAGTCAATCTTATTCTGTGTTTATTAAACAATATTAGGCCCTCATTACTCAATGCTAAAGAAGCTGAATATCCAGGATAGATGATGGTAAAGGGACATGGGCAGGAGAGGGAGAAGCTGAGTAGAATATAGAGACATGAAACCAGAAATGGACCCAGACAAATGTTACTTGGAAAAAAATGTTCTGTGAAGAGAAAAAGAAATTACTTTATTCTTTGATGTTATGTGACATTTTCAAAATATAAAATATCCCTTTTCTTTCTGCAAAGTGAATTCGTATGTGACATACATAAAATGCCCATGCCTGGATTAAAGTTTTTTGCATTTTGACCATAGTGTCTGACTACAGGATGTCTACCTACTTGTCACCATTCACTGCAAAGGCAAGCCTTCCTGGTCACAGGCTGGCCCAATCTATACTGAGTGTACAGCCAAGCAGTGATTCAGGGAAGGGGCTATTTAGCAAAATAACCTAAAACTACAGAGTATATCTCACTGTTTACTTTTGCTTATCAACTCATACTTTCAAGAGTATAGTCAAATGTATCAGCAATCTTTTGAAAAGACCTAATGAGTATAAGAGATATACATAAATGGCCAAGATGAACAAGTTATTTTGAAGGAACTAAGAAAGTTTATTGTTTAGATGAAGATAATATTTAAGAATCACAGAAAGTTTAAAAGATTGTTGCATTCATCAAATAAAAGTAAGCTAATAAAAAGGCTTTGTAGTTTCTGTTTTTTTTATTTGCTCATTCATTTTTAAATCTCTACCTATGTTGTATTAAATTCTTTAATATTTTATTTTGAATGGGGGCATAGTTTATATCTTATTTTAATGGGCTGTTTGTCTTTTTACTGAATTATGAGAATTCTTTATATATAAGAACAATACAAGTGCATTGTCAGACATAGAATTTGAAAGTACTTACTCCTAGAGTGTGGCTTTCCTTTTCGATTTTACAATAGAGTCTTTGGAAGACTAAACTGCTAATTTTGGTGAAGTCCACTTTATTCATATTTTTATTTTATAATTTTTTGTGGTTAATTTAACATTTCTTTAACAAATCCAAAGTTACTCAATTTTCTCCTTTGACTCCTAGAAATATTTCTTTTAGCTTTTCTATTTGAAGTAATTTGTGTATATGGAATGCCACATATTATGTGGTATCTCTGGTTTTAGTTATCATTTCTCTCATTACCCTATTAATAATAATATTGAGCATATTTTATATGCCACATGTAAAGTTGTATATCTCTCTCCTTTATTTAAGTTTCTTTCAAAACTTTTGCCCATCCCCCCCCCATTGGATGATTTGTCTTTTCCTTATCGAGTTGTAAAAGGTTTTTTTGTTTGTTTGTTTGTTTGTTTGTTCGTTTGTTTTTATAAATTCTAAATACTAGACCTGGTTCATATTTTTTGATGAATAATTTTGGCTGGTCTATGGTTTGCACATTTGTTTTCTAACTGGTGCTTTTGATGAACAGATTTTTCTGTAATTTTGATGAAGTTTAATTTTATTTATTTATTTGATGCTTATTGTTTTTTGTGAACTTCCTAAAAACAGACAAAAATACAAAACAAAATCTCATGTATTCCAAGTCATGTAGATAGTTGCTTATGTTTTCCTCTAAAACTATATGGTCCATGTTTAATCAATTGTTCTGCATCATGTATGGTAGGATTAATATTTCTCTCGCTTTATTTTTTTCTCATGAATATACAATTTTTCTAGCAAAATTTGTTGAAAAAATTTTATTCTCCTATTTAACTGATGTGATGTCCTCTTTACAAGTCAAAGGTCTTTATAAATGTGGGTGTTTACTTGAGCAATTTTGTTACACTGATTTTTTGGTCAATATATGTGCCAGCACAAAAATACATTGTAACTTTGTAGTAATTCTTAAAATCAGATAATATAAATCTTCCAATCCTGTTTTTCAAGATAACTTTAGTTAATGTAGATTTTTATAATTTAATATAAATTTTAGAATTGTCTTGTCAATTTCTACAAAAAAGTTCTAGTGCTTTCAATTGGATCGTATTGAAATTATAGACCTATTTGAGTAAAGTTAACATCTTAAGAATATTGAATCTTCCATATATGTCCAATTATTTAAATTTTCATTAATTATGTCAGAAATATTTTGTATGCATTAATGTAGAACTTTGCATACCTATTATTAAATTGATTCAGTGGAGATTTTATTTATAAATGTTTCTTTAATGGTATTTTTTCTTCATTACTTTTCACATTAGTTTACTGCTTATATCTTTAACCCTGTCTCATACAAACTTGATAGTTATACTTATTATTTCTAATAATTGCTGTGTAGATTCCTCAAGAATTTCTATGTTGATAATTATGTCATCTGCTAATACAGTTTTACTTCTTCCTTTTCTATTTTTTATTATTTATTTTTTCTTTTTTCATTGAATTAAAGAACTCCAGTATATTGCAGAATAGAACTGATAAAACTGGGCATCGTTTTTTTTTTCTGATCTTTGAAGGGAAGTGTTTAATATTTCAATGTTAAGTATTATTTTAACTGTAGCTCTTTGTAGATTCCTTTTATCACATTAAGGAAATCTCCTTATATGTCTTACTTGCTAGGATTATCTGTTGTATTTTATCATATGCATTTATAGCATCTATTGAAATGATCACAAGTTTTTTGTCCTTTATTATTCTTTTTAAGGTAAAATATATTAATTGATTTTCAAATGTTAAACCAACCCTGGATTACTGAGATAAAATTTTCTTGTTCATAGTATATAAACTTTATAATTACTGCCAGATTTGATTTGCTAATATTTTTTAAAGACATTTTTCATTTTTATTTATGAAAAATACTGTTTTTATTTATTTTTATTATCTCTGTGTTTTGTATTTATTTTGTTAGTTTGTGTTTATTTTAGCGTTAAGGTGATTCTGGTCTCATAAAATACGATTAGAATTGTTCCTTTCTATTTTTTTTTGTTGTTGTTTTTGGAAGAGTTTGCATAGTATTGGTATTTTCTAAAATATTTGGTGGAGGTCATCATTGAAGTTATCTAAGTCTGAAGTTTATTGAAAAAATTTTTATGACACATTAATTCCTCTATGATATATAGTTATATGTTCATTTTCATGTATCGGGTTGGGTACAGCATAATTTTTTAGGGCTTTTTTTTCTCTTTTCATTTAAGTTTAAAATTTATTAGCCAACAATTAGTCATATATTTTCTTGTCATCTTATTGTCTGTAGTATCTTTCACAATTCTCCATCTTTTATTTTTGAAATTAGTAATTTCTAATTTTGCCAGCTAGGAGTTTATTAATTGTAGTCTTCTTCCATGGAACCATTTTTAATTTAGTTAATTTTCTCTATTATTTATCTATTTATTGATTCTTAGTTTTATCTTTACTTTTTTTCTATTTATTAAGCATTTGCTTTGTATAGCTGCTTTTAAAGCTATACATGTATCGCAAAGCACTGTTTTTCTTGTATCTTGCAGATTTTGAATTGCATTTTCAATGTCACTTAATTCAAAATATTTTCTAGTTTATGTTCCAGTTTTCTTATTTTTTTATTAATTATTTAAAAGTATATTGTTTCATTTTTAAATATTTGATGTTTTCCTAGATATAAAATTATTAATTTATAATTTCATTTCATAGTGTTCAGAGAATATAGTGTATTTGATTTCAGCCTTTTAAATCTATGAATATGTGTTTTATTGCCCCCTTATGGACTGTCTCGATGAATATACTGTATGCTCTGGGAAAAAAATTCTTTCTGTAGTTCTAGGATGTATCATTCTTTGGTATCAATCTTGTCAGGGCCATTAGCAGTCTTGGTTAGATCATTTCTGTCTTAATGATGATTTTGTCTAATTTTCTTTAAACTGCTAAATTTTAATGGGGTGCCAAAACCTCTAACCATAATTGTAAAAAAAAAAACAAAGAGAAAAACAAAAACTAAATTAAATTTCTTTAATTCTGTAACTTTTTTTTTTTTGATGTGTTTTAAAGTTATTTTGTTAGACACATACCCTTTATGGTTTTATGTCTTCCTTTTGAGTAAACTTTTTTTATCATTATAAATTGTTTCTTATTTGCTATCATAATAGACTTTGTCTTGGAGTCTATAAACACTTGCATCAATTTACTTTCAAACTCTATGTGCATTTATATTTAAAGTCCATTAATTTTGAAACCATAAATTATTAGTCATTTTTTTTAAAGTTCACTGTCAGGTTCCCCTTTAGAGTTCTTACGTTTATTTCATTAACATTTAATGTAATCATTAATAAAGTTTGATTCCCTCCTACCATTTAATTATTGATTTCAGTTGTGTCTCCTCTATTTTTTTATTTCAATAATTTTAAAACAAATTGTTTATTAATTTTCCTGCCAAATTCCCTAGTTTCTTTTAAATCCCTTCTCTAGCTTCCTGAGTTGAATAATTTAGATAATTTGTTTTTAATTTTTAACTGTTGTTTACAGGTATTTAAGATTTAAGCAACAGAGTATTCTTGAAAACACTCGCTATTTTAGTAATTGCACTTGAAACCATCCTACAGTATATCTGTCAAAATTAATTTGAAATAATACAATTATAAATTTAGGTTATTATCTTCTGGAAAAGAAGAGAAGCAATAATAATTAATTGTAGGCACAATATTTTAAGCATCACTTCTCATGTTATTGTACAGAATATGTTCATGAAAGCCATCGGCTTGCCCTAGTTGCTAATGTCTGGCCTGAATGATTTATTTTTTTCCTCTCTCCCTTTTTTTTTTTTCTTAGTTCTTACATCATTTAAATACTCAGTGATTAGTGCCATCATCAACTCCTTTTCTTCCAAAGTGTTGATTTAATTTAGCATGTGACATTCACAGCTGCAGGATAATTGATAAAATTTTGAAAAACAAGGAAAGATTTATTTTAGTACTGTACTTTAGACACTTTAGAGTTTTATGTGTTTCTTTTGAAAATGAACTGTCCCAAATCTTATATTTCACAGCATTCACATTTCTTCTACCAAAAATATGTTTAACATTCTAAAACTCACCAGTGTAATATCTTCACTGAAAATTTTATTTTTTGATTAGAAATAGTGTAAATAGTATAGACCTCTCTGTTGAATTATATACATTATTTAATAATAACAGATTTGTGTCAGCTGTACAACAGAATATCTTGTCATCTTTTAATTGCTTATATATGGATACTTAAGGTATTATTATCAATACCTTACCAATTTGTGAGTTTTTAAAATTCTATATAGATTATTTCATCACCTCAGAAATCTCAAGAAATAAAGAAGGGCAGATATTATTCATTATTTATGGATGAAGAAGAAAATGGCTAACAATAAAATGAACAAGTTATTGACAAAATAAAGACTAATTCTTCTAATTTCTTGGATCTTATAAAGTTCATCATTATAAAAATAATATGATTATTCTGCATGGACTTCTTTTAAAATACACTTTGTGGTGTTCAAAGTTTAGAGGCAGTTAAAGAAGAGATTAGAAAAAAGGGTTAAGTAAACTGGAAATTCAGAAATTATTGGATTTCATTATCACCAATCTTTTAATCTCTCTGTTTTTTTTATTTCTTTTACTTCAACAAATGAAAAAGTGTGTCAACCAAGTAAGTCATTTTATGTTGCCTTTATTTATTAATAGAAAAATTCATTTAGACATCGCTTAAGTTTTGCTGTGACAAATAGAAAACTCATGCAGAAGTATAAAACACCAAAATCTAGATCATATGTAGATTTTTAAAGTGTATTTGTTCTACATTTTCTCAAGGTAATTAAAAAGAATTAATAAAAAATATAGATGAAAAATAGAAATGATACAAAGCAAAAAAGAAATGATAAAAACTACAAACATCTATATTCTTAGCATATTGCCTAAATAATAATAAATTAAATAATAATAAATAATAATTAAATTGGTATCCGATTTTGACAAAATCAGTGAATGGTTGTGTGTATTTTATAGATAATGATAAAACCAAATTTCATAGAGCTTAAGTAATGTATTCAAGATCACATTATTGAAGGTGGTAGAATCAGAACACAAAATAAGGTCTCCACATCTTCAACACCCATGAGGTATGGGAATGGAAAAAAAAAGACAGATAAAGTGTAAAACTAAAAGGTAAGGTATAGTGCTAGCCAATTTCATATGTGATATTTCATTATTTGCAGCTTGGTTTGGTAATATTATATCCATTATTTTTAACACATTAAAAACTGAAATTTAGAAATTAACTGCTTCCTAGGTCAAACATTTGGTAAAGGGTGAAGCTAAAAATCAAAAACAGGTATTACTACTCATGTATCTTAATGTCTTTTTCTCTTAATATCATGAACCACATACCAACTATTAGAACTGTTTATAATGCCTCAGTTTGCTCAAAATAAATATGTTCTAAATCATCTCATTATCTGTAACCCCTCCTCAATCCCAGCGTATTTTCTCTAGATTGGTGAATCGTATCATTAATTATCCAATCACAAAAATATGAGCCCCAGGTGAATTCTATGCCTATACAATGCCTGTATAATATGATATAATATATATCCATGTCTCTCTTACATTCTATAAAATATGTCTTACTTTTTATAAACAGAGAAAAAATGATCACGATACTTTAAAGAAATAACAATAACAAAAATAGCTAACATTTATATACTGTTTATTGTGTTCCAGGTACTGTTCTATACACTTTAAGAATTTTAGTTTATTTAATTTTCATATTACTATGATTTTGTAGACGGGACAAATGAAGGAGAGTGAGTTTAAGTATTTTGCTCAAGGACACACTTCCTAGAAAGTGAAAAACCGGGAGTAAAACCCAGGCAATTAGTCTCAAGAGCCTCTATTCTTGACCTCTATGCCATAATTTAACGATTTGAAATAGGTAAAGTTGACATAGTATGTATGACCCATTCAAGTTCCAGGAGTACAAGAATGTGGAATGTATCCCTTTTGAACTCTCTATATACTGAGCAGGGGACCAGAGAAAAATTCAATATGACTACAGAGTAATTACCTGTGTGACTTTAGTCAAGCTATTTAATATTTCTGGTTATTACTGTCATCCTGCATAATATGAGAGATTTGGTTTGATAATTTTTAAGGTACTTCTGTGCACTAAAATTCTGTATTAAATAAATATATTAGATCTATTTTTCTCTTTAAATCAACATATTAAAATATTTGAGTTTTAACTGAAATAACTTTTAAGGCAAAATGGTACTTAAATTCAGTATATGCTATATTGTAGAAAAGTCATCTCAAATCCAAAATTATCTGCATAGCTCTATATCCCACTAGCACATTAACTCTGTAAGACAGGGAAATGTGTCTCATTATTCATCACCATCTTTATAGTATCTAGGACTATGTCTGGAGAAAGTTGTCTGTCAAATCCTTTTTTTGTTTGTTTTTGCAAAACTAACTACTGAATTACCACTGGTAGAACACAATTCATGCATATCATGTTTTATATTTTCCTCTCTCCTTTATATTTCTTCTCATAAAATAAATGGACAAAAAAAAAAACAGAAAATGAAATAATGAACACCAAGAAAATATCTTTTTTGTATATTTCAGTCACCAAAAATTATAGTCATCTTGGAAAGCTCACTTTAAGCCCACAACATTGGTGAGACATTCTGGAACAGACTGGAAACTCTCTAAGGCAATTGCCTTAGTCTGTTTTGGCTGCTATAACAAAATACCATAGAGAAGGTAGGTTATAATAACAAAAATTTATTTCTTACATTTCTGGAGGCTGCGAAGTCTAAGATCAAGGTGTCAGTATGGTCTTACAGAAATAGCTTTGCCAGCTATTTCTAGTCTCTATATTCTCTGTGGGAAATATTGTTCTGAAAGCAGACGGAAAGTTGTTTTAAGTGTGAAAGCACTTGATCATCTCCAACCCACTATTTCCTCTTCTCTAATTCTTTCAGTGACAGCTGGCACTGAGACAGCTCATAAAATAATGATCATGTTTTTACATAAAGTCATGTACAAATTTTAGGCTAAATAATATAAATCTTTAATAGCAATATCTCTTTACACTTGCATAGTGTAAATCGATCTCATAGACATCATCTCAGAGATAAGAGAGTTAGGTGCTTTAATCCTCAGTCTTTCAAAAAAAGAAAAAAATTATTTGAAGACTACTATGCTGAGTAGAGTTGCTGTAGAAGAAAATAATAAATTAAATATCAGTCATAACAGTTACTAGTCCTAGGAGCAAAAGTGCTCAGTTCATGGTCTGCTGAAAGTTTGATTGAGGAAGGATGCAGAGGGAACAGTTTTGTTGGAATTAATGAGATTGTGCTCCAGGCATCCCAGAACCTGGAGCACCTTTAGAGACTGGTATCTGGGCAGAGGCTCAAGTGAACTTAAGAACATGGGAGAGAAAGAAGAAATTTTACGTGTTTCTCTATACATTAAAGGGTTCTCAAAACACTCATGTTGAAAATGAGAGATCAAATCTGTGAATATTGATATAGAAATAGACATGAGATATATCAAAAATTTTAAAACAATATATTTTATATTAATAATGTTTTGAATGTAACTATGTATATACTACTAGTAATGATAATTTGATCTGTCAAGGTCATTTGTTAATACTGTTTTAAATGCTTATGATTTAATCATCATAACTAGTTTTATGTATTTCTAGATTTCATTACATTTTTAGAAAGATGATTTATTGTTTTGTAACAATATTCCACAGACCACTCTGTTCCAAGAGACATTTTGGGGATTTCACATCTGTTCAACGTACATTTGTATATTGTATTTTTTTTTTGAAACAGACATATGATATGTCTTCAGTCTCATAATTAATTATTATGGTCTTTTACCTGATACACATTACATTGTTCATATCTTCTTTAGCTGATTTTAAATTTAACACTTTCTAATTGAAAGCAGGAATCTAATAACTTTTGTTTTTTTATGAGATTTATTTTGTACCATATATGTATTTAAATGATACTTTCATAAGTTTACTGACACTTGTCTTCCTCGACACATTTTAAAAATAAGGTGATGACAGTATCTTCCACAGTGAATTTTATTTTTAATATAGAGATCTACAGAATTTTTAAAGGATTTTCATTTCATCTTTTTTTCCTTAAATCTAACTTCTAAGAACACCTATATTATGTCTCCTTATATGAAATTATAATATAATATAATTATTCCAAATGTTTAACAGGGTAGAATATTTTCCATGTAAGAGATACTTAGAAATGTGAATTTCACATATTTAAGCAGTAGAACAACAACGACAAAAAAAAAAACAGAGCTAAGCAGCCTTTTTCAAATTTAGAATAATTGTAACACGATCGCCTTGCATTTTAAGACAACGATTTAGACTTTTTTTTTATTTTCTAGATGCTTGTAATTAAAATATTTTACCAAAATCTGTTCCGTTGAGAAAAGACAAATAAGAATATAGCTGCTTTAAGGAATTTGGGCAGAGAAAAATTTCCATGCTCTTTGGTTTAAACTAAGTCCTTGAGTATGACTGAGAAATTTTGCACTAAAGAACAATTGAAAAAGATCAATGAGAAGGTTTTCATAAATTTTCACATTGAAACTATGCTAAGAATATTAAACCTATTATTTCATTTGATCTTCAAGCCAGTCCTAAAGTGTAAATAGATTTGCGCATTTTACAGCATGAAGCTGAGGCTTAGAGACATTATATACTTTGTCTAATGTCAAGCAGTTATCAAGGCATAGCTGAAATTCAAACCCAAGTTCTTACAAACCTAGAACATTTCCTGCTGTGCCATAGCCACCTCAATTAATTGTTCTATTGAATTGCTAACATATCCTTGGGTATTAGGACTATTAACTGAGAATTGCTTAAAGTATTATGCTTTCCAAATTAAAGATGAGAATAGAGGCTTTTTTCATTAGAATATAAATGCAAACGTATTTTTTGAATAATGTATCAAAAACAGGAACCTGCAGAAATTGCGCAAACTATTAATCTTTTCATGAATAAAATTCAAAATTTGTTACTTTGCCTACAAATGAAGTGTCATTTTATAAAAAGCTACTATGCACCCAACAAATTTTCCTGTTTACACCAATGAGCCAATAACAATCTGTAAAAGCTAAAATTGAGTATAACATTAAAATCACTTAAACATAGGCATATAGTTTACATAGTTTAAACCTGTGTTGAACACTGATAGAATTTAGTTTTAGAATAAACCAAGGATTTTGGAGTTTCAAAATTATGGATAATTTGAATGACATTAACACTCATCCTGACATATCTAAGTGCATATCTCTGAGGGCCAGATAGAAAAGCAAATTGCCCTTGTCTGGCTGGAGGTGGGACTGACATACAACCTCTGTTTTGGTACTTTCATCCCAGGGATTATCCAATAGCTCACCTTTAATCCCCCTCTGTGTCTGAATTGTATAAGGATTATTTGTTTGTTTGTTTGTTTGTTTGTTTGTTTGTTTAAAATCTGTTAGAATTCATTCCTGAAAACAATTGAGACAGTTAAAAAATACAATTAAAAAAAATGGAATAAACTAAAGTAGGAGTAAAAGAAAAAAAAATAAAATAAAAACAAGGATTGAGTTACAAATAGACCTAAGAAAAAGGATACCATGAAGACCTACGTATGTTATTTTAAATTAGCTTTCAATTTGACGATAAGCTTTATCATACAAATGAAAGAATTAAACTTTGATCTAGTAAGTAATTTACTGTATCCATAGGGTAAGGAATAAGCTAACTCCTGAATGTAGTAGTGGTATTTAGGAGCTGACTCACACTAGCTCAAATCACTTCATGGGATACAACTGTAAGCATTTCTTCCCAACTCTGACTCAAGTGGTATCACATTGGTATCTTGAAATCAGCCATTCAGCCATTGGAAGAATTTATACCATGCCAATCAGCACCTGCTAAAAATGAGGACTTTTTGACTCCTGGAGAGCTAATTGTCAAAAATTCATTAGCACACCACTACCGAAAAATCCTTCAAAACACATATAGACACACACTTTAAGCTTATCTTACAGCATGCTTAAGTGTAGGCATCCTACGTCAAATATACAATTCAAATATACAATTCAGAAAAATCTCATGAAGCACCAGTACATTGTACTCTAGATACCCTCATCTTGGATAATAATTGGTCAAAGTATAAATTTTCAAGTCTATAGGGACTACATATTCTTCACACTCTATACTTTATTAGTATGAGGTGGTTAATTATAGAATTTTAGATTATGTGTTTGTGTGCATGCACATGTGCAAGTGTATGTGTGTGTATATAAAATATTTCTAAATGCAAAATGACATGTGATATTGACAAATTTTTATTCTAAGATAACCAGTTTTCTGATAGTTTTGATATACTATAAACTGATACTAATTACAATTTAATTTAAAACATAGACATTAATAATTGGAGAATGAGATATATTCACACATATTTGATATATTACGCATGTGAATATATTAATTACAACAGTTTGTGACAGCAAAAAGTAGGAACAACCTAAAGTTTCCAGCGTTAAGGAACAAATTAGATAAAGTCTAATACAGTTATATAAAAGAATATTGTAGCTTAAAATTCAAAAGGCAGCTCCAAATATATTCTTACTGCCAACTTTCAAAGTTATAGTGTTAAATAGAATTGCAAAGTACTAACCAGTGTATGTTTAGTGATAATTTGCATGAAAATTAGATATAGTATATCTGTAATATGTCATATATGCTCACATATATGTTTATTCACATAGCCTGTCTCAGAAGATAATCAAAGGACCAGTAACTCTAGTTGTCTCTGGGGATTGAGGAAGGTTTGATTTTCATTCTATATCCTTTGATAACTTTACTAGTTTATACCTTGTGTATACGTTACTTACCAAATGCTGCTGATGTCCCATTTTCCAAGCCCATGTCTGAGTTCACTGGCAGCTGCAAGAAATAGCTCTGGAGCCTGCTGACAGTGCCCCACTACAGGAACCTGGATTTGCAGGCTTCCTCCAGCACATGGGATATGCTCAGGCCAAGAATGCCCAGAATGGCAGTCCAACTCCAATCCTGTGATCACTACCTTCTCAAAAAATTGTAAAAAACATTCTTTGAGCAATTATATTTGACACTAAAATGTAATTAGAACTTTAGAAAATATAGGAACATATTAAACTACATATTTGAATCTACTATAACATAAAATTATTTCAAGATCATATATTAAGTTTAACAAAAATATTACGTAGATATTCATTTTCTAGAAAAATAAAAATAAAACAGGGAATGTCATTTTAGAATGTACTATAATGTGCTATTTTAAAAAGGTCTATAAAATTCTTACGTATTTCATTTTATTTATTTTATTTTATATTACTTTCAGATATACCGTACAATGGTTAGACATTTATATAATTTATAAATGGATCCCCTGATTACTCTAGCACCCATCTGGCACTACATATAGCCATTATAAGTAATATTAACAATATTCCTTAGGCCATAATCTACATCCTCCAGACTGTTTTGTAACTACTAATTTGTACTTCTTCGTCTCTTCAATTTTTCTACCCAGCTCCCCCAACGCCGTCTCTTCTGACAATTACCAGTGTGTTCTCTTTGTTTGTGAATCTGTTTAAATTTAAGTTGTCCTTTCTTTTGTTCCTTAGATTCCACATGTATATGACATCATATGATGTTTATCTTCCTCTTTCTGACTTATTTCACACTGCATAATAGCTCTTGATGTCAAGTCATTGCAAACAATAAAAATTCTTCTTTTTCTTTCTTTTTTTTTTTTTTTTTTTTTTTTACAGCTGAGTAATACTCTATTGCATATATGTACCATAACTTCTTTACACAATTGTCTGTCGTTGGGCACTTAGGCTGCTTCCATATCTCGGCTAATGTGAATCACACTGCAGTGAACATACGGGTTCATAAATCTTTAAGAATTAGTATTTTGCTTTTTGTTGGATAAATACCAGAGGTGCAATTGCTGGGTCAAAACTTAGTTCTATTTTTAAGATTTTGAGGAACCTCCAAACTGTTTTCATAGTGGCTGTACCAGTTTGCAATCCTAGCAACAGTGTACGAGGCTTCCCTTTTTTCCACATCCTCATCAACACTTGTTTATTTATTGATGATAGCCATTCTGACAGGTGTAAGGTGATATCACATTGTGGTTTTAATTTGCATTTCTCGGATGATTATTGACTTTGAGAATCTTTTCATATTTCTATTGGCTATCTATATTTCCTCTTTGGAGAAATACCTATTCAGGCCCTTTGCCAATTTTTTAATTGAATCTTTTGGTTTTTTTTTTGTTGTTGTTGAGTTGTATGATTCTCTAGAAATCTGTAATATTAACTCCTTATTAGATGTATCATAGGCAAATATCTTCTTCTGTTCAGTGGGCTTCTTTTCATTTTGTTGATGGTTTCCTTTGCTTTGCAAACTTTTTTTAATTTGATGCAGTCTCATTTGTTTATTTTTTTCTTTTGTTTCCCTTGCCCGAGGAGATTTATTAGAAAAGAAATTACTAAATGCAATGTCAGACAGTTCACTGCCTATGTTTTCTAACAGAAGTTTTATGGTTTTGGGTCTTACATTTAATTCTTTAATATATTTGAATTTATTTTTGTATATGATATACGAAGGTGGTCTACTTTTATTTTTGCATGTACCTGTCTAGCTTTGCCAACACCATTTATTGAACAGACCAACTTTTACCCCATTGTATATTCTTGGCTCCTTCATCATATATTAAATTACCATACAGACATGGGTTTATTTCTGGGCTGTCTATTCTGGTCCAGTGATCTATGTATCTGTTTTATGCTAGTACCACACTGTTTAGATTACTATTGGCTGCAGTATATTTTGATATCAGATAGCATGATACCTCTAACTATATTTTTTCTCAAAACTTATTTGGCTATCTGGGGTCTTTTGTAGTTTCATATAAATTTTAAATTATTTCTTCTAGTTCTTTAAAAAATGTCATTACTATTTTGATAGGGATTACATTGAATCTATAGATTTGTTTGGGTAGTATGGACATTTAAACAATATTATTATTATTATTATTATTATTATTATTATTATTATTATTTTATCCATGAACACAGTATAGCCTTCCATTTATTTGTATATTTATCAGTTTCTTTTTTAATGTCTTTTAATTTTCTGAGTACAGGTCTTTTACCTTATTGGTTAATTATATTACTAGGTATTTTATTTTTATTTGATGCAATTATAAATAGTATTGTATTCTTAATTTCTAATTCTGATAGTTGATTATCAGTGTATAAAAATGCAACTAATTTATGAGTATTAATTTTTATCCTGCTACTTTACTAAATTCATTTATCAGTTCTAACAGATTTTTCGGTAGATTTTGGGGGTTCTCTCTGTAGAGTAGCATGTCAACTGCAAATAATGACAGTTTTACTTCTTTCTTTCCAAATTGGATGCCTTTATTTTTTCTTGTCTGATTGTGGTAGCTAGGACTTCCAGTATATGTCAAATAAAAATCATGAAAGTGGGTATCCTTGTCTTGTTCCTGACATTAAGAAAAATATTTTTAATACTGTTGAGTATGATGTTATTTCTGGATTTGTTTATATGGCCTTTATTATGTTGAGATATTCCCTTTATTCCCACTTTGCTGAGACATTTTATCAAAAATGAATGTTGGGTTTTGTCAAATGCTTTTTCTACATTTATTGATATGATCATAAAATTTTTATCTTTCAATTTTTTTTAGATGGCGTATCACGTTATTTCTGGATATTGAACTAACCTTGCATTCCAGGAATGAATCCCACTTGATCATGGAATATGATATTTTTAATGTATTGCTGAATTCAGTTTCCTAATATTCTCTTGAGGATTTTTACATCACTTTTTATCAGGAATACTAGCCTATAGTTTTCTTTTTTTAAATGTCTTTGTCTTGTTTTAGAATTAGAGTAATACTGACCTCATAAAATTAGTTTGGGAGCCTTCCTTCCTCTTGAATTTTTTGGAATAGTTTGAGAAAAATAGTTATTAATTCTTCTTTGAATGTTTGGTAAAATTCACCTATGAAGTCATCCGGTTCAGGACTTTTATTTATTGTAGTTTTTTGATTATTGATTCTATTTTGTTGGTGGTAATTGGTCGATTTTGATTTTTGGTGTCTTCTTGACTTAGTCTTTGGAGATCGTATGTTTTTAGGAATATCCATTTCTTCCAGATTGTCTAATTTGTTGGCATATAATTGCTCATAGTGTTTTCTTATAATCCTTTGTATTTCTGTTGAGTCTGTTGTTACTTGTCCTCTTTCATTCCTGATTTAATTTATTTAGGTCCCCTCTCTCTTTTTTTTAATGAGTCTGGTTAAAGCTATCTTGTTTCTGTTTATCCTTTCAAAGAACAAGTCCTTGGTGTCATTGATTTCTGTATTGTTTCTCTAGACTTTATTTTGTTTATTTCCACCTGATCTTAATCAGTTCCTTTTTTCTACTCATTTGGGGTTTTATTTGCTGTTTTTTTTTTCTAGTTCTTTTAAGTATAAGGTTAGATTATTTATGTGAGATATTTTTTTCTTAAGGTAGGCCTGTATTACTATGAATTTCCCTCTTAAAACTGCTTTCGTATGTCACATTGAATTGTTTTCATTTTGAATTGTGTTTTCATTTTAATTTGTCACTAGATATCTTTTGATTTCTTTTTTCGATCTCACTGTTTACCCATTTATTGTTTAGTAGCATTTTATTTAGCCTCCATGTATTTGTGTATTTTCCAGTTTCTTTTCTTTTAGTTGATTTTCAGTTTCATATCCTTGTGGTCAAGAAGACACTTAATATAATTTTAATCTTCTTAAATTTATTGAGGCTTGTTTTGTGGCATAACGTGCAGTTTATCCTGGAAAATGTTCCATATGCACTTGAAAATAATGTATATTCTGCTTCTTTAGGGTTAAACACTCTAAAAACATCAATTAAATCCATCTGGTCTAATATGTCATTTAAGGCTGATGTTTCCTTGATGATTTTCTGTCTGGAAGATCTGACCATTGGTGTCAATGGGGTGTTAAAGTCTCGTACTGTGAATGTATTACTATCAATCTCTTTCTTTATGTCTGGTAATATTTGCTACATCTCCATGACTTATTATATACCTGGAAGTTTGTACCGTTTGACCCCCTTCATTCATTTTGCACAACACTCCAACCCATCTCTGGCAATAATGAATCTGTTCTCTGTCTGTATGAATTTTGTTTTGTTTTGTTTTTGTTTTAGATTCCATGTGTAAGTTAGATCATACAGTATATGTCATTTTCTCTTAGATTTGTTTTAAAGTAATCAAGTGATAGTGGAGAGATAAATATATCAGGAGACTACATAAAACAAAATTAGTGCATTTTGCAGCATGTAACTAGAATCCTGTCAGAGCCTTCTTGCTACTTAAAGTAACAGGTGCTTTGGGCTACCCTATTAACAATGTACTCATGTAACAATGCTTTTCTTTTTACAAAGAAAAGGAAATTTATATTTAAACATGTGTGTGTAAGTGTGCACACACACACACACATACACACACACACATACACAAACACATGGAGACATGAAAGTTGGCTGGTAAAGTAATATTCTAGTATTTCAACCAAGGTAGGAGCTGTGGTATTTAAAGTTCATAGGCCTGGTTTATGGCTTTCCAGTGTCCATCAATTATAAATTCTTTTAGGACTCTTCACATTCCAAAACAAAGATAACCATAGTAAAAACAAATGAACATTTAAAAATTGTTTTCTGGCCAAACTAATGGAGGTATATATTGTCAGAATACCAAGTTTGAAAAGTTTTTCTAAGGAATAGAAACTCAAAATGCTCTAAGCATAAATGTAAAGACTTTTCAAATGCCTAAAATGATATCACTTTCTTCTGGTATATGCAGAGAGTAGAATTATTTGAAAATGTTTCTGGGATCTCAGATAGTTTGTGTAAATAAATATCTATCTTTTCAAGGAAGTGTTTTATTTTCTTTATTTTTCCAAATATTCTCTTTTCCCAGAGTTTAATTATTTACTATAGCCCATACATTCTGAGAAAACAAATAATATTTTATGTTATTTTTTAAAATTATATTTGTTGGGGTTACATTGGTTAATAAAATTATATGGGTTTTAAATGTACAATTTGATTATGCATCATCCATATATTTTATTGTGTGTTCATCACTCAAAGTCAAATTTTTATTACCATACAATTGACTCATTTTATACTTATCTACCTCCTCCCTCCCCCACTTCCCTCTGGTAACCACTAAATTGTTGTCTGTGTCAATGAATTTTTGTTTGTACTATTTGTTTGTTGCTTTCAGTTTTATATCCCACACGTAAGTGAAATAATATGGTTCTCTGCTTTTTCTGGCTAATTCATTTTGCTTAGCATATAAATTTCAAGATCCATCCATGTCGTAAATGGCAGCATTTCATCTTTTCTTATTGCTGAGTAGTATTCCATTGTATGCACGTATCACATCTTTATCCACTCATCTATCAATGTTATTTTTATGTCTTGTCCACCGTGAATAATGCTGCAATAAACATTGGGTGCATGTGTCTTTACAATAAATGTTTTCAAATTTTTTAAGTAAATACCCAGAAGAGGGATTGCTGGGTCAATGATCATTCTAGTCTTAATTGACTGTACAAATTTACATTTCCATAGAAGTATATGAGGGTTTCTATTTCCCCACAACCTCTCCAACACTTGATATTACTTGTCTTGTTGATAATAGCCATTCTAACAGGTATGCGGTGGTATCTCATTGTGGTTTGATTTTTATTTTTCTAATAGCCAGTGAAGATGAATGTCTTTTCATATGTTTGTTGGCTATGTGTTGGTTTGTATGATTTCTTTATATATTTTGAGTATTAGCCCCTTAATAGAAGTAGTGTTTACAAATATCTTCTCCCATTCGGTTGGTTGCCTGTTTGTTTAGTTGATGGTTTCTTTTGCTGTGTAGAAGCTTTTTAGTTTGATATAATCCCATTCATTTATTTGTTTTTTTTTTTTTAATTTCCTTGCCTTTGAGGTCAAATTTTATGTTATTTTAAAATTTAAATTTATAACAGGCTAAATTAAGAAAATCAAACCATGACAAAATGTGTATTTGCTCTCAATGTCATTTTGAAATAGATGCTTAAGATTTCATTTATTCACGTCAGTGCACTGTCATCCTTAAGCACAGTTATTCTCTATGGTATGTTGTTTAACAATTTGTATGATTCATGAAAATTCAGCAGTATTTCTAATTTTTAAAAAATATATATACATACTGGTTTATTTTTACCTGAAATCTTGAAAAGCCAAGGAAGTAAAATCAATAAAGCATAAATAAGTGTACAAGTAACAAAGAGTTTATTTGTTTGATAGAGATTTTAATATATAGTTTAAACAATTACTAAAAATTACCAATATCTGATTAGGAAATAGTCCATTGGAGTAGACAATTAAATGTTAGGTCTGGTGGTTTCATCATATGTCACTAGCTCTTTTACATTTTATTTTAGGCTTATGGAGGCTTTAAAATAGCATACGCTGTACAATTGCATGTGTTCTATGATTTTTTACCCTTCAGTGCATGTTCTACCCCTTGTCATTGCTTCCACATTTTCATATGTATTTATATATTTACAACTGATAGATAAATATATTTGTTTTTTTCTAACAGATACTTCATTAAAGTTTTTTTTGGGGGGCGAGGGGGGATGTAAATACTTCATACATATTACCTGCAGTTCTTTGTCTTCCTATCTTCTTTTTTATCTTCCTTTTTTTAAACATCCTCCCTTCCCTTTTCTTCCCTTCTTACCTTCTGTTTCACTACTGGGGGTGACAGGTAGAATGATCCAGCCTTAAAGCACAGCCCAGGAAAGGGTGCAGCAGAATGTCCCAGTGCCTGAGAAAGTCAGATGCTAAAGGGGATCCTTTGGAGACACTGTCCTTTAGCCAATGGAGCAGAGAGGTGCAGAGACCAGGCACCGATGTGGCTGTGAAGGAGATAGCAAAAGAGAAGGCCAAAATGATACAGATTGACTGAAAATGGGCAAGTAAGTAATATATTGATGATTGTGGGAGTCAGGTTTCTTAGCCTCTGAGAAGGGATTAGTAATTATGGAAAGGTAAATAGCTGACTAGAATCCTGAAGTGTTAAATTGAAATCAAAAGTATTAGAAAGATTAGTATAAACTCATGGGTTTCATTTATACATACACACAGAGAGAAATAAAAAATAACTATGTATATATGTATATGTATATACATAAAAATACAGCCAATTTTTGTTATCATGATAGTTGTATTCTATAAAATTGCTGTGAACATGAAATTAGCAAATACTAAACAATTACTCCTAGGGAAAATATAGTTAGGTTTCTGCAAGCTTCTGGTCACATGTTCATCAACTGATCATTTGTGATCAGTTTCTAAGCCCCTATAAGCCTAAAATAAAACTTATTTCATATAGTTTGTTGACTCATAGCCAACAACATTATAACTCATGCCTGAGTGAAGCTTACCTAACACACATACTTATACTGTAAGGCATATCACAGGCTTCTTGTACTTAGAAACACAAGGAAGCACTCAGCACTGAAATGGCCCTGGGGCAGGGGTGTGGGGGGCATTTTAAACAGCAAAATCACCAATGAAAACAAAATGTGAAAAACGTAGCACTAAATAAATTGCCAAAAGGATTCTTGTTTACAGTATGAGAGTTGAAACAAGAAGACAGAACATGTCCTTGTTTGACCTCAGCCGGGAACATGTGTGTAGGACGACTCCAACTTTTTACCATTCTGTGTGTTATGTATTTTAGCACTACAAATAAAATTTAATGAGTATGAAAATTTACAAAAATAGAACCCATGAATAATGAAGATCAATTATATATCTGCATGTTTGTAAACTTGTACCTATTTTGGCTTTGCCTATTGGGAAGGCTTAGAAACACTGAGAAGACCCAGCGCCAGAACAATTGGTATCTGAATACCATTTTCTACTAAAAGGAACCAGAAAGCTTTTCAGAAATTGCTGATTTCAGGACTTACACAAAAAAGTACAAGATGAGCCTGAAATATTGTATCAGGTCAAAGAATAAGGAATAAGGAAATAGTTAAAGAGTAATGGAGCACATAAGAACACAGAAGTCAGCTTGAGGAGCTCCCACTGGGTAAATTTAGGACAAATTCAGCATTAAAAAAATAAGAATATTAAACAACAATCCACAGTATAAAATATGAATTTTTTAAAGTAAATATGTAAATATGTATATGTATATATATATAAACTCTTGCTAAACAGGAAAACAAACTAATAAACATAAGAAAAATGATGAAAGCTATATAATTACTAGTTGGCATCCATCATTATGGTAGCTGATACATATTGTAGTCATGAATGAAGTCTAAGGATAGTGGGAAGATGATTTTTTAAAAAGCAGAATATTAGCGCGTAATATAACAATAATTTTTCATAAAATATTAATTAAAACTTCATAGAAATGAAGACATGGTATAGCATTTTTTAAATTACTCAAAACCTATTCAATTAATACAAGTTCTTAAAGTTTAACACTTCTTTGGGAAAGACTTAATAATTATAATTATTGTTATATTAAATTTATTGGTGTTACATTGATTAACAAAATTAGGTTTCAAGTGTAAAATTCAATAATATGTCACTTTATTCTATTTCATTATATCAATAGTCTTGAACTAAAAGTTTTTATTTTATTCAATATATTTTTATCTCTCGACTAGATTGTAAATACCTGGAAAACAAAAACATACCAAATAATCCCTAGGAATTTTTCTCAGTGATAATCATAGCTAAATCAACTAAATGTTGCTGTACTACCACCATTATTATGATCATCGATCTTTATATCACAATTTATACACATCGATGCGTCAAGCCAGACACCCAGCTATTGAATTGGAAAGAGCAGTTGCATGTTTTTAGACACTGTTTCTCATGCCACAGAAGTCTTATGGTCCCCATGGGCTCTTCTATTTTAACACATGACCCAATTACATGGATCACTGTTAATTATCCAGAGCTGAGCCTCAAACCCGGCTAGGATAATCATGCAGGTTTTTTTTAGTTCTTTAGCATTGAAACGGGGGCTCTTCCAACATAGCAAAACCTGTGAGGTATAACTTCTGAGAGTCATTAGATATATGTCCTTTAACACATGAAATGAGCATACTAGAGTGAGAGATTATGAAATAATACCAAAGATAGAGATGATTAAAAGATGAAGTGATTTATTCCTATGGGGTTTGAAATTCTTCTCTAATTGATGATGAGGCTTAGCTGAACCCCTATCTTTCCCATTATTACTTCACTCCTTCATTTATGTTGTAAGTTAATACGTTTCCTCTTCCTAAACCAATTGAGCCTCTGTCACTTGCAAAAAAAAAGTTCTGGTTAAAAAAATCAGGAAATAGAGTTAATAATATTGTAACATCTATGTATAGTGCCCAATGGGTACTAGACTAATCGGGGGGATCACTTCATAAATTATATAAATTTCCAACTATTATACTGAATACCAGAAACTTAGGAAAAAAATAATTTTCTCCTCCTCATTATATTTATCAAAAGAAACAAGAGTATCAGATATTTTTGAGGTAACCGAATCTGCAGAAAAAAAATGCCTTTATCAAAATAAGGGTATATATAAAGACTATATATTATAATGTTTTTGAAAATATTAAGTAATAATGTAAAATAAATAGTTACTTCTCATGTACAAAGAAACAACAATTTAAAGAGATCTCAGAAAAAAGGAGTAAAAATTAATGATCCACAAAATTTTTCTCATTGGAGTCTAAAAAATGCTGAGATTTCATGAACTTGTTTTTTACAGCCTTTGTTTTAAAGCTAGATGTAAAGGATGTCACGATAAACTCACAATTTGATATTTATTGCAGAGAGTTTTGTAATATGCTATTTTACTGCTTTATGAAGGTTGCATTACTTTTCTCAATAAACAAAATTTTGAAGAATACAAAAATTTACACAAAACCATCTCTAATTTCATTTGCAGTAAACCAAATTTAAAAACCAGCCACTGTTATTTACTTATTGAATCTAATTATCTGTAATATATTAGTAAAACAGGTTGTAAATGAAATAAGAAAACAAAATAATCACAGAGCAATAAAGCAGAAATAACCCTAAAATGCAAATAAGAGGTGCTAACTAACATAAAACATATGCCCAAATCTGAATAGTGGGTTCACTCCTTGCAAATACAGTAATCTTGGACAAAAAAACAAATCTTTCTGCCTCAACATTGTCATGAGTAAATTGGAAACATTAATATGACCAACTTCATAGTGTCACTGTGAGTATTAAATATTAAGTATTAAATGGCATTCAGATACCAATTAATATATGTAAAACTCTTAAAATAGTACCTGATATTTATTATGTTTTTCTACTAGTATCTTTAAATAAGCTCATTTTTGTTTATGCTATCTTTAAAAAAATTTTGAATTTTAAGAGGATCAGATGCCAAAATCTGGTCTGTAATCGCACTTTATGCACAGCACACAAGTATTTGGTTAAGATGGGTTATGAAATGGAATTTACAGACATAACTAGTTGCCTATTGCTTTGTATAAGCTCAGTATCATTTAGAACTCATCAAATGACCATTTATTGTTCTATAATAAAGAATTCCACTGATACAAAAAAATTGGAATCATAATAATAATGTTCGAATTTACTGCTTACTAGTTTCATTTTTTTGAGGGGAGACATGGGTATTTTATTTCCCTAAATGAAAAAAGTTGAGAGACTTCATTTATTATTGGCCATTTAGGCATTTCTTGTTGTGAAATGCTTAATTTTTTGTCCAACTTTTGTCCAAATTCTTATTGGCTTCATTTTTTTTTCTTTTATAAGGGTTTGTCTGTGTGTCTGTCTATATGTCAGTACTATATTATCCATTCATCTTTTGTCATGTGTATGGATTACAAATATCTCCTACATTATAGCATTCTTTTTCACTCTTATAGTAGTCTCTTTTTAAAAAGTTTTTGATATTGTCTAGTTCATCCTTGTTTTAATCTTGTTTGAGAAATCATTGTCTTCTCTGGTGTCATAAAGATATGTGTTATAGATTACCTTCAAGAAACTTTAGACTTCATATTTTATCTATAGTTCATCTTAAATTGATTTTTGTATATGGTGTGAAGAAGGGAGAAATCTATTTGTCTATATCTATCTATTTATCTACACACACATGACATTTATATCTATATTGTAATACCTCCAGCTTCATTTTTCTTTATGATTGTCAACTATTCTTGCCTTTAAATTTGTAAACAAATTTTAGAATCAGTTTGTCAATTTCACCAAAAGATCACATACTATGACTTTGATTGTAAGTGCATTAAATGTGCTTGTAGGGAATGATTTGGGAAGAAAAAACATATCGAATCTTCCAAACAATGTTCATGGTATAACTTTCTGTTTAGTTAGTAATAATTTCTTTTTTGTTAATAATATTTTGTACTTTTAGGAGAGAGGTTTTGCTTACCATCTACTAGATTTAGTTCTAGCTAGAAATGTTTGCTAATATTAGTATAAACTGTATAAATTTTAATTTTTGTTGCAGATATACATTTTAATCTTGTTATATTGCTAAATTTACCTATGTATAACAATTTATCCATACAATATTTTGGATTGCTACACACACTATCAACATTTAGTGAAAAATGCCAATTTATTTTCTTTCATTCCTATTATTATAACTTTAATTATTTTTCCTGCTATTTTGTCCTGGCTAAACTGTCCAGTGAAATATAAAATGAAGGTAATTATAACGTTTTCTCATTCTTTATCTCTAGAGAACTGCTTTAATAATTCATCATTTAGTATAATCATTCTTGAAGAATGCTTGTACATAATCCCATTCAGATTAAGAAAATGCTCTTCTATTACTGCTTGCTTATTTTTCCATTTTCATATTTTGTAACATAAATATTATTGAATATTGAATTTTATAAAATTTCTTACATTTAATATACTAAAGTGTATTTGTAGGATTTTAACTACCTTAACATTTGTCTTACAATTATTTTAAAATAAGCTCTATGTTGAGCTTATATTTACTATCTTACTACTTTTTTATACATCTGATATATATGCCTTTTGCATCATTTCTTTTTTCTTTTTGATTTTTTGAAATTGAAAGTGAGATAAAGATGCTTCCCAGAAGGGAAAAATCTTAAGGAATTCATCACCAGCAAGTAAATATTACAAGAAATGTTAAGGGGACTTCTGTAAAAGGAAGAAAGGGAAAAATCACATATGTAAATAATAAAATGACAATAACTATCTACATAACAATAATCATTGTCAGTGTAAATGGGTTAACTACTTTAATCAAAAGACACAGGTTAGTTGAATGGATAAAAATACAAGACCCATATATATGCAGCCTACAAAAGACCTACTTCAGATCAAATGACACACACAGACTGAAAGTAAAGAGATGGAAAAAGATATTTCATACAAATAATTTTTTTTTTAAAAGTCAGGTAACAATACTCATGTCAGACAAAATACACTTTAAAACAAAGGCTATAATAAGAGACAATTGACGTCATTACATAAAGAAATAAAGAGAACAATACAACAAGAGAATATAACCTTAGGAAACATGAGTGCACCTAACATAGGAGCATATGTTACCAACATAAAAGGAGAGATTACAGTAATACACTCATAGTAGGAGATGCAAACACCCCATTGACACCAATGAACATATCTTTCAGACAGAAAGTCAACAAGGAAACATAAGCCTTCACTGGCACACTAGACCAGATGGATTTAATTGATATTTTCATAGCATTTCACTCCAAAACAGCAGAATATACATTCTTCTCAAGTGTACATGGAACATTTTCCAGGGTAGACCACATGTTAAGCCACAAAACAAGCCTCAATAAATTTAAGAATATTGAAAGCAAACAAAACGTTTTCTCTGACCACAATGATATAAAAGTAGAAATCAACTAAAAGAGAGAGAGAAAAAAAAAAACTTAGAAACACAAACGCATGGAGGTTACATAACATGCTACTAAACAATAAATGGGTTAACAATGAGATCAAGGAAAAAATCAAAAGAAACCTAGAAACAAAGGAAAATGAAAACACAGCGACTCAAAATCTATGGGACACAGTGAAAGCAGTCCAAAATGAGTAGAAAGAAGGAAATAATAAAGATCGGAATGGAAATAAATAAATTGGAGTCTAGAAAAGCAATACAAAAGATCAATGAAACCAAGAACTGGATCTCTGAAATGATAAACAAAATTGATAAAAGTTAAACCAGACCCATCAAGAAAAAGAATGAGAACCCAAATAAATTAAATCAAAAATGAAAGAGAAATAACTCCATACTCCACAAAACTACAACAGATTCTAAGAAAATACTATGAGCAATTATATGCCAACAAATTAGACAATCGGAAAGAAATGGTTATATTTGTAGAAACATACAATCTTCCAAAACTTAGTCAAGAAGAAACAGAAAATCTGAAACAACCAGTTACTGCTAACAAAATTGAATCAATAATAAAAAAACTCCCCCCAAACAAGTCTTGGACTTAATATTTCATATGCAAATTTTACCAACATTCAAAGAATTAACACCTATCTTTCTCAAACTATTCCAAAAAATTCAAGAGGAGGGAAGGCTCCCAAACTAATTTTACAAGGTCACCAATAGCCTGATTCCAAAATCAGACTGTCATTATAAAAAATTAAATTTATGTTAATATCCCTAATGAACATTGATGCAAAAATCCTCAACAAAATATTAACAAACCGAATTCAGCAATAAATTTAAAAGATCATACACCATAATCAAGTTGGATTTATTCTTGGGATGCAAGATTAGTTCAACATCTGCAAATCAATTAATGTGATAGACCACATTAACAAATTAAAATATAAAAATCATATGATGATATTAATAGATGCAGAAAAAGTGTTCAACAAAATCCAGCATCCATTTATGATAAAAACTCTCAGCAAAGTGAGAATAGAAAGAACATACTTCAACATATATCTCAACCTATAGCTAACATCATAATCAGTGGGGAATGGCTTTAGATAAGGGACAAGACAAGGATGCACCACTTCTATTTAACATGGTATTGGAAGACCTAGCTACAGCAGTTAGACAAGAAAGAGAAATAAAAAACATCCAAATTGGAAAAGAAGTAGTAAAACCGTCATTATTTTCAGATGATGTGATACTATACATAGATAATCCTAAAGATTCCACTGACAAACTGTTAGAACTGCTAAATAAATTTGGTAAAGTAGCAGGATATAAAATTAATATTCAGGAGTATGTGGCATTTTTATACACCAATGATCAACTTTCAGAAGGAGAAATTAAGAAAACAATCTCATTTACAATTGCATCAAAAACAATAAAATACCTAGAAAACAAACAACTAAAGTGGTAAAACAAACAAACAAACAAACAAACAAAAAAACCCTGTCTTGGAAAGTTATAAGTCTTGAAAAAAGAATTGAAGTAGATATAAATAAATGGAAGCATATAACATGGTCATTGGTAGGCAGGATCAACACTTAAAATGGCCAGACTACTCAAAGCAATCTACAATTTCAATGGAATCCCTAGCAAAATACCCATGGCATTTTTCACAGAACTAAAACAAATAATCCAAAAATTTATGTGAAAGTGTAAAAGATCTTGAATAGCGATGGCAATCTTAAGAAAGAACAAATTAGGAGATATCACACTATCTGATATCGAACTACACTACAAGCCTATAGTAATCAAAATAGCATAATGTTGGCATAAAAAAAATATATATATATATAGATCAATGGAACAGAATAGAGAGCCCAGAAAAAAGTCCATGCCTTTATCGTCCTTTAATCTATGACAAAGAAGGCAAGAATATACAATGGGGTAAAGAGAGTCTCTTCAACAAATGGTGTTGATAAAATTGGACAATTACATGCAAAAAATAGAGTTGTACTACCTTCGTACACCATATGCAAAAATAAACTCAAAACAGATTAAAGACTTAAATGTAAGACTCAAAACTAAAACTTCTATTAGAAAATGTAGGCAATAAACTCTGAGATTGCTATTAGTAATTTATTTTCTAATATATCTCCTTGGGCAAGGGAAACAAAAGAAAAACAAATGGGACTACATCAAACTAAAAAAGTTTTACACAGCAAAACTTAAAAGCAAAATTAAAAGACAATCTACTGAATGGGAGTAGATATTTGCCTCCGATACATCTAATAAAAAGTTAATGCCCAAAATTCATTAAAAAACTCATATAACTCAACAACAACAACAACAAAACAATTCAATTAAAAAATGGGCAGAAGATCTGAATAGTTATTTCTCCAGAGAGGACCTCAGATGGCCAATAGACATGAGAAGATATTCAAGATCACTAATCAGGGAAATGCAAACTGAAACCACAATAAATTATCATCTCACACCTGTCAGAATGCCTATTATCAAAAAAATCAAAAAACAAGCATTGGCAAGGTTGTGGAGAAAAGGAAACCCTCATATGCTGGTTATGGGAGTGAAAATTGGTACAGTCACTATGGAAAACAGTCTGGAATTTCCTCAAAAATTAAAAATAGAACTTTTGTTCCTGCAATTACACTTCTAGGTATTTATCCAAAGAAAACCAAAACAATAATTCATAAAGCCCTATGCACCTCTGTGTTCACAGCAGCACTTTTCACAATAGCCAAGACATGAAAGTAACCTAAATGTCCATCAACAGATGATTGGATAAAGAAGTTATTGTTCATATATACAATGGAATATTAGTCAGAAAATAATGAAATTCGACCATTTTCAACAACACGAATGAACATAGAGGGTATTATGCTGAGTGAAGTAAGTCAGACAGAAAAATAAATACCACATGATTTCATTTACATGTGGAATCTAAGGAACAAAAGGAACAAACTAAATGAAAACAGACTCACAGATACAGAGGACAATCCAGTGATTTCAAAAGGGGAAGAAAGTGGCAGGCTGGGAGTAAAAGCTGAAGGGATGAAGAAGTACAAATTAGTAGTTACATAACAGTCATGGAGATGTAGAGTATAGCATAGGTAATATATTCAATAGTATTATAATGTCTATGCCTAGAGCCAGATGGGTGATAGAGTATTCGGGAGTATTGCTTCATAAACTAGATATATATATATATATATATATATGTCTAAGTAATGTAGTGTATACCTGAAACTAATATAAAAATTCTTTTTAGTTAAAAAATGTTTTATTATTTCTTTCCTTTTTTTACCAACATGTTGATTACATGTTTCTTAATTATTTGTTCAGAAGTTAAGCTAAATGACATCATGAATTTTTGAATAATTAAAATGTAATACAAATAATTAATTTAAATATATTTCTGATTCTTCTAGAACCTTAAAATACTTAATTCAGTTACTAGCCTCCCTTCTTCTGTATCATTTATAATTAATTCTATGCAATTTAAATCCTATGACATGTATTATTATTATCATTGTCATTGTTATTGTTATTACTATATTAAATTAATATTTGTTTAAATTTTACCCACATGTTCAATCTTTTGGGTACTTGAACTTTAATGTTATTACATAAAATCTTTTTTCTTTTTTCTGAAGAATCATTTTAGTATTATCTTTTAGTCTTAGGATACTCTCAATAAATTTCTTGTGTTTGTTGTCAATTGTTTATTTTAGTAGTCTCATTCCATTACCTTTGGGCTTTCATTATTTCTACTAAAAAATAGTATTTTATATTTGTTGCTTCAAAGAGAATGGTTTCATTTTCTGCCTGTTGTTTTAGCTTGGGATTTTTTAATTTTTTTATCCAAATATGCCTCTGCTGGTTTACTTTATGCTTACTCCACTTAGGGTTTTCAGACATTCTGAATCTGTACCTTAATATCTTAATTTAGCTTTGGAGAATTCTTGGTGACTTTCAATATTTTTCTATACCTTCTTTCTATCTTCCTCTAAAACTTAAATTTAACATATTTTAGGTTCTTTCGTTTTGTCCTGAATTGTCTGTATAATTATTCTCTGGATTGGATTCTAGATTTATTTGAATGAGCTGTTTTCTTGTTTATTAATTATTTTTTCTTTTTTTAAACTTCTATTAAACACAACTAGGAAGTTCTTAATTTTAATTATTTTACCTTTAAGTTTAAAAATCCCTATTTTATTCATTCTAATTCTTCCATGAAATTATTTTTTTCATCTCCTTTATTTATTGTCTTGATTATATTTATTACAGTTATTCTAAGGTTATTGTTCATCCTCTTCAATATATATATATCTTTTATGAGTCTATTAGTTTTGTCTATTTTTTTTCTTCATATTTTCAGTTATTTTGGTACTATCTTTGGTGCACCTTGTGAATTTTCATTGAAATGTAAATATTGTGTATATAAATTATAGTGTCATATGTTATCTTATTCATGACACAATTTCTATTTTTCTTTGCTAGAGTTCAGGCTACTCATACTAAAATAATTATGGACTTAACTGTGTTGAGACCAGGTTATGGTTTTAATACAACTCCATCTACTTCTACTAACTTGTTCCCATGAACAACTTTCTAGCAGAAGTGAGTGCAGCTATAGAAGCCAATATCAGAGCCACTTTGGGTGATAGAAATGTTCTGTATCTTATTTGTATAAATGTCAATATTCTGTTTTGCAAGATGTTACCACTGGCAGAAACTGATAAAAGATACAAGAGATATCTCTTTATCACTTCTTATATGTTATAACTGCATGCGAATCTACAATTATGTCAAAATTGAAAGTTTAATTTAAGAAGTGACACAAATTCCTGTACACATGGAGTTTACACTATTGGAGTCACAGACAATAGACCAAAAAAAAATCAATGAAACATTTAGTATATTGAAACAAGATAAGAAATAAGGACATAAAATATAGAGAAGTGAGTTAAAGAGTACAAGGAGTAGAGTGCAATATTAAGTGAATGAAAAATATCAGAGAAGGTGACACCTAAGTAATAAATTCAAGAAAGCGATGCAGGGGGCTTTGGAGTTACCTATGTGAAGAGCATTAATAAAAGGACAAAAATGATAGAGGAGCCGAGTACTAAGATTTGAGGAGGAAATATGAAATAGATTATATAGGTTTTGTAGGAAACTATAAAGATTTGACTTATTTTCTCTGTGAAATGGGGCAGTTAAAAGGAGAGAGGTGAGAAATGCAAACAATGTGCTTATAATCTAGAATTAACTTTATCCTAAACCGACTGCCAGTTCCCAGAATAAGATTCAGCCTATGTGATTGTAAGGCCCTGATTTTCCCTTTAGATTCCTGATCTGCTTGTTTCCACATGCATCCTTATAAAGTCCACCTAACAACTTGCTAGAAATGGAAAACTGCACTGTTATTCCGGCAAATTTTTTGTGTTTCTGTAAGTATAAGGACTTAAAAAAAAAAACCAAAAAACTACGATGATAAATACTCTTTAAGGGATACAAAGATATATAAGGAATCATTCTTTTCAAAAGCATTCTAGTTTGATAGAGAAGAAAATAAAAGTAGAAAAAAATTATAGACAAGAATGTAGAAAAGTCCTAAGAGATATCAACCATTTTTTTTACAGAGGGCAAAAAGGAAAAATGATTAAATTCAACAGAGTAGGATAGGAAATTTTTCATGGGGGAGACCTTAAATTAATCTTCAGCTATATGTATGAGTTCACCAGACATAAAAAAGATAAAAGAATATTAAATATATATTAAAAAAGAAAACAGAAAAAAAGGGTTGGAAACACGACTACTTTGGTGAATAAATTTGGCTAATATAATTTTGTCATTTTTGTCAGTTTTATAGTTTCACTATAAGATTAACATGTAAATGTTAAAGGTAAAATAGGTAGAAATAATGAATACTACAAGAAACATTACTTTGATGAGTTGCTAGGTTTGATGAGAAATCTTAAAATCTTTACTTAATGACTGTTTTTATAATCTAGGTTTATTTCAACCTTATTTTCCAAAATGTTTATTTTGAAGAACAAATTATAATTCACATAATTTTTTATTAGCACTGGATTTTGAAGAAACAAAATCCTGTATATTGAGCAGAAACATTGCTCTGTTTATGCAATGAATGCAATGTTTGTTTGTTATTAATTTTCATATAATAGTTTTAGGAAGTAATTGTAAAGTACACTATACAGAGGAGCATAGGAAGTTGTCATTAATCTTTATGGAATGAATTCCAGAATATATCAAAAATACACTAAGTCAAAGGGATTATTATTTTTAAAATATAAAGTGACATCTGAATTCTTTCATAAAATTATTCTCTCTTGATGTCGCAGCAATATGCTGATGTATTATTAAAAATGTATAACAGAAACTTGCCCTTTAAATTTATTTCAAAATGATCACTAAACCTGGTGATGTAAAGTTAATTCAGGGGAAGGAAAGGGAAAAGTGGAGAGAGAGAAGAGAAGAGAAGACAAGGGAAGGGAAGGGAAAGGAAGGGAATAAGCTCTTGAAAAATGTTCTAAGGCATGTTGAGAGAAAAATTTGCCATCAGTGTGTTTCACATTTTTGCACATCTTATGAACAAGGCAGTAGTTGCTTTGTTCCCAGTGATTATCTCATGAATGTTTGTACAGTAAATAATCTTGTAAAAAAGAAATAATTCCTTCAGAGAGAAGGGCAGATATTTTGCAGCCTTAGGGATATAGATAATGTATTCCTCTGGAGCAAAAGACAGATATATATACTGTCCAGTATAATAAAGATAATAACTACTTTTGAAGGAAAGATCAAGCCTTTTCGTTGTCCATTAAAATAGATTTGTGATCATGACTCCTTTTGTAATACAGCCCTTTGCATATACAGGAGTTAACTAGCCCTCTCCATGCTGTCTTGTGAGAATTGGAATTGGCAAACTTGTACAAGAAAATTCTAATACTTCAACTACCGCCATTATGAGTAATAAAGTTATTTTTTTTCTAACCCAGGAGTCTTGTATCTTCTGCCAGCATTTATGAAACGGTGGCAGGCTGACATTTGTTAGTAGGATAAAAACTTAGGAGATTTCACAATTTTTTTAGTTACAGTTGATATTCAATATTGTTTTATATTTATTTCAGGTGTGTACAGCACAGTGGTCAGACATCCACATGATTTATGAAGTGATCCTCTCGATCAGTCCAGGATGCATCTGAAACTATACATAGTTATTACAGTATTATTGATGATATTACCTCTACTGTAATTTACATCCTTGTGAGTATTTTGTAGCTACTAATTTGTACTTCTTAATCCTGTCACATTTTTTTCACCCAGTCTCCAACATCCCTCCCATCTGGCAACCATCAGTTTGTTCTCTGTAGCTATGAATCAGTTTCTGTTTTGTTGTTTATTTATTTTGTCCTTTAGAATCCATATATAAGTGAGATTCACTCTTGCGTACACAGTCATGGGGACTGCTTTTCCCCTACCTGGCCTGGTGTATCAGGTAGATTAAGAGACATAACTCTGCATTAAATTCTGTAGCTCCTATCCTCTGCCTCCAGTGAGATCCCAGGAAGCCAGCAGCTAGGCCTTTATCCTTCCAAGCAGTGATATCCACAGGAAAGTTAAAGAAAATATCACATGAAAAAAACTAAAAAAAAAGTCTAGTAAAAACTTTTTTTGGAAACTCATGCCAACTCAACTGAAAACCAAATCACAAAATTAAAAATTAAAGAATGTGTTTAAAATAAAGTTTTAGGAAATATCTCAGAAAGTGGAGCACAAATATAAAATAGAAAAATAGTATAGAGAAATGTTTTTAAAATATAGAGCTTGTCAAGGTGTCCAACATTTTATTTAAGAAAATTTCTTGAAAGAGAAAGATAAATGGAGGGGAAGAGATCAACAACACTCAGGAGAATAATCAACTCAGGCTACAAACTATGGTTTAAGAAAGTCATATTGGGAGCTGTTGTCATCAGGTGCCCCCAGTTCTTGTGCTTTTTTAAGCTGGGAGCATTAGTCTTGATAATGTGGCAATGAAGTTTATGTCTTTCCATTCTCTAATGCCTGGACTGGCTGAAAATATTCTTTTAATCCCAGAGAGGTGTTCTATTTTGACCTTCCCCTAAAAGTTGGTGTAGGCATAGTCGATTTAAAAGCAAAACATACAGAGTAGCCTACTCTGTCTGAATTTATTAGAGCTGGAGATCCAGCATTTAGCTGGCACTATCACCTTCGTAAATGTTTCTAATGTGATGAGGCACATGTTTCACAAGACTCCCTTAAACATTAACCATTAACTTTCTCCAAAGAGGCTTTTATAAATTCTCAGGGAAGCTGAAAGCTGACTGTATTCCAAACACCCTGTTTGGCTATGTTCTCCTGGGTTGGCAATTTTTCCTTTTCTTGAAGAGTTAAATTTGTGATTTCTTCTCAGCATTCACAAATAAGCAATATATTTTGCAGGTATAACTACACTGAATATAAATTACAAATAAAAACAAAGTAATGATCAATATTAGATTACTAGTTACCTTTAGAAGTAGAAGAAGGATGTAATTAAGGAAAGGCACAATTCTTATAAGGCATTGGTTACATTTTACTTTTTAACCTGGCTAGCAGGTCCTGGTATACATCAATTAAATAGTGCTTATAAATTTATACACTTGTCTATATATAAAAATTATTTCAAAATAAGATTTAAAAACACAGAACACTAATTTTTTGTTTTCATTAAAGTCAAGAAGGTAAATAAAATGTCACTTATTTTTTAGATTTTGCAATTACATTAAATAAATTATAAGTATGTGCCAGTTCACACACTTACCAAAGAAAATCTATTGATGATAAAACTTTATTTTATATGTATATATTCTTCTATTAATTTTTTTATGTGTGTGTATTTACAGTATTTTTTTATTTGTTTGTTTCAGAAACATATGAGAAGATCAGTAGAAGAAGATGGTGAACATTCTGTAAGAAGAAGAGAGTAGTAAGTATAACCAAGGCCAATACAATACGATAGTTATCATTTTTCAAAATAATGTTTACTTATTTGTTGAAAAATTAATTTCCATTATACATTTTCGAACATATTCTTCATTAAAAATTTGTGTATTATATTTTCCAATTATCCTTTAAAATTATTTGAAAGTATACAATCAACCATTGCTATAGATTAATACTATCACATTTGAGTAAATAGATAGAAACTTAATTATCCTGACCTCTGCACAAACACATAATTATCTAATTAAAAAGAAAAAAATAATTCATTAAGAAATGTAAAACCCTGTGCTTTTCTGATTTATTAAAAATTTGTTTTGTTTTAAAAAAAGTTGTTTCAGATGCCATTATGACCTGTTTTTTTGTTAGAAATGCTATCGTCATTTAAAAAATTTTTTTAATCTTTTTTATTTTTTAGGTATGTAGTTTATTTTTATTATTTTTTATTTTTTAATTAATTTATTTTTCTATGATGACATAGGTTAACAAAATCCAATAAGTTTCAGTTGTACATTTTAACAGTAAGACATATATATATTTACATTATGTGTTCACCTCCTATAGTTAAATTTTTTCTGTCACCACATATTTGACCCTGTTTATCCCATCTGCCTCCCTCCTTCCCCCTCCCCCCACCCTCTGATAACCACTAGTCTATTGTCCATGTTCATGAGTCTCTGTTTGTTTGGCCTGTTCATTTGTTGCTTTTAAGTTAATATCCCACATATAAGTGATATTATGTGATTTTTGACTTTTTCAGTCTGGCTTATTTCGCTCAGCATGATTATCTCAAGGTCCATCCATGTTGTTGCAAATGGCAGTATTTCATCTATTCTTATGGCTGAGTAATATTTCATTGTATATACGTACCACAGCTTCTTTAGCCAATCATCTATTGTAGGACACTTTGGTTGCGCCCATGTCCTGGCCACCATGAATAATGCTACTATGAAAATTGGTGTGCAAATATCGTTTTGGATATGAGTTTTCAAGTCTTTGGGGTAAATACCCAGTAGAGGGATCACTGGATCATATGGTAGATCAATTCTTAGTATTTTGAGGAACCTCCATATTGTTTGATACTATCATTTTCAATTTAAATCCAGAAGAAAATAGATTTGTCATTGATAATTTAACAAGTTAAAATTGAAATATTTGTCAAAGTGTCCTTAGTAATACAATTTATTATCTTGTATGAGATATACGATCATAGAAAATATGCTTGTATCTATGGTGTTAATTGGCTGAAGTTAGGGGAAAAGTACAATTCTACTTTATATACTAAGAGTAATTCAAACCATCAAGAATTTGGAATAGCTTCTCAGAAGAAATAATTATTTTCTTATGTCATTTGCAAAGAAATATAAGTAGGGGAAAATGGTATTGAACTGATGATTTAAATAGAGAAAACAACTAATCGAATGGCTAAATCCAATGTGAGAGGGCTGTATCATTTTGGGTTTGGTCAGAAGGAACTACCTTAGATAATATCAGCAGGAAATTAGAAGCCTACATTATCATTGAAAAGAGAGATAAAATTATTGCCCCTGCTGGTTTTAAAAATGCAAGTGAGAAGGCAATGGCAGAAGACAAATGCCAACCATTTTAGCTTCATGTCAAAAGATAAAGATAATGCTGGGAGCTACTAGCAAATCCTAACCTCACCAAAGACTATGTACATGCCTGTAATGGTTTCTCTTTGTTTGATCTCCAAAATTCATGTAACTCACATTAATGGAATCTAAATGGGATCCTTTTGGCAAGACATACAAAGTAAATATTTAAGATGATAAATATACAATGATAAGCTATAATTCAAAAATAAATTAAATAGTATCTAGCTTAAAATTAATAATCTATCAGTTATCAAATGTAGCAAATTCCTACTTCAGGTACTGGGTAACATGTATAATAAACTATTATAATTTCTAAATTTAGAACTTCGTTGAAGAGTGATGTCAGAAGCATGGAACCATGAGGGGTCTCCTTGATCTCTCCCCTTGAAATTACAACTAAACGATTACAATTCAAGAGAAAGCACCCAGCCTAGCACACAAACACTGAGAGTTCTGAGTATCAGAATATCCAAAGGTGGGCCGATTAAGTAAGCAAGAGAAAGGGAGAGGAGGAGAAGAGATCAGTGCTGTGGACACAGTCTACAGCTTCCTGCAGGACACAGTGAGTGAGGGAAAGTCGATGGCAGTTTGCACTCTCTGAAGACCCAAGCAATCCTGCCTAAGTGAGCAGCATATTCCATGTAGCAGAGCCTGGAGATCAGGACAGAAACCAGGGCAGAGACTAAATACAGAGAGACAACAGCTGAGTTTTAGCAACTGCCATAGCCAGGCAGAGGTTTGAATCATAGAGACAGGCAATCTCTCCCTGTATCCTCCCAGAGCTAGCAGAGAACCCCAGGGGTAACCAACGCAGCAAAGGTTGGGCTGCAGAGAAGGGAATTGAGACACACTGTGGCTGGTCTCAGAGACAGGATTGGGGACATAAAGGCAAAGCCGCAAAAGCTTGGTGGCCAGCATTACTGGAAGCATAACAGCCACAGATACACAGGCAGTATCTCCCAACCTACTGCATCACCAAACATCCAGGCTGATTCACAGGGAGACAGCACAACACTCTATCTGGCTGCTGGGGCAGTACTGAGACTTCAGGGGCTCCTCAGAGGCTCAGATCCCCATCATCCATCACATTCTTCCATGGAAGTGGAGACCTGGGACAGAGGCAACCTGGTCACAGAGGAGACACACATGTCCCCAGGAAATTTTTTTTTTTTTTTTTGCCACAAAGCAGAGATCTGGGAGGCCTGGGCAGTGCAGGAGGCTTATACGCTGCTTATTGAAAACAATAACAACAACAACCAAACTCTCTTCTTAACAACCTGCTAAAGAGAGAGCACCCTAAATAATAATTTTTTTTAAAAAAAAAAAAGCAGAGTACATTCCGATAAATGCTTAGGAAGAGAAAGAATTCACCAAATATCATAAACAATCAAGATGACAAGGCAGCTCAGAAAGAAAAT
The DNA here is from genome assembly GCF_902729225.1 of Pteropus medius. Lineage (NCBI taxonomy): Eukaryota > Metazoa > Chordata > Mammalia > Chiroptera > Pteropodidae > Pteropus > Pteropus medius. Next base: position 948,874 of record NW_024344437.1, on the reverse strand, counting down.
AAAATCTCCAGAAAATAACGTGGATATAAAAATACGCAATTAAATGACAGGGAATTGAGGATTGCACTTCTGAAAAAACTCAGTGAAGTGCAAGAACATTCTGATTAACAGTTCAATGAACTCAGAAACAAAATCAATGAACAACAGAAATACTATACCAAGGAGATTGAAACTTAAAAAAAAAAAGTCAAATAGAACTTCTGGAGCTGAAGAACTCAATAAAAGAGAAAAAGAATAAAATAACAAGTTAAAAAAATAAATAAACTGACCAGATAAAGGAAAGAATTAGTGACATTATAGACAGAAATCTAGAAATGATGAAAAAGGAAGAAGAAAGACTTAAGAGTAAAAAAATAAAAGAAAAGAGAAAAAAAGAAAAATCTCTACCAGAACTATTTCTCCAACACCATCAGATAAAGCAATATAAGAATAATAGATATACCAGAAGCAGAAGAGATGGAGCAGAGAACAGTGAGCCTGTTCAAATGAATAGTCAATGAGAATTTTCCAAATTTATGATAAGAATTGAATTCTAAAACCCAAGAAGCAAACAGAACACTTAATTATCTCAACCCAAAAAGGCCTTCTCCAAGACACTTTATATCAAAACTATCAAAAATTAGTGTCAAAGAAAGAATTCTCAAGGCAGCCATGGAAAAGATGTGGTAACCTGTAAAGAAAACCCACTAGATTATCATCAGACTTTTCAGCACAAACTTTACAAGCTCAGAGGGATTAGAATAAATATTTAACTATTTAAAGAAATTACCAGCTAAGAATAATATATATAGCAAGGTTCTCTTTTAGATATGAAAAAGAAATAAAAATCTTTTTTTGACATACAGAAGCTGAGGGAATTTTCCACCACAAGGCCTACATTACAGAAAATACTGAAGGGGGTATTTCTACCTAAAACAAAAGGACAAAAATGCATAACTATGAATAAGATGACTAACAGGCAGGCAGAAACAGGAAACTGCAATCCTTATAAGAACAGGGTATTATAAACTTAAGTATTATATAATGATTAAAAGTGAAAAAATTTTAAATAAAAAAGAAGACAACTATTGCAAGCTAGAAATTAACTCACAGCATAAATAGAAATAATTTGAGACAACAGAAACAGAAAAGAGAGGGAGTAAAGGTCTGAATCTGCAAAGAAGAATGGAAATAAGTCACAAGCAGATGAAAAAGAACTACTGTATATATAAAACTTTCTTTTACATAAAATTAATGGTAACCACACACACACACACACACACACACACACACACACACACACACACACACAATCCAGAACTGAGACACATAACATATAACAAGAGAGAATCAAGGGAAAAATCATAAATCATCAAACTAAAATAACAGACAGAAACACAGGGCAAAGAAACAATGGAGACACTGAGGTATCACAAAGCAAAAGATAAAATAGCCATAGGAAAAATCTCATATTTCAATAATCACCTTCAATGTAAAGGGACTGAACTCACAAATAAAAAAGCAAGATTTTGTCAAAAAAGAAAAGCCAACCATATGCTGGCTTCAAGAGACACATCTCAACTGCAGGGACAAATATAGACTCAAAGTGAAAGGGGAGGAAACGATACTCTAAGCAAATGACATCCAGAGCAAAGAGGGTATATCTTACTTATATTTGATGAAATAGATTCAAGATAAAAATGGTAATGAAAGACAAAGAAAGATACTTCACAATAATATAGGAAGCAATACATCAAGAAGACATAACATAAATCTATCTATCTATCTATCTATCTATCTATCTATCTATCTATCTATCTATCTATCATCATCTATCTATCTAACTGCACTTGCAACCAGGGAGCACCAAAATGTATAGCAACTATTAACATACCTACAAAGAGAAACTGACCAAAACATAATTATAGTATAGGGGACATAAATACCCTCCTGTCAGCTATAGATAAATCATCCAAATGAAGAATCAATAAGGAAATATCAAACTTAAGTTACGTCTTAGACCAGTTGGACATACTCAACATTTAGAGACTTTCATCCCAAAACATCAGATTATACATTCTTCTCTAGTGCACATGAAACATTCTCAAAGATAGATCATATGTTGGGAAACAAAACTGGCCTCAACAAATGTAAGAACACTAAAATCATATCAAGCATGTTCTCTGACCACAATGCTTTGAAATGAGATTGACCGCAAAAAGAAAGCAAGAAAAAAAAAAAAAAAACAAATTTGAGGCAATTAAACAACTTGCTACTAAAGAATGACTGGGTCAAACAGAAATAAAAAGAGAGATCAAGAGATACATAGAAAAAACAAGAATGAAAAAACAACATATCAAAACTTTTAGGACACAGAAAAAGTGGTAATAAGAGAAATGTTTATATCATTACAGGCCTATCTCAAAGACAAAGAAAAATTCCAAACAGAAAAGTTACATCTTAAAACTAGAAAGAGAACAAATAAAGCCCAAAGTCAGCAGAAAGAAGGAAATAATCAAAATTAGAGCCAATAAATAAAATTGAAAACAAAAAGACAACAAAAAAAATTTATGCAAAAAAGAGCTGATTTTTTTAAAAGATCAAGAAAATTGACAAACTCATGGTTAGACTCACTAAGGAAGAGAAAGAAAGGGAAACAATAAACAAAATCAGAAGTAAATGAGAAGTTAGGACAGATACCACTGAAATACAAAGGATCATACAAGAATACTCTACAAGATTATATGCCACCAAATTCAATAACCTAGAAGAAATGGACAATTTCTTAGAAATATGCAACCTTCCTAGACTGAATCAAGAAGAACTGGAAAATCTAAATAGACCAATCAACAGTAAGGAAATTGAAACAATCATTGAAAATGTGCCAAAAGTAAAAATCCAGGACCAAATGTGTTCACTAGTGAATTCTACCAAACATTCAAAGATGATTTCAAAACTTTCCAAAGAATTGACGAAGAGAAAATATATCCAAATTTATGTTATGAGGCCAACATTACTCTGATACTAAAATCTGATAAAGATAACACTAAAAAAATATATAGACAAATATCTCTGATGAATACGAATGCAAAAATTCTAAACAATATATGAGCAAATCAAATACAATACATTAAAAATATATATCATAATCAAGTGGGTTTCCAGGGACACAAGGATAGTTTAACATGCACAAATAGATTAATGTGATACACCACATCAACAAAATAAAGGATAAAAATTATATGATCATATCAATGGATGCAGGAAAAGCTTTTGACAAGATACAACATCCATTATGATTAAAACACTTAATAAAATGAGTATAAAAAGAAAGTACTTCAACATAATAAAGGCCATATATGAAAAACATTCAGCTAACATTACATTTAATAGTGAAAACCTATAAACCTTCCCTATAAGGTCAGGAACAAGACAAGGCTGTTCGTTATTATCACTCTTATTTAATATCGTCTTGGAAGTCTTAGCTAGACCAATCAGGCAAGAGAAAAATAAAAGGCATCCAAATAGGGGATGAAGAAGTCAAATTGTCACCCTCTATAGATGACATGATTTTCTATTTAGAAAACCCTAAAAGCTTCACTAAAAATTATTAGAAATAATAATCAAAAACAGTAAATTTTTAGGGTACAAAATCAACATACAAAATCCATAGCATTCCTATACTCTAAGAATAAACTTTCAGAAAAAAAAAGAAAAAATTTATTTTTCAATTGCAACAAAAATAATAAAAAACCTAGGAATAAACCTAATGAAGCATATAAGGGACCTATGCACTGAAAACTGTAAGACATTATTAAAGGACATTAAAGAAGACACAAAGAAATGGAAAGATATTCTGTGGGCATGAATTGGAAGAATTGACATAGTTAAAATCAACAGTATATTACCTAAACTGTTATACAGATTTAATGCAATCCTCATCAAAATCCCAATGGCATTTTTTAAAGAAATTGAACAACAAAACAACCATCAGATTTGTATGGAAGTGCAGAGACACTAAATAGCAAAAGCAATCCTGAGAAAATAGAACAAGGTGAGAGGTATGTATTACTCTGGCTGACATTAAATTATACTATAAAGCAGCAATAATCAAAATAGCATGATATTGGCGGAAAAACAGACACCGAGGCGAATGGAACAGAGAGCACAGAAATAAACCCTTATATATATGGGCAAATAATTTTTGACAAAGGAGCCAAAAATATAAAATGGAGAAAGGAAAGTCTCCTCAATAGGTGGTGCAGGGAAAATTGAAAGCCACATTCGAAAGAATAAAACTAGACTATCTGTCACCATACACTAAAATTAACTTGAAGACCTAAATATAAGACCTGAAACAATAAATTGCATAGAAGAAAGCATAGATACTAAATTCATGGACCTTGGATTTAGAGAGGATTTATGAATTTTACTGCAAAGACAAGAAAAGTAAAAACAAAAATAAATAAATGGGACGATATAAAACTAAAATGTGTTGTACAGAAAAGTAACCATTAACAAGACAAAGAGGCAATCATTCAAATGAGAGAATGTATTTGTAAACAACACCTCTGATAAGGGCCTAATATCCAAAATATACAAAGAACTCACATAACTGAACAATAAAACAACAAACCCAAATAAAAAATGGTAGAAAACCTGAACAGATATTTCTCCAAAGAGTAAATACAGATGGCCAATATAATTGTGAAAAGATGTTCAAGGCCATTAATCATCAGAGAAATGCAAATTAAAACCACCACGCAAACTTTAAAAAAATAATACTATTTTGAACAGATCTTACCAGATAAAGATGGGTTAACATTTAGGCTCCTCTATGAGATTTATACAAGTTCCCATTAAAATGTTACAGGGCTGATTTCTGTTTCTTAGGAATGGCTTTTTAGAATAATAAATTCCATTTTCTCATATGAAATTTGTATCTAGTAATAACATTGGTGGATCTTGAGAATATCATGCTAAACAAAAAAAGTCAGACAAAGTCAAGAAGCATATGATTTTACTCATACATGGGATATAAAACTGAAAGCAACAAATAAGTAAGCCAAACAAAAACTCATAGACATAGACAATAGTGTGGTGGTTACCAGAGGAAAAGGGAAGAGAAAGAATGGTAGAAAATGGAAAGAGGGTCAAATATATGATGATGGAAGAAGATTTGACTTTGGGTGATGAACATATGAGGTATTATCGAATTGTACAGTTGAAACCTATATAATTTTATTAACCAATGTCACCACAATAATTTTAAATAAAATTAAAAATAAGACATAAGATTAATAAAATTCAAAAAAAAGAAAACCTCTTTAAAGAAGTTAATTGTAGTCTCATATCAGGCTCTAATTCCTCCTTGCTATGTTACGGGTTAATGAGCCTCAGGCCAGAGGCTCACTCAGTGTGCCAGTCCTGTCCTGTGTGGTACATATTGTCCTAATCACTACTGATCATGGTCTAATTCTTTCTTCAGGATCTAGAATAGAGATTTTGACTAATGAATCCAAATTGTCCAAACAGGAAAAATGCAATGAAAACAAGCACATCATATTAAAATTTCTGAAAAGAATAAAATAAACCACAAACTGGAAGCTATGGCAAAGAAAAGTATTTTTAGGAGTATAAATAGGTAAAAAAAAAAAATAATAATCTTTTCTGACTTATTTCAAATATAGTATAAACTCTTTATAAGATAAGGTTGCCTCATGTAAAGTGACAAGAGAACCTACGGTGCAGTACCCATAATGTGAAGTGCTTATCTGTCTTTCTTTCTTAGGAGAGCTTGGTATCTACTCTTCAAGACTTTACATGGGCACTCATCTTCCACTTGTAAAAGAGCTAATGGTCATAAACATTTTCTGAAAATTTACAGTGGCATTTCAATCCTTAGAAAAAGTAAGAGCTGCTTATAGCAGAGATCCCTGTATCTAAAACAGAAAGGTAAACCTGGAATTTCCCATGTTTTCTTGTGTAAAAAGATTTTCATGTGACATCTGACTCACTTTGGAAAATCATCTCTGTTTCTGCCAATCATAATACAAAAAAAAATTATATCTGACTTCCGTGGGACAGGAATGATGAAGGTATTATGGTAAGTGAAATAAGTCAGACAGAGAAAGACAAATACTGCATGATTTATCTTATATGTGGAATTTAAAGAACAAAATAAATGAATAAACAAAACAGAAACAGACTTGGTTTATTTCATTAAACCCTGATTTGTGTGGAACCACATTCCAAATATCTGTGGAAATATGCTTCTACTGCCCAGTCTTCAAGGGGGAGGAATTCCAAGATGGGGCTCAAGGCTTGGCTGACCCCTGCTTGAGCTCGATCCCATCCTACAAGCTACATCTAGCTCCATTGCCTAGAAAATAATTTTTTTTATTTTGCTTTGTAAACATATTTTTAGCATTTTAACTGAGGCATAATTGACAGAGAATAAAATACACATATTTAGAGTGTACAATTTGATTAGTCTTGACAGTATATCCATCTATGAAACCACACCATAATTAAACATATCCATTACCACTAAAATATTCCTTGTGACACTGTCTAATCTAACCCTCACACTCTATCTTGCCTCATCTGTCTCTGCTTAACTTTTTGAACATGTAAATACAATTATAATAATTGTTTTTATATCTGTTTAGTGCTGCTCCCAATTTTTGTGTTAGTTCAGATAACATTCAATTGATTGACTTATCTTCCCATTATAGACCTTATTTTTCTGTTTCATTTATTTATAATTATTTATAATTTTTAAATTAAATTATGATATTTATGTATATTTATTGTATTGAATACCATACATAGTGAATTTAACCTTGTCAGGTAATAGGTGTGTTCTTGTTCTGCTACAAATATTCTGGAGCTTTGGTCTGGAGCACAGCTAAATTACTTATAATCAGTTAACACTATTTTATCTAGGCCTAATTATTGCCCGTCACTGAGGCAAGAAAGATCCATCTTTATACTCAACCCAATAGCCCATAGAGTATTGTTTTTTAGTTTGTTTGATGGGAATAAGCATAAATCTCTACTCTACATAATTCTCTATTATCTATTGAATGTTTTTTTTTTCTTCGACTCGTTTTGAGTGGTTCTTTCTTCGGCCAAAAGTAATTTTCTCACACACATGCACTGAGCAATATTCAGCTGAATACTGATCAGCTGTGATCTCTGGCATTATCTCTGTGTAGCTTCCTCTTCTCAGGCACTGTCCTATGAACTCTACATGCCTTCATCTCTCTGGACTGTCAGTTCTATCTCGTCAGGCAGTTCATCAGGTACTGACTGGTTTCCTCCTCTTTGACCTGCAGCCTGAGTACAGTCTTCAGGCAGTAAGCTGGTATAGGCACAGGGCTCACATAGTTTTTTGTTTGTTTGTTTGTTTGTTTAGAGGGCACTGCCCCTCCTTATTTGACATCCAGTGTCGTATATCTTTGTTCAACATATTTTTGTTTTTGGTTTCTACTTTTTTCTGGTTAGAGGATAAATCTAGTTAGTCCCTGTTACTCTGAGATAGAAATTAAAGTGTTTCATCAAAATTCTATCCCCCAAATTATTCTTAAATAAATAATGCATTGTTCTCTCTTCACACATTTGTTTTCAGTTTGGAAGTTGTTATGTTTTATATCTTTTCGCTATGATTTGAGAAATTTTTATGGGTGAGAGAAAATAGAAGCATGCATTTAATCTGTCATACTGAACTATAAATCTATGTTATCTCTTAGGGAACTAACTCACTATTATAAGAAGCAGCTTGCAGAAAAGGATGGCTGATATCGGTACGCGAATCAGGAATTATTCAGGTATAGAAGCAATAAAATATTGAAGAACAAAAATAGCACTAAAAATCTAGAGTAATATAGAGATTTACTAGGCATATATTGTTAAAATTTTTTACAATGAATGTTATATTAGTTTCAGGTGTATAACATAGTGATCAGACATCTTTATAACACACAGTGTTCACCATGATAAATCCAATACCCATCTGACACCATACATGTTTATTAGGATATTATTTACTATATTCCTTACGCTATACTTCACATTCCCATGACCATTTTGTAACTACCAATTTCTGCTTCTTAATTCTTTCCACTTTTCACCCATCCCCTCAATACCTCTCCCATCTGGCAACCATCAAAATGTTCTCTGTAACTATGAGTTTCTGTTTTGTTTGTTCATTTATTTTGTTCTTTAGATTCCACAAATAAGTGAGATCATATAGCATTTGTCTTTCTATGTGTGACTTACTCCACTCAGTACAATATCTTCTAAGTCCATCTGTATTGTTGCAGATGACAAGATTTCATTTATTTTTATGGCTGAGTAATATTCTATTGTATATATGAACCATCTCTTTGTCCATTCATCTCTTGATAGACATCAAGGTTACCTCTGTATCTTGGCTATTGTAAATAATGCTGTAATAAACATATAAATTCACATGTCCCTTTAAAGTAGTATTTTGGGTTTCTTTGAATAAATACCCAAAAGTGGAATTACTAGGTCCTTCTTTGTCCCATGTTATAGAATTTGTTTTAAATTCTATTTTGTCTAGTATAAGAATTGCTACCCCAGCTTCTTTTTTAATTTTCATGAAATATCTTTTTCCACCTCTTTACTTTCAGTCTGTGTGTTTCATTCTGAAATGAATCTCTTATAGGCAGCATATGTAAGGTTCTTATTTTCTTATCCATTCGGCTTCTCTGTCTTTTGATTGGAGCATTTAATTCATTTACATTTAAAGTAATTGTCCATACATAATGTAGTTATTGTCATTTTATTATTCATATTTTTTATCTTTCTCCTTCTTCCTCTTCTTTTTAAAGAAGTCTCTCCAACATTTCCTGTAATATTGGTTTGGCGAAAATAAACTCTAAGCTTTTTCTTATTTGGGAAGCGTTTTCTCTGTCTTTCCATTCTAAATGATAGCTTTTCTGGGTAGAGTAATCTTGGTTGTAGGTTGTAATCTTCTTTTTCATGACTTTGAATATTTTCTGCCAAGTTTCTGGCCCGCAAAGTTTCTGTGGAGAAATCAGCTGACAATCTTATGGAAGCTCCCTTGTAGGTAACGAGCTGCTTTTCTCTTGCTGCTTCTAAGATTCTCTTATTGTCTTTAACTTGGCATTTCAATTATGATGTGTCTTGGTGTGGGCCTCTTTGGATTCATCGTGCTAGGGACTCTCTGTATTTTCTGGGCGTGTATGCCTATTTCCTTCACCAGGTTAGGGAAGTTTTATGTCATGATTTCTTCAAATAGGTTTCAATTTTTGGCTCTCTCTTCTCCTTCTGGTACTTCGATGATGCAAATGTTGTTACGCTTGATGTTGTCCCAGAGGCCCTTAAACTATCCTCATTATTTAGAATTCTTTTTTCTTCTTGATGTTCTGACTATTTTCTGCTGCCTTATCTTCTAAATCACTTCTTTAATCCTCTGCTTCATCTAATCTTCTGTTGATTTCTCCTCAAGTATTCATCATTTCAGTTACTGTATTCTTCATTTCTGACTGGTTCTCTTTATGTTTTCTATCTCTATTTTTATGTTTTCTGTCTCTTTGTTAAAGTTCTCATTGAGTTCATCTACATTCTCCCTAAGTTCATTGAGCATCCTTATAAGCCATATTTTGAACTCTGCATCTGGTAGATTGCTTGTGCCCATTTTGTTTAGTTGTTTTTCCGAAGTTTTTTCTGTTCTTTTATTTGGGACGTGTTACGTTGTTTCCACATTTGAGCTGCCTCTCTGTGTTTTTTTCTATGTATTAGATAGAGCTGCTATGTGTCCTGATCTTAATAGAGTGGACTTATATAGTAGGTGTCCTATAGGGCTCAATGGCACAGTGTCCCTGGTCACTTGAGCCGTATACTTTCTTCCTTGTATGGGTTGTGTGTGCCCTCCTGTTGTAGTTGAGCCTTGTTCACTGTTTGCACGTCATTGGGAGGAATTGATCCTCAGGCTGATCTGTTGTGAGGGCTAGCTGGTGAATACGGTAGAGAATCTGTTGTTCAGGGGCTTAACATATAGAGTATGATTTGTTTTAACAGAGCTCTGGTGCCCGCCCAGTTTTCCTTTTATGTGTGTTATTCTCAGATATGGCCCATATATGGTGCTCCAGTTTGATTTGAAGCCACTGGGTAAGATGTTGGCCTTGAGAGGAGCCCTGCTGTAAGCCAAGGTCAGTTGTAGCCTGTGCCCTACCCTAGGCCACCAGGCATGAGCCACCAAGCGATCTACAAATGTCCTTCACTCGCACTGCCTTGAGAGGCCAAGTTGTGATTTGAGGTTGGCTGCTACTAGTGCCAGAATTGGGGTTGCTCAGCCAGAGGTATAGCATATCAATGCTAGATACTACTTGTTTTGTTTTGTGAACCTTTTAGAGATTTTAGGGAAGTGTGCAGCATGAGACAAAATAGGCCATTTGTATGAAAAAGCTACTGAGACTGACTTTAGTGGGTGTACAATTTGGGTGAGACTGGATCTCAGGGAATCATCAGGGTGGGGTGACCAGCGTTAGTCAGGTTGATGGAAACTCAGATATGGTGCCTGCCTTCATCTGCATGCTAGGAGAGGGGTGGGCTCAATGGATTCTGCCAGCACTACGTTTGGGAGAAAACTGCATCTCTAGCCCTCACCCTGAAGCCAGATAATTCAGTTTCTCCCTCTAAGTCTCTGGAATTTTTCTAGCTGTGCTCAGCAATAGAGCTCAGAGTGAGCAAGTCCATCAGTGAGAAAGTCTGAACATGGTCCCTTTAAGAAGAATACCTGAGATTCACTCAGCTACAGTCTCCACTGGTTTTATAGTCAGAGCTGTGAGGACTTCTCTTTCTGGCATTGGAACCCTGTACTCAGAAGCTTGGTGTGGGGCTGGGACTCCTTGCTCTTCTAGGTGGACCTCTGCAGCTGAGACAACTCTCCTGATTTTTAACCACCACATGTGGGTATGAGACCAGCCCATTTGACATCTCCACCCCTCCTACCAATTTCAAGGTGGCTTTTTCTGTATGTCCTTAGTTGTGAAATTTCTGTTCAGCTAGACTTCAGGTGATTATCAATGATAGTTCTGTAGTTTAGTTGTAATTTTGATTTGGTCATGAGAGGAGTCAAGCACAGCATTTACCTACTCCACTATCTTGACCAGAAGTCCTAAGCATTTATATAATTTTTAAAGTACAACTACAATTATGAAAAGATTGAGTATAAAAAATAATAGGGATGTTACCAGCTTGTGTAACTAAGTACTTGGTGGAGTCATTTTCTGTGATAGAAAACACAAATGTTGACATGAGTTTTTAGTACTAAGATAATGTTAGAGGGAGAGAATGCATTTTTATTTTGGACAAGTTGAATTGCCTCAGAGACTATAAGGAATTGAGCTGAGAAAGAAATATCTGTCTTAATTGTGAAAATCTTGGATTTAGCTTTAGTTAGCATAAAGTTAAAAAGTGAAGAAGAGGAAATGAAGAATAGAGGAGAAAAAAGATTGCTCGTGGGAGGGAGAGAATGGCAGTAAGTTTTACATGATGTAGAAAGAAGACATGCTAGTGAAAAAGACAAGGGAAGAGTAGTTAAATAGGTCTCAGAAGAATTCATAAAAATCAGTTTCATTGCAATTCAAAAGGTTCAATAAAGATCATAAAATGCAATAAATAATGAGAACTTTAAAGGAATTACTTGATCTAGCGATAAGTAGATTATCATTAACTATTAGGATCAATCCAAATAGACCTGACTGTACAGCAGCAATATTAGAATGGATAGAGGAATGAATAGTGTATGAAGAATGAGTTGCCTAATATAGAGCACTGTTTTAAGAAGTTTAGTAACTACAGAAATAATAGACATTGGCTAATAATTAAGCAGAAAAACATTGTACAATGATTTTTATTCTTTTTATTTTTCAAGCATGAATAGTGCATATATGTCTTATGGATTTATAAATATATGATGGTTTAGGAAAGAGAGATAAATGCCTTTAAGTTTGAATTAAATGAAATGGTAGAAGACAGAGGTTAAATATAAAAATAAACATTTGATAAATAACAGAGCAATATCCAGAAGAGACAGCAGAGGAAAAAAAAATCACAACACATATGGGGCAGTCAATGACTTTGCCTGAATTCATGTATGTTCCACAGTTTTCTTTAATTTAAAGTTAAATCGTTTATGTGAGCACCCATGAGATGTATTTTTTGTTTGTTTAAAGGAAGTTGGAGACCCTTTTTAATAGTGGCAATTTACTCTAATAACTCACACACTCGTTGTATACATCTAATTAAATAAATAATGAAGTAAATATTCCTCTACCTTCAACATGTGCCACGAACCTGACCACTTTTTTTTTTTTAACTTTCTTTGTTTTCTCCCTGGTTCAAGCCATTGTTATCTCTCACTTGGTTCTGTGTAATAACTTCTTAAATGGCATCCTTGCTTTCTTTCTTGAATGTTTAAAGAATCTTTAAACTAGTGCCATAGAATGTCACATCTCTGCTCAAACATGCAGTGGTGTCCTGCTGGGAGTAGGAGCTAAATCTCTTACAATGATCTCCAAGTCCCTGCACTATCTGGTCTGTAACTGCTCATTTGACATCATCTCCTACTATGTACCTGTCACTCCACTCCATCCTCATCTGTTTCCCAATACCTTACATGTGGTCCGCCTTTGACCCTGTGCATTAAGTAGCCCTATTGCCTAAAATCATCTTTCTCCAGATATGTAGTTACATTTTTCATTTCCTTTAACTCTGATGGAACCTATCTGCCTTTAACTCTTTGCTTTTAGATTACTTGCTCTCATGCCTCTTCTGATCTTCCTATTTTTAAGTGAATCTAGCCTCTAGATTCTCATTTTTTTCATCTCCCATACCCAGCTGATATTCAGTTATTTAATTTATATTTAATTCCATAGTATTAATCACCTTCAATACTAGTACATAATTTACTCATTTGCCATGTATATTGTCTTCTTTTATTAAAATGTCAGATCCAGAAGGGCAGAAATATTTGTCCATGTTGTTTTACTGATGTTTCCCAAGTGTCCAGAAGAGTACAAGCACAGCCCGTGTTCAATGAACACTGGTTAAAAAAATGAATATTATAGTCTTAAACTGTAAAGTTTCCCAGCTCAGATCAACCCTTTAAAGCACCTGAAATAACTCCCTTTCAATCTAAGTCCAGGGAATAAAGTATGAGTCTACATAAGGTCTATAATTTTTCTATCATCCTCACTGTTTCACCCTGTCATGTCCATTCACACTTATAGCACCTTCCCCACTTTCTCACAAATGTCAGTAACTACTTAATTTCTTTCTTTTGATATTGTATTCCTTCCCTTGGTTTAGAAATATACGAAATATTCCAGGTAATATTCTTTGGAAAATTTAGCCACACTGATTCTGTAAACTAAAATTAATTTTAGACTGTAATAAAGAATAAAAAGCATTTTTTTTTGACCAAAAGGAGCTGGAGCCTAGGAGGCACAAATTCAGGTAGAAATTCATATTGTATTTCACAGAGACAAAGGGGAGGCCTCTTTTTGAAGCAAAAGTTGCCTCCCAGGATCCCAGTAGGGCTGTTTTCTGTAAACGAGGGATCCAAATTGGACAGTTCTAATTGGTCAGTATAGATGTAAATGAAGATAAAACTTATGTAGTTCTAGTAGGTATAAAAGACAAAACCAGGGCTTCCTTGCCTTGTTTGACTAAGTTGGCATAAACAAGCTAGGCATAGTGCAGGAAGCCAAGAGTTCACTGTGAGGTTCTTCCAGTTATACAGAGTATATGCAAGCCCTTATCAGAAAATGGCCACTAGACTCATTGTTCATAAAATTTTGGCCTTTGGTTGACTATAGAGAGTCTGTGTCAGCATATAAATTCCTTCTCCAAATTCACATCAAATGAATCTTGTTAGGGATCCACAATTCCCAATTTTTAGTCTGGCCTCACATTATACCCCTAACAAAGAATAGCTCAGCATCAAAGGTCAAAATCATTGTGACTGTAATTCTATCCTAATTTTATTTCACCATTTAAAAGCTAAGAAATCAAAAAGATATAAAATATTTTAACTAAAAACTATAAAAATACCTTTATTTTCTGTAATATGTTTAATAAATATATATAAAAAAGAAAGAAGTCTGACTTCTGCTATAGTCCCAGCCCTGTCAGAAAAGTCTGTGTAACTTTAGACAGATTATAAACCTCCCCAACCATCAGTTTCCTCATCTGTAAAAACAACAGCCACAATAACACAAGGATGTTAGGTTAGATACATAAACAAGAATGTTGGATTAGGTGTATGAAAGAAATCTCCAAATTTGTTTTATTGTGAAATTTTAGCAATTTATTTTTTAAAATTATCTAAAGTATTATGTCAAATTGCCCCAGTGTTCTGTCTAATAAAAACATGAATGACATTGTTCTTCATTTACTCTACACGAAGTGCTTCTAACAATTGTTTATATGCAATTACATTTTATGTTTTTTGTTTTGTTTTGTTTTGTTTTGTTTTTTACTTGATAGCTAGATACTATATCAGAGACCTTGGTCTAATTTATGCTTGCTAACACTGAACTTTATTTATGGCACTGAATAAATGATAATATAACAACACATTTGAAAATATCTGCCTAAGAGACAAGAGTTAATTCATTAATTTGCATTTTCTTTCTAAAGTTTAGATAAACATAAGCATTTAAGGAAAGCACAAATGTTGTGTGTTGGCTCTAAGATTTGTCTTTGATATGGACTACTGGGGTGTTTATCCCCCATGTTAGTCTGGTGCTGAGTTTTTTACAAAGAGTTGTAGAGTAGTTTATGTGGCAGATATGAAAGACATGTTGATATAATTACATTTTCTATATTTTCCATATTTTCCCAGTGGTTTGAAAAGAAAAAAACAAAAACAACTAAGTCAAGCCAAATCTTGAAACAGTTACTGGTTGTAAAGAAAATTAGTTTATTAATTGTAATCCAGATTTCCAACAGTATCTGTTTTGAATCAAATAAAATTCCATTAAAATGTAGGAGAAAATCTAAAAAAAAAAAATGATATGGTATTGGTAAAGCAAATAATTGTTACAATTTCTAAAACTTTTGCTAAGAAATATATAGTGAAAAAAATCTGTAAGTGGTATCTATAGCTAAAAACAAAAACAATATGCTTAATTTTTAATTTTTTCTCTTCTAAAGATCTCAATTCTATTCTCTTAATTGAAATACAAATTTAAATGTTTCTCTGTGAGGTACATAGTGTTTGAAAGTAAGTGAGTTTTTAGTCTCACTACATAATAAATGGGTACAAATCCTGGCTTTGTCAGGTATAACCGAGTGACTCAATCCAAAGCACTTGGCCACTTGCATTTGTAGATACCTCATGCATAAATATAAATAATAATGCTTGCTAATGGGATTGTTGCATTGATTAGTGACATCCCATGTGGAAAGCACCTATAATGGAAACTGGCATATAAAATACACAGTGCTGGTTCCTTTCATCTTCAATTTCTTTTAAGCTCAGATTCTCCTCAATGTAGCCTCATAATATATAGACTTGAAGATTCTAGAAACCTCCTATTTTCATTGCTTCTGTTTTTTATGCATCTGTTAAATTCATCACTATAAAAACAAAAATTATTTATCAGTAGGTCAGTATGCTCAAGTTAAAAAGAAGATCACCAATATTGATATAGATGGGGCACAGAATGGGGCATGATAATGGTAGCTTGTTTAGGGTGTTAAGACATTAACTATTTTCTTAATATCTTGACTTTGAGGTAAACATATGTTTTAATCTCCATCCTCCAATGAGAAAATCAGAAAAGGAAACCAATATACAAGTACAAAATAATTGAGATATTTAAAGTTATGTAATCTACTGCTAAAGAGATAATAGTATTATATGAATGAAAAAATAGAGAGATCATGAATTAATTATGGAAGACTTCATAAAAGAGAGAATTTTGAGACAAATTTTATAGAAAGAAAAAGATATTCTTGTATGGTGAATAGTAACACAGTTATTTAGAAGCTCTCTATGTCAGTATGCTTGGTAGAGTCATAGAAGAAAATGCCCTATGTCAGAGAACATTTGGTGCTTAGAAGGCCTGATGACTTCTAAGTTAAATCTCACTATAAAATGGGGAAAATATAGAAAAACTTTACATACGGTAGGATCATTTTACTAGATATATTTTGGAATAAGAAAAAACAGAACTTTCTTTTTATTGTCTTTAGCTCACTAGTAAGTCACAGTCTTTTGTTCATAAAATGCTTCATTTCCTTTCAGGTTCAATTACTTGTCATTTCTCATATTTAAAGCTACTTTTGTATGACTAACAATTGCTGGCTATCGAACTAATGTCACAGTCTCCTCAGACACAACATATTTTTCTCTAGATATGATTAATACTGAATGAATCACTGGTATTTTAGATACAGAACATATTAATTAGTATTTTTCCCTTAAGATTAACTCCATAAAGTCAAAAGCAAAGGAATAGTTATACTTTAAGTATATTTCCCCAGAAGCCAACAGGCTGAACTAGTTGAAATTGTGATTTGAAATAACATTTTTCTCAGAAATTATCAATTCCATTACTGTATTATTTTTGTTGTGCCCTCAGAACTAAAGGAGAATGGCCCTTTCTAATTGCCTACAGAACCAACATTATTCTACCTTCTCCTTTCTTCCATCAAGATGTACTACCTATGTACACTTGTTCTGATATTCTGCTCCATAAATAGCTAATATTTAAGCTATGTTGGCAAAACCATTAATGAGATTTTATTAATCCTATATAAGGATATTGCATTCATTCTATAACTCTTGTATAATTTTTTTCTATTTTTTTTATTTCACAAACAAGCATTTAGAATACATTGAGAACAAAACTAATTCAGAAGACACAAAGATTACATATTTCCTGACTTCAATGAGCATGTAATATTGTAGAAGGAAATATTTATAAACTGATAAATTATATTATAATAAGATTGAAAATAGAATCATAAGAAAACATCATGGGAGGCTGGAGAATTGAAGACTTCAATTTTTATCATTTGAGTATTCTTATATGCATATAATGTGTGAAGGGGTCATTAAAGAGGGATTAATATTATTTCTTAAAAGAAATCATGGCAGAAATGGAAGTAACATTCAGCAAAAAAAAAATTCTTCAAACAAAATACCATACCAACAATTTCTAAAATTCAGCATATAATTTTGAAATTGCTAGAATTATTAATGAATGATTGCACTATAAATTACATTATTTAGTCAGCAAATTTGAATAATATATACTTAAGAGAATAAAAAGAAATAGATATTTTAAGATTTAATTTATATGTTGGTTTTAAATTAGTTTAAAATTCCAAACTAATTATTAAATAGTTATTAAATAGTTTGATTATAACACCAGCATTTAAGGCTAAAAATTACCTCAGTATATTGTTATCATTTTCTAGTATTGACCAGTTTTAAATACTCCTCAAAGTAGTCAGTATTATTTGCCTTATTGATTTTTGAAACAATTCTTGTTTATCTTCTTATATGGTGTTTCTGGAGTGGTCAGGTATATGATGGTGTCAGGTACTGATGGAGCCTCAGTAATTGCAATGCAGATGAGATTATAATGATATTATAATTAACCAAAGATCATTCTTTAGCCAAAGATGGCATCTCAGCTAAAATGCTGATTTTAGCTAATCTCCCTTTGCTAGAACTAAAATGGGGACGGGGTGGGGGAGGAGGGGTGGGTGGCAGTGAGGTCTGAAGAAATAACCATATCCTGGAGAGGGATCAGACGTCCCTGCACTCTCTGTCCTGCCTCACGAGGGCCTATTTGTCATTAGTTTTCTAGTTTTATTATAGTGTGAATAATTACGGCATTTTAAAAAAATCTGCTCGAAACTTGGAGTGATTTAAATTTTATAATTTATGACTTTCCCTGTTCTGAAATAATTTTTAAATACTGCTTTTTTCCCATTATCTGTTCTTTTTTTTTGTATTCCTTTTATATTTAACTTGTACATTATCTTTATAGATTTTATGTTTTCTTTCCCATATCCCCAACTCTCTGTGCCAAATTTTGGGTAATTTTCCAATGGCTATGCAATTATTATTCTCATTATTGTTGTCATTTTTTTTAATTCCTATAAATTTTTGTGTTTCTTATCTGTCTCTCTTTTCTTTTTTTGATGTTGCTTTATTATTTACTGGGGAATCTAAACCTTGTATTTCTCCAATCATTTTAAATATATAATCTTGAGATTGAGTTTCAAATCTCAAGCTTTTGGGGAACACATTTTCCTTTCCTTAACTACTGCCCTTAATTACAGGCATTGTTTCCTCTCTTATTTGTAATATTTTTAAATAATCTCTGCTTATGTCTGACATAGGTCCTTTCCTCTCTTGTAAAATTTATTTGAATCATGAGTTGTAGAAGTTTCTTTCCAAATAGTTTTTCGGTTTGTTTCTTTTTTTGTTTGTTTGTTTGTTTTTGTCAGAGGCTCCAGTACTTGACTATGCTCATTTTGCAGTTTGGTTTTTCTTATATTTTGCAGTCAGTATAAATTCTGGCCTCAAATAGATTAAGAGATGTTTTTCACAGGAAAAAAAGTTCTCACCTAAGGCTAATATGTTTACTGTTATATTCCTGAACAAGTGGGTGGAGTATATTAGTCCCCTCCCAGTGGGATTGCAGCTTTTAATTTTGAACTATGTGATGACAACCCAGGTTTACCATCTTCTCGTGGTGGCTTGATGGTCCTCTGGACCTGCTGCAACTATCGTTTCTGTTCCTATCAGTGTAAATCAATTTTCTCTCATTTCTGGACCTGATAATTTTTCCCTCCTTTACCGAGAGCTTTAAAAGTTATTGAAAATTACATTTTTTTTTCCCTCAGAATCTTTTGTTGTTTATATGGAGAAGGATTCTGGTCAGCCTGGTCTACGATTTTGCCAGACTAAGACAGATTTTTACATTGTTATTTTAAAGCAGGTTTTCTTCAATACTTGGGTAGACACCATAATCCCTAAGAACCCATATAAGTTTCAGTGAGGCTTATTTCTGCACATGGGCCTGACACTCTATTTATATAAAAAGCAAAATAATAGATACATGCAAAACAGAGTCAGATAGTGAAATGAGATATAATTTAGCTTATTTAAACTTGTTCCATACTAATGAGAACATAATTGTGTTAGAGAGGCCTGGTCCCTGAGTTGGGACTCTCACAGGGACACCTGAAGGGAAGGGTGTTATACATCAGAGGTTAGTATGAAGTGAGTGCTTGATAGAAAACAGGGCTTTTGAAACAGGAAGTATATTGGAACCACTTGGGGAGCTTTTAAAAATAATTATTCTTGGACCTGAAATTTTTTCATACGTTTAATTTGGCTTAGGACTCTATATGGTAATAAGTACTCAAGGTGATTTCATGCAAGTAGCTTATGGTATATCGAGCTGCTTTGAGAACTGCTAGGAAAAGATATTGTAAAAATTTATAGTGAGATAAAAAAAAACCTGGTTAATAAATTGTTTTGAAGCCTCCAATAGGAAATTTATGTTTTATCTAGATGAATGACAAGGAGACTGGAAAATCTCAAAAAGGCAATGAGTTGTAAAAACAGTAGAAGACAAGATATATTTATCAATAGCACAAACAAAAACTGTTAAATCTGTTTAGATATCTGTGATGAGGTATGAATTTATGGGGGATTAACAGACTATAAACTGAGGGCCAAATATTGCATGTGGCTTGTTTTTATGTGGCCAGTGAGCTAAGTAAGACAGGTTTTAGATTGTGGGAGGGAAAAAGAGAGTATGCGACAAAGAGCATATGTGGTTCACAAATTCTTAAATATTTACTGTCTGGCCCTTTACAGAATAAGTTTGCCAAGTCCCTGAGTTTAGACAGACTCAAGGTTTTCTCAGTATCGGTGGTAAGTTAGCAAGGCTCTAGCTACAGTGTGACTAAGGAAATGTATGGAGAGGCAGTACATCAGAATGAGGCAAGAACAAGTAGGGCAGGACTAAGAGCCATGGTCTAAATAGCTATCAAATCAAGATTATTAGAATGTTAGATTGAGAAAGTGACCAAAATATCTTCTATGAGATGACACAATGTTCTTTTAAAAATACAAATTTAATTATACTTAATTTAAAATTTTTCATTAATTTTCCATTTGCCTTGACAGGACAAAACACATAGTAGATCAAGATTTTTGAGATTATTCCAAATTCACATTCTTTAAGGTATCATAGCTGATCCACCATAATCCATTCACATGAAACTTCTTGAAATCCTGTGAACATGCAAAATACTTCCACTTTGTTTTTATTTTACTGAATTATTTATTTATTGTTTTAAAAATAATAAAGTGCATAGTTTAAAGATCAAATTGTACACGTTATAATAAATATCAGCTGCTCTAAACTTTACTTCTTATTCTCCTCAAAAATGTTTTTCTATATTTCCATTTATTTCCTGAATTTACATTCATAATTCTAAAAATTTTCTTATACTTTTATTTCCTAATCTATATTAAATATTATACAGTTAATTTCATTAGAGATAAAGATTTAGCACTTTTACACTACCTAACCCCCTCCACACAATCTCTTCCTTCCTCTCTCAATATTCTTTACCATTGTGATACTATCTTCCTAGGATGGCTGTTTTTCTGATGTTGGTCATCTTAGATTGTATTTCTGATTTTCACATATGTTTTATCTTATTTTCCATCTTTTAGTTATTTGAATCTGCTTTCTGGGAACTTAATATTATCACTTAAATTAGAAGAATGTTCTAATAAGCCCGAGGGAATCTGCCACATCTATAAGAGGTGATTTGGGAAAGAGACTGTGGTGGTGAAGAGGTTTATCTCACCATTTATCCTGTATCCTCTCAGATATTTCTTCAGCATTAAGTTTGATAGCTCACTGTCACCCTCCATTTTTACTGTGTGCTCCAGAAGAGGGAGTTGCCCTGTTTTAAATTCTACAGAAAATGAATGTACTGTCTTCTTAAGTGCCTGCTATAGTGTAAGTTCTCAGAAAATGTAGTGGGATATATGATAATGAGGAATAATAAGCTAGTGTCAGGATGAGAATATAGACAGTTGATTTGGAATCATGGAGGTGGATTACACAAAAACAAAACAAAACAAAATGCATACAGGAACACAAAGGCTAAAAACAAGGTCACAGATT